>NC_137051.1:3435000-3510000 GCF_032717465.1 Coenobita brevimanus
GGGAAGAGGGTCTGGTATGGAGAGAAGGGGGATTGCGTGTGTGTGTGTGTGTGTGTGTGTGTGTGAGAGAGAGAGAGAGAGAGAGAGAGAGTGAGAGAAATTTTGTAGACATGCAGCCAGGCAGCCTGATATATGGGAGGAGACACACACACACACACACACACACACACACACACACACACACAGGGAGGGGGGCCTGGGGAGAGTCGTGTGGGAAGGGACAGACTCTGATCACACAGTCACGCACTCATACCCACTCATCTTCATACTCACGCACTCATACTTACACACACACACACACACACACACACACACACACACTTATACTCATCTGACTTCACACTAACATTCATACTGCCTAATACATTCATACATCTTCATACTTCCAGCCATCTCTCTCTCTCTCTCTCTCTCTCTCTCTCTCTCTCTCTCTCTCTCTCTCTCTCTCTCTCTCTCTCTCTCTCATATTTACTCTTATCACATTACACTTACTCACTGGCAAATAAGTGACTCATTTCCACACCAAACCACCACCCATTGTTTACCTCACACCCCCGTCGTTTCCATGGCAACGCCCTGGCTCATAGATTTCATTGTTTACGTGATAGGATAGAGTCGATTTTGCCCTTCACCTAGAGAGTAAGAGGGATTTTTTGGGGGGCACTATTTCTATGTTCTATCAGTCTGAGGTTCTAAGTGGTGATTGGCAATAAATTATCTATCTATCTGTATCTATCTATCTATCTATTAAGCTCGGTGTGCAGTATTTATCGATATTGAACCATATCAGTAAATTTTACGAGTGAGGAGTATTTTTATATGGTTTATCTCTATACCTATTTCCCCATTTTTTTTTTCTATTTTTTTTGATGGGTTATATCTGTCTGTATGTTTAGTTGACTTTCTGAATTATATCTTAATTATCTTTCTACTTTATCTACCTATATATCAGTTCTATCTTCCCGTTTCATTCTGTCCATCTGTTTCACTTTTAGTCTTTAAACCTGTATATCTGTGTTTCGTTATCTCTGTATGTCTGTTGTTTTATCTATATTTGTCGACTCTCATATCTACCCATGCGTCTCTCTCTCTCTCTCTCTCTCTCTCTCTCTCTCTCTCTCTCTCTCTGTCCTTCATTCCATATTTTCATCTATGTCTGTTATCTTTCTAGTTCTCTAAGTATCTAATAGGCAATATCTAGTAATCCATTTAGCTGTCGAAGAGAGTAAAACCGCGTGCTTCCTCCTTTTTATTCCTGTCCTCCCCATATCTTCCCTTCACCTCTCAGTCCATCCTTCTTCCCCTCCCTTCCTGTCACACTGTCCTATTCCCCATTCAGGCTCCCTCCCCACTCTTCCTTTCATCCCCTCCCCATCACCTCCCCACTGATTCTTCTCTCCCCAACCTGCTTTCATTCCCCATCCCTTACCCCTTACCCATTAGGCCTCCCTACCCATTCTGCCTTCACCCCTTTCCCCACCCTTACTCTAAGCCTTCCCCCTGCTTCATCCCCTTTCCCCCCTCCCACACCTCTCCTCCCTCCTCCCCAGCATCTCCCCTCATCTCCCCATTAAGCCTCCCCTCCCCAGCCTGCTTTCATCCCCTCCCCACCCCACCCGCATGCAGACAGTCGCCCTCACAAGCGCTGTATGTTTTTATGGTCAAGTGCGTGTGGGGGGAGTAGAGAGGGGAGGGAAAGAGGGGAGGGGAGGGGAAAGATACCTCACACCTCACTCACAGTACCCCTCCTCTCGCATCATAAGCTTTTAAAGTTACCCATCCGGCTTCAGTTGTACCAGTGAAAGGATGATGGTGGAAAGGTGTTTGTGGATCCATATGTGTGGGTGTGTGTGTGTGTGTGCCAACCTGGGATGAGTTGGCTAAAAAATAATAATAATAATAAGTTGACGCAATTTCAAGATGAGTTCTGCCACTGTTCATCATTTTATCAACTTGCCTCTGTTTATCTATGATTTTGTGTCTGTCAGTCTTAATATACATCTTTTTATATAAATTGTCTAAGTATATGTATGTATCTATGTTCTTACGTCTTATGAGGGGCGGCCTAGACAGTAAAATCTCCAGGCTATTCTGAACCAACTCAATAACGACCCTACCCTCCTCCCTCGACGGCTTGGTGGGGTAGTGATGGAGTGAAGTGGCAGGGAGACAGCCCAAATGGACGGGTGGATGGGTGGAGAGGTCAGTGTGTGATTGACTGGGTGGATGGATAGATGGGTGACTGAATGTGTAAGTGGATGGATGGAGAGGTGAATATGCGATTGACTGGATGGATGGATAGGTGGATGACTGAATGTGTAAGTGGATGGATGGAGAGGTGAATATGCGATTGACATGACAGATGGATGGATGGATATGTAAGTGGATGGATGGGTTAACTTGGACGGGTGGATGGGTGGAGATGTTAGTATGCGATTGACTGGATGGTTGGATATATGGATGACTGAATGTGTAAGTGGATGGATGGAGAGGTGAATATGCGATTAACAGGACAGATGGATAGATGGATGTGTAAGTGGATGGATGGGTTAAGTAAAGAGAAAGAACATATCAGTGTAAACCCAGGTGAAGTTGCGGTGGAAAAATGAATGGATTGATGGCTGGAAAGATGAGTGGGAGGCCCAATCCGTCATCTGGACAAGGGGCCATTCTAATCCAGTGTATTGGTTCTTATATGAAAGATTTGAATGATGAGAGAATGGATATGTGTGACTCATTTCAAGATAAAGTGTCTCATTTTATTGTCTGCCTTTTCCTCTCCCTTTAAAATGGTCGAAAATAGTTAAAATGGGGATCAGAATACGGTACTCTGTTCTAGAAGACTGCCCACGTAATTTATAACTGTGGAAAATAAGGTTAAAAGGAAGAAGAAGATGGTGATGATGATAATGATGATGATGGTGATGATGAGAATAATTTTTCTTTCTGTGTTCTGTCAACCGACATAAAAATAGTGCCAGTGGTATTAGTAGTAGTAGCAGCAGCAGCAATAATAATAATAATAATAATAATGATAATAATAATAATTGGTCCTTATTGCGAGTACTTTGTTATTGTTTAGTAAGTTTGTCTCGTCTTTCAAGAGTTTCATCTTACCTCTCACTCAGCCTTCCCTCACTTCCCACTCAACACTCACAGCACTTCTTTTATCTCTCTCTCTCTCTCTCTCTCTCTCTCTCTCTCTCTACTACCCTCCTTCCCTTTCCCCTTCCCATCTCCGCACTACTTGTCTCACCCCACTTTCCTATCCCTTTACCCCACATCCTCACTTCTCTTCCTCCCATCCCCTCTCTCCCTCCTTTCCTCTCCCTTCCATTACCTCCCTCCCACTTTTCCTCTCCTCCTTCCCTCCACATCTTCCCCTTCTTCCCCTTCCCTTTCACCTACCATCCCTCACTTACCCATCACCTCTCCCTCATCCTCCCCTTCCTCCCTTTCACCTTTCCTTTCCCCCTTTTCTCCCCATCCCCTTCCACTTCCTCCCCCTCATCCCCATCTCTCTTCCTTCCTTTCACTCACCTACCTCCCCCCCTCTTCCTCCTCCTCACCCCCAACTCTTGTCCTCCCTCTCACTCACCTTTCTTCCTCCTCAAGCTCTCACCGACTACTGTCTCTCCCACTTCCTCTCCTTCCTTCCTCTCTCTCACCCACCTCTCCCTCTCCCCTCTCCTGCTTTCCTTCTCACCTCCCCCCCAATTCATTCCCTCCCCATCCCCTCATTCTTCCTCTCACCTTTCTTCCTCCCTCTCAGGCTCTCTCTCACTCACCACCTTCTCGCTTCCTCCCCTCCTCTCTTTCCTCCCCCCTCTCCCCTCCCCTCTCTCTTCCTCTCCCCTCACTTCACCCCCAGCGAGGTCATGGGTGGGGTCAGGGGTGAGAGCGCCCCCACTTAAAGCGGGAATTATATTGGGGATAAAAAGTGGCATTTAGCTTTTTACTGCATTGGACTTATGAATAAGGATGAGGTGGTGCTGGTGTGGTGAGTTGTGGTGGTGTGGTAGTGGTGGCGGTGATGAGTCTTGTGGTGTTGGTGGTGGCTGATGATGTGGTGGTGGAAATGGTTGTGGTAGTGGTTATGGTGGTGATGAGTCTGGTTGTAGCTTTGGTGGTGGTGGTGGTGATTGTGGTGGTGGTGGTGTGTGATTCTGGGTGTGTGGTGCTGCTGTGGATTTAGGTTTTGCTGCAGTCAGATTATGTATATAAATGAGGTGGTGTGGTGTGGTATGGTGATTGTGGTGGTGGTGATGGTAGTGTGGTTGTAGTAGCACTGATTGCGGTGGTATTTGTGTGTGGTTTGTGGCGGTAGTTATGGTAGATGTAAGCGATTTGTTGTGTGGGTGGTAGTGAAAGGTAGATAGTGGTAGTAGTTGTTGTTGTGGTTTTGTTGATGGTCGTTGTGGTTGTGGTTGTTGTTGTGGTGTTGATTGTTGTTGTGGTTGTTGTGGCGATGGTGTTTTGGAGATATGTATGTGGTGAACTGTGGTTGTAGTTTGTTTAGGTGGTACTGTTTTGTGATGGTGGTGGTGGTTGTGGTTGTGGTAGTTGTGGTGAACATAATGTGGTTAAGGTGATGGTGACTGGTAGAAATAGGTGGTATGGTGGTAATGCTAGTGGTTGCAATAGTATGTGTGGATAGAAGTCATGAATCTGGTAGTTGTAGTTATAATGGTAGGTAGGGATGTGGTGGTATGGGAGAGTCGGTGTGGTGGTGATGGTGGTAGTCGTGATGGTAGTAATTGACGTAATGGTAGTTCTGGTGAATGTAGAATGGTGTGTTTGGTGTCTGCAGGATGGTACTTAGGGTAGGGGTGGTAGCTGGTGTGTCTGGTTGATGGTTGTGGTAGTTGTGGTAGAGATGGTGGTTGGTATGTCTGATGGTTGTGGTAGTTGTGGTAGAGATGGTGGTTGGTATGTCTGGTTGATAGTTGTTGTAGTTGTGGTAGTGTTGTTTGAGTGGACATAGATGGTAGTAATGGTGGTTGGTGGGTGAATGGTGGTTATGGTGATTGGATGGTGGTTGCTTTGGTAGTGATTATTGGTATGCGTGGTAGATAGTTGTTGTTGTGGTGGTGGTTGTGGTAAGTGTGGTGAATGTTTGATCTGTAGATGGATGTTGGTAGAGGTAGATGGTGGTAGTTGTGGTTAAAACTTGACATTGAAGAGATGGATGGTGGTAGAGGTGGATGGTGGTAGTTGTGGTTAAAACTTGACATTAAAGAGATGGATGGTGGTAGAGGTGGATGGTGGTAGTTGTGGTTGGTGTTTGGTTTTGTGAGTGACAGAGGTCTAAATGGTGGTAGTTAACAGTGATCTTTGAATTGTGGTAGATGTGTAAATGGTTGTAGTTTGGATGGTTGTAGGCTGATGGTAATGGTAGGGGGGGATAATTATGATGGATGATGGTAGTTATGGTAGGATGGTTGAATGGTAGTAGTTAGTGTAGGATGATGGTTTTTATGATACAATGATGGTAGTTATGGTTGGATAGTAGTAGTAGCTATTGTAGTTATTCAGGTGTAGTGGTAGGATGTTGGTAGTTATGGTAGACATGGATGGATGTTAGTACTTAAAGTAAAATTGTTGTTGTTTGGGTGGGATGGTGGTAGTTATGGTAGATTGATGGTAGTTATGGTAGGATGGTGGTAGTCGTGGCAGGATGGTGGTAGTTATGGTAGGATGGTGGTAGTTATGGTAGGATGGTGGTAGTTGTGGTAGGATGGTGGTAGTTGTGGTAGGATGGTGGTAGTTATGGTAGGATGATGGTAGTTATGGTAGGATGGCCGTAGTTATGGTAGGATGGTGGTAGTTATGGTAGGATGGTGGTAGTTATGGTAGGATGGTGGTAGTTATAATGCTGGTTAGCGTATGATGATAAGGGGAAGGGATAAGGGGGGTGGGGGGTAGCCTGTTCTAGATCAACACTCCCTTTTCACCCCTCCCCTCCCCTCCCCCTACCTCTCTTGCCCTCTCCTTCCTTCTCACTTCCCTCACACCCTCCTCTTCCCTCCATTCTCCCTTTCTCCTCTTCATTTCCTCCCTCCCTCCTCATATCTCTTCTTAACTCTCTCTTTCTCTCTCTCTCTCTCTCTCTCTCTCTCTCTCTCTCTCTCTCTCTCTCTTTTCCTCCTCCTCCTCCAAATCCCCAGGGCCGTGTAACCTCAGGATGTGGGGGAGGAAACTTGAGAGAGAGAGAGAGAGAGAGAGAGAGGACGACAAAGATAGATAGACACAGACAGACAGGCAATCAGACAGACTGTGAGAACGACCGAGAAAGCTTAAGATTTGTGTGTGTGTGTGTGTGTGTGTGTGTGTGTGTGAATACACGTGCGTGCGTGCCTGTGTGGATACATAGGCTATATATACATGTGTGATCGCATGTGTGTAGAGTACCTATATGTGTGTATACAGTATACCGGTATGTGTAGGTATGTGTATGTGTGTCGAGTACTGTATGTATGTATATATATGTATATAATATGTATATTTATGTGTATACCGGTATGTACGGGTATGTGCAAGTGTGTATGAATGCATATTTACATTCGGTATATACATGTGTGTGTGTGTGTGTGTGTGTGTGTGTGTGTGTGTGTGTGTGTGTGTGTAGGGTAGTGTTCCCATGGCAGGGCCCAGGCGACCCCTCAATTACAGGGCCTGCCTCAGCTCCCCCCCAGGCCCTACCCACACAGCCACGGAGAGTCGGAGAGGGGGAGGGAGGGCAGACGGAGAGTTATAGAGGGAGGGAAGAAGGGGATAGAGTAAGGGGAGGAGAGAGGGGGAGGGAGGGTAGACGGAGAGTTATAAAGAGAGGGAAGAAGGGGAGAGAGGGGAGACGGAGAGTTATAGAGAGAGGGAAGAAGGGGAGAGAGAGAGGGGTTAAAGTAGAGTGGGAAAGAAGAGCTGGAGGGAGAATTATAGTATACAGAGAGGAAAGAGTGAGAGGAAGGGAGGAGAGAGTAAAAGAGAGAAAGAGAGGAAGGAGAGTTAATATAGAGAGGGGAGAATTAGAAAAGAGAATGTATGGAGAGTTAAGGAATGCGTGAGAGAAAGGGACAGGGAATTAAAGAGAGGGAGAGAGAGAAGAGGGGAGAGGTAGGTAAATGAATGGAGAGTTAGAGGCTTCAGGAGAGGAAAATAGGGAAGAGGGAGGAAGGAGAGGATGGGTAGAGGTGAGAAGTTATGGAGAGTCAGGATAGGCTGAAGGAGAGTTAGGTTGGGTAGGAGAGTTAGAAGAGGGTGGGTGAGGGAAGGAGAGTTGGGGAGAGTGCGGGTGGAGTTAGGTAGAGGAGGTTATTATAGGAGAGTTAGAAAAGAGAGACTCAGGGAAGGAAGGGGAGTTAGAGAGAGGGAGGGAGAGGAGGAGACAGTAGAGTTATACATTGTAGAGTCTGGAGAGTGAAGGAAGAGAGAATTGAGAAAGGGAAGAAGAATTATTAAGTTAGGTAGAGAGAGTGCAAGAAAAGTTAGGAGGAGAGAGGATAAAGGGAGTTAGGAATGGGGAGACAGAGGCAGAGACAGAGAATGGCTAGTCATGGAAGTTAGGGAGGGAGAGGGAGAGAGAAGGGAGATGCCTAAGTGGTCAAGGTTATTGAGGGAGAGTAGGAAGGGAGGGAGGGGCGGTAGGGAGAGTGTACTGTGAGAGGGAGCGGGGGAGGAAGGACTGGGTCGTATACTGAGGGAGGCAGGGGGAGGGAAGGAGAATAGGGAGTGTGGGAGGGGGAGTGGGTATGTACTGTGAGAGGGGGAGTGGGCAACTGTGTACTGAGAGAGGAAGGGTAGGGAGGGGGAGGAGGAGAGTACTGAGTGGGAGAGAGTAGGGAGGGGGCAAAGGGAGTGGGTATGTGCTAAGAGATAGAGTAGGGGAGGGAGGGAGGGAAGTGTACAGACACGAGGGAGAGTACTGGGAGGGAGAATACTAAGAGAGCGACAGAGAAGGGGAAGGAAGGCTAGGGAGAGGGGAAGAAGAGAGAGTACTGAGGAAGGGAGGAATTGGGAGGATGGTGAATGTGTACTGGGAGGGGGAGAGGGAGTGTACTTTAGGAGGGAGAGGGAGGGGGACCTAAAGGGAGTCAGGGGGAGGGAGGGAGAGACCAGGGAGTCAGGGGGAGGGAGGGAGAGACCAGGGAGTCAGAGGGAGGGAGACCTAAATTGAGGCAGGGGGAGGGAAGACCTAAAGGGAGGCAGTTGGAGGGAGGGACTTAAATGAGGTCTGTAAAATCCAAAGGGAATCAGTGGAGGGAGGCTTGGAAAGACCTAAAATGTCTTACAGGAGCCTAAAGGAAGTTGTAATGAAAGAGAGAGAGAGAGAGAGAGAGAGAGAAAGAGGTCGATGAACTCAGTAATTACCTCAGTTTGTGAGAGAGGAAGAACTTCCATCAATTAAACTCTCTCTCTCTCTCTCTCTCTCTCTCTCTCTCATAAAGTTACAGGAGCGATCATTAATTCCTTTACACATTACCTTGTCAAAAGTAAGCGAAATACAACATAACTAATAAAGAAAGAATCACATACGGTAGGTAGGAATTTCTCTATATTAAACAGAAACCCCAGAAAAGTAAAGATATTTTTTACTAGAAGTGCACAGTGTGAGTGGAGAGTGAATTAGAGAGAGTGAGAGAGAGATGTGCGTAAGGAATTGACTTGGAACTGGGTTAATATTGAAGTAAGCTGACTATATCTAAAAAAAAAAAAAAAAAAAAGGAAAGAAAAGACAAATTAAGAGAAAGGAGAGACAAGAAAAATAAGTAAAATATAAGTGAAAAAACTGATTGAATATTTTGTGGGAAAGTGTGAATGACAAATATATTCTGTGCACCATTCCACTCTCTAAAAAAATATATATATATGCATTCTACGCTATCCAGATATGTACATAAAACACACACACACACACACACACACACACACACACACACACACTAACTTTTTCACTATGTAAGATGGACCCCAATATTGTAAAAAGAAAATGACCATGAAAATTTTACAGGAAAGGGCGAACAAATGATAACTATATTGCACACTGTGGTAATCTGTAAATTGCACCTGTAAATGCACACTATTGCAATCTGTAAATGAATGTAATGTTGACCTTCTTGATGTTGCACAGCGTTGCATCCTTCGTGAGCTGCAAGGGAGAAAGAAATTGCAATGAAGTAACAGTTGGGTATTGCTCAGCCGTGGACAGATGTATTTAGAGAGGAATGTGGAGTGTGTGTGTGTGTGTGTGTGTGTGTGTGTGTGTGTGTGTGTGTGTGTGTGTGTGTGTTTTAGTAAGTGTTGGGAATTCTTACTGAATTAAAGCTTATTGTATGGGTAGGTTGTTTATGTCACTCGATAGATAGGTTTTGCGAGGTAGTTGGCTAAGAGTGAGGTAGATAATGTAGTGTGAGTGAGGTGGGTGGGTAGAGTGAGGTAGGATGAGGGAGAGAGTTGGGTAGAGTGAGGTAGGATGAAGGAGAGTTGGGTAGAGTGAGGCAGGACGAAGGAGAGTTGAGTAGAGTGAGGCAAGATGAATAGAGAGTTGAGAAGAGTGGGGTAGGATGAAGAGAGTTCGGTAGAATGAGGTAGGATGAAGAGAGTTGGGTAGAGTGAGGTAAGATGAAGGAGAGAGTTGGGTAGAGTGAGGTAGATAGGGTGATTGAGGTAGTGAGACAGGCAAAGTAGAAATAGAGTGAGATAAGTAGAAAAAAAAGGGATGACAGAGGTAGAGTGACATAGGCTGAGAGGCAGAGTGAGTTGGGTAAGGATGGTGAGTGAGACAGAGTGTAGTGAACTAGTAGAAGCAGAATGTGGGATGTAGGAAGAATGTAGCCTGGATAGAGTGAGGTAGGTTGGTAGATGTGAGTTCTGTAGGCAGGTAAGTAGTAAGGTTGGTAGGTAGGTAGGTAGGTAGGCAAGAAACGATAGGGTGAGACATAGGTAGAGAAGGTGAGGTCGACAGATAGACAAGCAGAATGAGAAAGGCTAGATAGATAGAGGTAGTGAGGTAGACAGAGGTAGGCAGAATGAGGTAGACAGAGGTAGTGAGGTAGGTAGGTCAGTAGTAGGTAGGTAGGTACGGCAGATGTGGTATAAGTTGAGTGAAGTTGGTAGGTAGTGAGGCAGGCAGAGGTAGTGAGGTGGGTAGTGTAGGAAGAATGAGATAGGCCGGGGGGGGGGAGGTGTAGGCTAGGGGGGTGGTGTAAGTAGTGGTGTAGGCAGGGGGGTGGTGTAGGTAGTGGTGTAGGCAGGGGGGGTGGTGTAGGCTAGGTAGGTAGGTATGTAGCGTGGTCAAACTCACGCTGGCTGAGCTACACTACGCCTGGCTGCCCACCCTCACTTGCTTGGTTGCTCTCATCCACCACCACTACCACCATTACTACCACCATTACTGTCAGGTACCTCAATCACCATGACGACCATTAGCCTACCACTGCTACCAGGCTACCTCTGTCACCATCACTACCACTACTATCACCATCGTTACCAGTCTTCGTCACTACATCACTACCATCATTGCTACCACCATTACTACCAGGTACCTCAATCACCATTACTACAATAACACCATGACTGCTGCCACTACCACCATTACTACCAGCACTACTACCACCACCTCACCAGTCTACTTTATCACCGTCACTATCACCACCACCACCACTACTAGACTACCACTTTCACCATTACTACCACCACTACCAAAAAGAAATCTACCATTACCACCACCACTACCACCATCGCCCAGACGTGCTTGGTTGCACTCCTGTACTCCCCTACCACCATAACTACCACAATTACCACATTACCACCACTACCAAGCTCTCCCATTATCATTACTCTTAGTGCTTCTGCCGTTACTACTTCCATTACTACCACAACTACCACCATTACTGCAACTACTGCTACTACTACTACTGCCACTACTACTACAACCACTATAACCACAGCTACCATCAACATCTTCTGCATCTACCACCATTACTACCACAACAACCAATCAACATAATTCCATGTCTTTGGTACAACCACAAACACCACTATCACAACCACTGCAACTACCACAACAACAACTGCTATAGCCAACAATACTGCCTTCACTACCAGGATTACCAATACTATAACTACTACATTCACCACTACAATAACCTACATTACCACCACAGTTACCACATCCAGTCACTGCTACCACACTAGCACCACCATCATCACTACTACCACCATAGCCATCAGTCACCACTCTTTTATCCCTCACCGCAGCTGTCACTACCACAATCGCCACCACCATCACACTACCACCATCCCTTCTCTCGCCATATGTTACCACCACAACTACCATCTCCACCACAACCGCCAGAAGTACCACCTTCTCCGTCACTACCACCATCTCCTCACCACAACTACCACCATCACCCCATCAAAACTACCATCACCCCATCACGCCACCACAGCTACCACCATCACCCCAAGTACAACTACCACAATCCTAACTACAGCCACCACCATCACCCCAACTACAACTACCACAATCCTAACTACAGCCACCACCATCACCCCAACTACAACTACCACCATCACCCCACCACAACTACCACCATCACCCCAACTACAACTACCACCATCACCCCAACTACAACTATCACAATCCTAACTACAGCCACCATCACCCCAACTACAACTACCACCACCACCCCAACTACAACTGCCACCATCACCCCAACTACAACCACCACCATCACAACCTCCACCACAGCTACCACCATCACCCCAGCCACAACTACCACAGTCACCCCAAGTACAACTACCACAATCCTAACTACAGCCACTACCATCACCCCAACTACAACTACCACCATCACCCCAACCACAACCACCACCATCACAACCTCTACCACAGCTACCACCATCGCCATCTCCAGCCTTTATGCTTTTGTTTATTCAATTACAGCTCGTTACTGACCCTACCAACCACAACTTCGGCGATGGTGGTAGTTGTGGTAGTTGTGGTGTCTGCAGAGGGGGTAATGTTTATAGTTTGTAGCCATAGGAGTGATGATGATGATGATGATGATTGTTATTATTATTATTATTATTATTATTATTATTATTATTATTATTACCGTACTTTGGGAATTTATATGTAGGAAAAATGCATTTGTGTTTTTATTAATATTTCAGTTTTCTACGTGTATTGCATCTTTTCGTACATGCATACATACATACATGCTTTCATCCTTCCTTCATCCTTCCATCCTTCCGGTTTTCATTCCTTCTGTCTAGCCGTCCGTCCATCCATCCATGCATACTTCCATCCATCCATCCACTCTCTCTCTCTCTCTCTCTCTCTCTCTCTCTCTCTCTCTCTCTCTCTCTCTCTCGCAACCATCCACTCACCCCCACCCTCTCACTCTTTTCTGCCCTCCACATCTGTGCATTCATTCATCCATCCACTTACCCACCCTTACTCATTTTTCTCATCCACTTCCACCCAACCACCCTCACACCTTCATCCGTCTACACTACTCCTTCTTACCTACCCATGTGCCTACTTACTACCTACTTACCTACCTACCTACCTGTATACTCATCCCCCACACTCCCACCTACATCCACGCACCCACATACCGGTATATACCCATCCTCTCTCTCTCTCTCTCTCTCTCTCTCTCTCAGCTATCTAAACACCGCTTCCCCTCCCTCTCCCTGACCCTTGACCCCCCTCGACCCCCCTGACCCCTGTTGAGCCCTCCTCCCCCCCCCCCTCGGGAGCGAGAAAGTGGGCAGCCTGCAACTAGAGCGCCTTATGTTGCGGTGTGTGTGTGTGTGTGTGTGTGTGTGTGTGTGAGAGAGAGAGAGAGAGAGAAGTGAATGGTGACAGAGGGGGGAAGGGAGTAGGAAGAGTGATGTCATGAGAGAGAGAGAGAGAGAGAGAGAGGAAATTAGGAGCAGTGAATGTGTTATGACAGAAGAGATATGGGAGTAGGAAGAGTTGGTGTCATGAAAGAGAAGAGAGAGAGAGAGATAAAGAAAGAGAGAGAGTGAGAGAGGTGTCGCGTTAAGGAATGTTGAGTGATTGTTGAAGTCTTAGGGGCCTCCTTAATCCACTTAACCCTTTACAGCACAGATAATTTACTTTTAATGTGTTCTACCGGGAATTTACTTAGCCTGGCCGGGAAAAGAGGTGATGATGAAGATGATGATAGTGATAGTATTAATATAGTAGTTTTAGTAGTATTACCAATAATAATAATAATAAGAATGGTGCTGATGATATTAAGTAATGATAATAATAGCAATAATAATAATAATAATTCTGTTGTCACACCTCCCCATCATCACAATTTATTAAACTTTACATAAGCTTATATTATCTCTATCATTTACCTGCCAGTCAATTAACACACACCGTACCTTTATTTTGACTTTCCTTTGAATTTCTTTGACTTCCAGTTATTGCTTTGAAAATTTGGGGGGATTCTTAAAAAGTGAACCTTAATTTGAGCCCATATGACTTTTTTCTTTTTTTCAGCAAGATCCCATTTAGTTTAGAAAGGATTTTGAGCTGGTGTAAAGGAACTATTAACCGTATCTGTAGGTTCTAATTTGAGCCTCTGCTATAATTGAACCTCAGATTGAACCCAGGTCTTGGCTTAATTGGATTTTCTCGTAAGGGCATTTTTTTTTTATTCCTAGTCATTTTTTTACGATTTCTACTCGTTAATTGTGTACTTTTACTTTCTCACGCTTCTCTCTCTCTCTCTCTCTCTCTCTCTCTCTCTCTCTCTCTCTCTCTCTCTCTCTCTCATCCATCCACTTCACCTCTCCACTCCCTTAAACTGTGGTCATCCTTCTCCACATCCACTCTCTCTCCACCTTCTTTTCCCATCCATTCATACATACCTACACATACTTCCCCTCTTCTTCCCTTCCATCCATCCACCCGTGCAACCATCATTCCTTCCTTCCATTCACCCATCAATTCTTCCTTCCATCCATACATCCATCTGCCCTTCCTTCAGTTATTCCTTCCTGTCTTCCAGCCGTCCATCCTTACACGCGCACACACACACACACACACACACACACACACACACACACACACACACACACACACACACACACACAACCTCCCACGGAACCTCACTACCAAGTGAAAGCCCAAAGTTCATGATGTCAGCAACAGGTAATGACAGCAACAACAAAAACAACAGTAGATACAACAACAACAAAAAAAACAGCAGCGACAGTAATAACAATAACAGCAAAAACAACAGCAGCGACAGTAATAACAGTAACAGCAACAACAACAGCAGCGACAGTAATAACAATAACAGCAAAAACAACAGCAGCGACAGTAATAACAATAACAGCAAAAGCAACAGCAGCGACAGTAATAACAATAACAGCAAAAACAACAGCAGCGACAGTAATAACAGTAACAGCAAAAACAACAGCAGCGACAGTAATAACAGGAACAGCAAAAACAACAGCAGCGACAGTAATAACAGTAACAGCAAAAACAACAGCAGCGACAGTAATAACAGTAACAGCAACAACAACAGCAGCGACAGTAATAACAATAACAGCAACAACAACAAACAAAACAGCAGCACGTCAACAAGAAAGGGACGGAACAACAACCACAACAAATACAAAACAATTACAGCCCCAACAGCGGATACAGGACAGCAGTAACAAGTGCAGATACAGCAACTAGCACGAGAACCCCAGTTTACTCTCTAGCGATGAACTGAACCCTCCTAAGATCTGTTGAACCCCCCGGAAAAACCTCCCGAGAATCCTGATAGCGTATTACCCATGTGTGTTCGTTTTTGAACCTCGGTATTTATGTTCTCTATCGCCCAGATCCTCTCAGGAAGCCTATAGAACCCCAAATGGAACCCCATGTAAACCTCTATCCATATTTGAACCCTTAGATCCATTTTTAAACCCTTGTATCCATTTTGAACCCCCGTTTACGATCTGAATCTCTGTATCCATTTTCTTCAGCTCCCAGAACCTCCTTCGAACCCCAAGAGAGCCAAGTGGAACCCCAAAAGAACCTCTATATTCCTCCTTGAGCATTTATATCCATTTTCAACTCTTGTATCCAGTGTTGAACCCCTGTAATATATTCTTGAACCCTTCGAAACAATTATTGAAGCCTTAGAAACCTTAAGTGGAACCCAGAGTGAACCTTTTGTAACCATTTTTTAATCCTTATATCCGCTATTGAACCACTCAGTCAGTATTCAAACCTATGTGTCTATTTTGAACCCCTGTATTGATTAAAAACCCTTGTAGCCTTATTTTTGAGCCTCCAGAACCTCAAACAAACACAAAGACCCATATGGAACCCCAGTGGAACCTATGTGTCCATTTTTTAAACTCTGCTGAACCCCCGGAACCCCGTATCCAGCACTGAACCCTGCGTATTTAAGTTTCTAAACCCTGTATCTGTTTCTGAACCTCGTATCCAATGTTAAACCATCTGTATATGTAGTTAAATTCGCGTGTGTATTTCTGAACCCCTCTCTCCGACGTTAAACCCATGTATCTCTTGTTGAACCCGAGTGAGAACCCAAGTGAACCCTGAGTGCTGGGAAGTGGGGGAGGACCGGAAGAGAAAGTGACCTGGGGGGTTCATCGACTCCCCGAACTCCCCCTTCCTCTCCCTCCCTCCATATTTCTCTCTCTCTCTCTCTCTCTCTCTCTCTCTCTCTCTCTCTCTCTCTCTCTCTCTCTCTCTCCATCCTTCCATGGTTCGCTCTCCCTCCCCCCTTCCCTAGCCCCTCCCTCCATTTTTCTCTCTCTCCCTTTCCTTCCTTCCTTCCCTCTCTGCTTTCCCACCCTTTCTCTCTCCCTTTCCTTCATTCTTCTCTCCTCTCCCTCCTTCCTTCCATATTTCTCCGTCTCTCCGTCCTTCTTCCTCTCTTCTCTTCCTCCACTCCATTTCACAGTTCTTCCTCCCTACATTCTCTCCTTCCCTCTCTCCCTTCCCTCATCTTCTCTTCTCCTCCCTCCTCGTCTCCTTCCTTCCTCTCTTCCCTTCTTCTTCATTCTTCCCTCCCTCCCTCCGTCCTTCTCACCCTCCTCTCCCTCTTCCCTCCTCCTTTTCTTGTTCATTCTTCCCTCCCTCCTTCACTCCTTCTCACCCTCCTCTCCCTCTTCCCTCCTCCTTTTCTTGTTCATTCTTCCCTCCCTCCTTCACTCCTTCTCATCCTCCTCTCTCTCTTCCCTCCTTCTTCTCCTTCGTTCTTCCCTTCCTCCCCCCTTCTCTCCCTCCATCCCTCCTTCTCTCCCTCCCTCCCTCCCCCACCGTAATCCAACCTTGGTCTTGTTATCATTTTTACTCGCATTTCCTTTCATTTTCTTTGTTCTTCCACCAACCTACTTTCCCTCTACGCATTCTCTCTCTCTCTCTCTCTCTCTCTCTCTCTCTCTCTCTCTCTCTCTCTCTCTCTCTCTCTCTCTCTCTCTCTCTCTCTCTCTCATTTCTTTTTCCCATACCCCTCTCCCTCTCACTCCTTCATGATCCCTCTCCTCTTCCCCTCCCCTTGTTTCCCCATACGGTGCCCCTCCCCATCGCTCTCTCCCCTTCCCCTCCCCACCAGCTCTCCCAGCCCCATTAAACCATTGGGAGGGGAGGTCAGATCCGGGGTCAGAGGGGAGGAGAGGGGAGAAATGCCCAGACGAGGGGTGGTTGAGAGGGAGGAGAAGAGGGGAGATATGGAGAGAAAGAGGGGTGGCAGAGGGGAGACATGGGGAGAAAGAGGGAGAAGAGGGGAGACGTGGGGAGAGAGAGGGGTGGCAGAGGGGAAAGAGGGTGAAGAAGAGGGGAGACATGAAGAGGGGTGGCAGAGGGGAGAGAGGATGGAGAAGACGGGAGATGTGGAGAGAAAGAGGGGTGAGAAGAGAGGGGAGAGAGAAGGGACAGGGGAGGGATTGAGGAATGGGAAATGGGGGGAAGAGGAAGAGAGGGGAC
This sequence comes from Coenobita brevimanus, assembly GCF_032717465.1. Lineage (NCBI taxonomy): Eukaryota > Metazoa > Arthropoda > Malacostraca > Decapoda > Coenobitidae > Coenobita > Coenobita brevimanus. Next base: position 3,451,982 of record NC_137051.1, read on the forward strand.
AGAGGAAAGGGGGATGAGATGGGATATACAGGGACGCGGCCGTGAGGGGAGAAGAGGGGAGAAATGGGCAGATGAGGGGTGGGAAAGAGGGGAGAAAGAGGACTGGTAGAGGCAGGGACAGGAGGAGGGAGAGGGATAGGAAAAGAGAGTGGGAAGGGAAGGAGGGATGGTGTGCGGAGGAATGTGACGTGTGGCTTCCTTCCCTATCCATCAGTCTCTTTTCTTCTCATCCATCTTCCCTCAAGGTGAGAGAGAGAATCATTCCACTCCATACCTCTCCCATTTATTCGTTCCTTTCCATACACTCCACTTTTTCCTTCTCTTCAGTCTCTTCCATGCTTCATTCCTCTCACATATATATCTTTCCCTGCATGCCACCTCACGTTCTTCTGTGGATCTTGCCTCTCCGTGCCTTCCACACCCCATTCCCCTTTCAGCATTCCACCTATCCCACCCCTTTCCCAGCCCATACACGTCATTCCACAACCCTTCTTCACACCAACGAGAACCTTCCAACCGCAGTCATTCTCGGCATTCCACTGATTCCCAAACCCGCCAGACCTGCCTTATGGATAGCCATTTACCTTTCCCATCATCATGCCTCTCCATTCCTCAATCTTTCCCATCTCTTCATCCATTTCCATCCATAACGCTTCATGCTTTTCTCATTTATTTCACCTTTTCCACCTTCCATTCCTATACCTTCCACCTGTTCCATCATTCATTCCACCTGTTGCTATCCTTTTCCCTCCCCATACATGCCATACCACAACTCTTCCTCACATCAACAAGACCCTCTTCAACCTCCATCATGTCTGGCATTCCACTGATCCCCAAACCTGCTGGAACCCGCCTTATATAGTCTCCCCTGACCCATACATCACAGGGGTTGCCAGAAGTTCACATTTCTCAAGATATTTTTATCCTAGTGGTTTTGTGGCTTGTGCTGGCCAACCTACGCCATCTTGGATTCAGAGGGGCCCATAGAAATTTATGTAGACTTAGATTTTTTTAGGTTTTAGAACTTGAATTAGGCGCCAAAGAGCTAACTTAGGCCAATTTGACACTGCGATCGAATTGGCTTTTAGATACAGGTCGTTTGAATGTGGGAAAGGAGCTCAGAGGGGAACCAAGATGGTGGACGTGGCCTCATATTTAAACCCTTCAATCCTGTGACTTATTTCACAGCTAATTCTTGTTATCCACGAACGATTTTATTCAGCATTGGAGAGATTTTTCGAGCGATGTGAGGGGGCGGGGTTAGATACGGCCTTGATAAACCCCTCCAAATAAAAATCGTCATGGGATTGAAGGGGTTAAGTAGGGGGAGGGGGAAGTGGGGGGAGAGGCGGGTGATCTGAACCGAATCTTACCACAGCAACAAGTAATTGGGTTGTGGGAAAGTGTTGAGGGGGGGAGAACGATTTAGCAACTGAGGCGCAGCAAATAAATCTTTGTTTTTGTCTTTTTTTTTTAAAGTTTTGGTGTGAGTGATGAGTCTTTATGTGAGCAGTTTTGTGTTGTTAGGGCGGACTTGTGATAGTTTATTTTATTATTATTATTATTATTATTATTATTATTATTATTATTCTTTGAAGGGATGGAGGTGGTGACAGAAAGCAAATCATGCTCCCTTATTTTTTGATGTGTGTGTGTGTGTTTGGTGTACGGGTTTGTACTGTGGATATATACGCGTTTGTGGTGTGTGCGTTTTGTATTGTGTGTTTGTTAATGTTTGTATTTATCAAGGTGAACAGTTAATTTTATGCGATGAATAGTAGTGTTTTTTCCGGTGACTCTTCTTGCAGCACCAAAACACATATATATCATTCTTCTCTGCAAATTCTGGTTTCCCCCCACCTCATGGCCGACACATTGTATAGACTCATCTCTCCCTTCTCTTTCTTAAAATGCCACATCTTTCTCTACTATCCTCTCCCCTCTCCGCTCCCATCTTCTTCCTTCCTTATACTCTCTCTCCTTTCCCCTCCTTCCCGTCTGTTCTCCTTCCTTCCAACATTTCCCACCATTCTGTCTTTTACCCTCCCCCTATTATCCCTCCTCCCCTTCCCCTCTCTCCTCTCCCCTCCCTTCCTCCACCCCGCCCCCTTTCTCCTTCCTTCACCCCTCCTCCTCCTCCTGTCCCCTCCCTCCACCCCTCCTCCTCCTCTCCCCTCCCTCCACCACTTCTCTCCCCGCTCCCCAGCTGACTCCAGTTAAGGGTAGGAAAGAATAGAAGGAGGGGAGGAATTAAATGTCCAGGGGAGGGAGGAAGGGAGCGAGGGGGGAGGGAGGGAGTTGAATATCGAGAGAGGAAGGAAGGGAGGGAGGGAGAGGGAGTTGTATTTCGAAGGGAGGGAGAGAATAAGATCTGGGGAAAGAGGAAGGGAGCTGAATGTCCGAGGGAAGGAGGAGGGAGGGAAAGAGGGAGTAATATGTCGAGGGAGGGAGGGAGAAAGGGAGCTGAATGTCCAAGAGAGGGGGGGGGGAAGGGGGAGTAAGATATCAAAGGAAGGAGTGAGGAAGAAATTGAAGTAAGGAAGGAAGATGGAAATACGGTAAGGATGGAATTTCACTGCGATAGAGGGAGTTTGTCCATACTAGAAATCTCTCTCTCTCTCTCTCTCTCTCTCTCTCTCTCTCTCACACACACACACACACACAACATTATGATACATTATGATACCCTAACTTCAAGACCATACTGAGAATATATACAACGATAACAGCAAGGGTTTTGATAAGAAAGGGTGGCGGGAGGAAGAGAAAGAGAGAGAGAGAGAGAGAGAGAGAGAGAGAGAGAGAGAGGTGGAAGAAATGAGAGAAAGAAGAAAGCACGAAGAAGAAGGGAGGGGAAATGGGACAGATGGAAAAGAAAGATATAAAGAATGAAGATGGAAGAGAAACGTGTCTGAAATATAAAGGAGTGGAAGATGAAAAGGGAAAGAGAAAGGAAGAGGGAAGAGAGGGAAAGAACAGAAAAGATTTAAAGATGACCAAGTAAAACAAAAGAAAGTGATGAGAGGGGCTGGGTAGGGCAGAGGGCAATGTAGGGTGACTCATGGCATGGGACGGTGACGCATAGCAGGGCACGGCAGGGTAGGGCAGGGCAGGGTGATGTAGGGTTGAGCAGAGAAGGGTAAGGGCAGGGCAGGACAATGTAGGGTAGAGCAGAGAAGGGTAAGGGCAGGGCAGGGTGATGTAGGGTAGAGCAGAGGAGGGTAGGGGCAGGGTACAGCAGAGGAGGGTAAGGGCAGGGCAGAGGAGGGCAAGGTATTGTAGGGTAGGGCAGAGAAGGGTAAGGGAAGGCAAGGGAGAGTGATGGAGGGGAGGGCAGAGGAGGTTAAGGGAGGGCAGGGAAAGGCAAGGCAGGGTACAGTAGAGTGGAGGAAGGTGAGGCAGGGTAGAGAAAGGAATGATGAGACATGGCAGGGTAGGGGTAGATGAAAGAGAATGAATTAGGGCAGGACAGGGTAGGGCATAGGTAGACAGGGTGAGAGAGGGCAGGGGAAGGGTAGGCAGGGTGAGAGACAGGTCAGGGCAGGTCAGGGTGGTGTGGTGTGGTGCTCCGTGGTTAACCAGAGGCAGGTATGTGTGGTGGTGTGGTGGAGGGTTCCCATGGTGCTAAGGTTGCTTCACTAACCACATCGTTATTAGTAGCATTATTCACCACACTCACTCACTCGTATACTCAACATATTCATCTTATTCAGTAACATTATTATTACTGTTACTCACCGCACTCACTTTTACTCAACATATTACTCATCTAACAAAGTACGTCATAAGTAAGATTATTCACCACGGTCGTACTCACCACATTATTCATCATTCCTTAAGATTATTATAACTAGAGTATTATTCACCACACTCACCTATACTCACCACTTTTGTCATATTCACTAAGTAAATTATAGCTAGGAGTATTATCCACCACTTACTCATACTCACCACATTATTCATCCTATTCAGTAACCACATCATTATTACCAGCGTTACTCACCACACTCACTCGTATGCTCATCATCCTAGTCATCACACTAAACTCACCATTTCCCGTCCTGTTCATCATACCATATCATGCATCATACTTATTTATCACCATATCAGTCATCATACTTATTCATCACAGCATCATTCCTCACACTGTACTTATTCATCACACCGCATCATGCATCATACTTATTCATCGCACCACATCATGCATCATACTTATCATACCACATCATTCATCATATTCATCATACTTATCATACTGCCACCACACTCACCACATTATACATCATACTTACTAAATTCACCCTTGTATTCATCACCATACTCATCATACTCCACCAGCACGCCCACAGCCTCATCATATTTTTATTCATAGTAAACTCACTCATTCACCACCACACTCATGCATTCATCATCACATTCACTAACTGTGTTATTCACCAGACATTGCTTTTCATCCTAACGACGCGAGTTCGATCCCCGTCTGTGGTAGGGAAATTCTCTCTCTCTCTCTCTCTCTCTCTCTCTCTCTCTCTCTCTCTCTCTCTCTCTCTCTCTCTCTCTCTCGACATTCCACCCACCGTTAATAACATCTCACTCGTCCTGAATGAGATTGACAAGTTCGGACGGTGGGTGTTAGTGCCGAAGCGTTGACATGCAAAAGTTTGATACGTAGGACAGCTGTTTGGCCTCAGGGAGCGGGCTGTTTAGTTTATGACCATAGTCGGAACGGAAATAATAATAATAATAATCACCGCCATGAAGCTTACCACAGTGCTCACTACAGTTACATTATATTGTTTTGTAGATCGTGTAAGCAATGATGGAAGTCGTAATGTGAAAAGCCCCAGGAATTGATGGAGTGTGGTGAAATGCTGAAGCACGGGGGAGAGATAGTAGCAGATTGGCCTGGGAGGAAGGTAGAGTCTCGGAGGATTGGAAGTCAAGTATAATTATTTCAGGTTACTACAAGGAAGAGAGAGAGGGAGGGAGGATTGGAAGGGAATATAAGAAAAAAACAGGATGGTGGGAGTAGAAGCAGAGGAAGGTGTGTGGGAAGGGAAGTGAAACAGGGAGGGATAAGGAAGGGATGGAGAGGTTATAGAATAGTGGCCGGGAAGGGAGAGATAAGAAGGGAGCAAGGAGATATAAGAAGCGAAGGGGAGGGTGGAGAGAAAGGAGTGAGGAAGATGATGGTGGTGAAACTGAAGCGAAAGGAGAGAAAATGGGGAGGGGAGAGAGGAGGGAAGAGGGGGAGAGCTAATGGGGAGGGGAGAGAGGAAGAGAGAACAGGGAGAGAAGAGAGGAAGGGAGAGGGAGAGAGAGAAGGGAGCCCAAGACCGGGAAAGTCAAGCGTGCGTAGGAAAGGTGGTTGCCACGTACCTCAAACCTCCTCAATAAATCCTCTAAACAGCCCCAGTTCCCATCTAACCCTTTATTCCACTACCTACATCTTCGAAAATTATTAAGGTTTTTAAAAATCTGGCTGCGCAAATGTAGTGGAGATGGAGATGATACCGTACCTAATATTGGGGAGTAAATAAGAAGTAAAATTCGTCACTTAATATCGTCCTCCCCGCATACTTCCGTTGTGACAGAGCGAGTGTTGTTATTTGTTTCTTTGCGCCGTTTCCCGTTCATTCCCTTCGTATTTCGCCCTCCAGCCTCCGTTGTCGTCCATTCCAGCTGGTTCCAGGGTGTTTAAAGGACGCTGGAATGGTACTGGAGTGTGATTGGCGCAGAGGTTTTTGTTTTGGCTCTGACGTCACGGCCATTTTCCCGCCAAGTCCCACTTCCTGGCGTATGGGAGCAAACACCATGGTAGTGTTGCGGTTTTGCCTGGCTCTGGGTGGGGTTTTCCTTATGACAGACGGTTTTTGGTGTCAGTCCGGTGGGTTGGAGTCGGGTTGTATTTCATTTTTGTTGGTTTGAATCGTCTCTGTTCGGTTTTTGGTTTAAATTATGCATCATTTTCGTTGGTTATGCCTTTCACTTCAGGTAATTTATGTTCTGTTCAGTGAGTGGGTTTATATCTAGTGTTAGTAAGGGAGGTGTAAAGTATCTGGAAAGTCATTCATGTTTTAAATAGATTCAGTTCAGTTTTTATTTGTTTTTAATTGTAGTCATTCATAGGTTTAAATTCTGCTGTGCTTCATGTAATTTATTGTCTTGTTCTTGTTGGTTTAAATCATCCTGGTGTTCAGTTGCATTGAGTTTAAATTACTGGTTCGTTATTTTCGTTTGCATTTCGTTACGCTTTTGCTGCTACTGTTTACGCCACCAGTTCGTTATTTCCGTTTGCTGTGTCGTTACTTCTGTTTTTTTCCGTTAGAAGCTCAGTTTTCATTTAGTTTCGTTATTATCGTGACTCGTTCGTTTTTTCTGTACATTTTCGTTTTGTTGTACTTTCCGTTGGTGTGACTGTCACTTTTCCAAACCCTTGTGCCACGTTACGCTCTACTACGCTATTGTCAACGCTGGAGGAGGAGAGGAAGAGGAAAGTGGAGGAGGGAAGAGAGTGAAGGAGGAAGTGGAAGGAAGAGAAAGTAAGAGGGAGAAGCAAAGAAAGGAGAATGGAGGAGGAAGTGGAGGGAAGAGAAGAAAATAAGAGGGAGAAACAAAGAAAGGAGAGTGAAGGAGGAAGTGGAGGGAAGAGAAGAAAGGAAGGTGAAGCAAAGAAAGGAGAATGAAGGAGGAAATGGAAAGAAGGAACTGAAGAAAAGGAAGAGGGAAAAGCAGACTGTGAAGAAAGAAGACTAAAGAGTGGATGAAGAAAGAAAAGTGCCAAACGGAAAGAAAAGACGGTGAATAAATAGAAAAAATAAAAACAAAAAATAGATGAGGAATGAGAAAGAAAAGAAACTGAACAAAGTAAGAAGAGGGCAGAAAGGGGGGGGGTACGAAAGGAGGATAAGAGTAAAGAAAGAGAAGAGAGAGAAGAGCGGAGAGAGAGGATGGAGGTGGGTAGGGAAAGAAGGGAAAAGGAAGACGAGAAAATGGGTGTAAAAGTATCACTATATTTTTAGAGAGTCAAACCTTACTATAGTTATTAGTTGTTAGTAATTGGCGAGACAACAAGCTATTGAGTCCTTAACAATTTACCTCTTGAACCGTTACCAATTTATATCTTCAAAATAAACCAGTGACTAAAATAACCGTTACCAGTATATCTCTTCAAATGAGTCGTTAACAGTTTACCTCCAGAACCGTTAATAACTGTTACCAAATTACCTCTTCCAAATAAAACCAGGGAGATGGCTAGAATGACCGTTACTAACCGTTAACAGTTTATCTCTTTAAATGGACCAAGATAACCGCGGCAACAACGTCACTTTAAGGAATAACCGGATCTTAACACATTTTTATCGGTTATTTATGAGCGACGGGAGCTTTGAATGAAGAAATGGCCGTTACTAGCCGTTACTGGCCTGGCTTTTCAAACAAGTGACCAGTTCAGGCATTTCGAATTGAACGGACGGTGATTTTGACTCGTTGCTCAGCTGGAGGGACGCGCCTTCATGTGGTGGCACTGATATGACTGGGTGGTTCCGCTGCCTGGCCATACAAACGTCCCTCACCTCCCTCCCTATATCTCAAAAGGAGAGAGAGAGAGAGAGAGAGAGAGAGAGTTGCCCAGCTTTCTCAGGACTGGACAAGATCTGGAGGCTGTTGTCCGTGGAGGGAAGGCAATTTCTGGCCAAGTGAAAATGAACAGGGTATACTTAACCTCTTACAACAGAAGAGTATACAGACAACAATTACCCTTAAAGATATAACCAGGGCTAGACAAATTTCAGTTAATAAGTATCTTACAGCAAAAACCGCTTAAATCCGTTGAGAATAATTTCAGTTAATTTCAAAAGGAAAAACCGTTATAAACCGTTAAGAATGACCAAAACCACACATTTCAGTTATCAAGAAAAAAAGTTAAAATCCGTTGAAAATAACCGAAGCTCACCACAAATTTCAGTTATCAAAAAGGAAAAACCATTAAAATTCGTTGAGAAATAACCAAAACACAAATTTCAGTTATCAGAAGGAAAACCCGTTAGAATCCGTTGGGAATAACCACAGCTCACCACAAATTTCAGTTATTAGTTATCATAAAAGGGGAGAAAACCGTTAAAATCCGTTACTAGTTTAACTCTTCAAAAATGTACACACCAATAAAAACGGGTCTTGGCCGCAGCGGTCGTGCAGCTCGCTCTGTGGTTGACTGAGGAGGAACACGGTCATTTAGCCAGTCTTATCACCTGCCATCATCCTACTTAGTCTGGCGTAGGGGGACGGGGCTAGGCTAGGGTGGGGGGGGAGGGAGGAAGGGGGGAGGGATAAAGTTATAGATGGGTAGATGTTTGGAGTGTGTGTGTGTGTGTGTGTGTGTGTGTGTGTGTGTGTAGCTCCTTTATTGCCTAGAATTTCCTTTATTATTATTGCAGGAGTTACGAGGTTGCTTGCATCACTGGCGTTACTTAACCCTTCATTACTAAAGATGTCTGCAGAATTTAACTGCGGCTAACTCGCTTTTGATGGCCGGATTATTATCATTATTATTATTATTATTACAATGTTTCTGTTGTTGTTGTTGTTGTTATTATTATTATTATTATTATTATTATTATGACTTTTTGTTACTATTATTATTATTATTAAAGTAGTAGTATTGGTGGTGGTGGTGGTAGTAGTAGTAGTAGTATAACATTAGATCATTCTGCTTGGGGAGGCGTCATCGGACTGAAAGCGTTCCTGTTTCAAAACCCTAAGATGAGAGGTCACTGAGGTCACCCTGTACTGCAAACATGAGGTCAGGGGTCATACTGCATATTAGTCATCGCACCGAACACTAGACAGTATGTAAGGGTCACACTTAGAAGGTCAGGGGTCGCATACTAGAGTCCTTAAGTTTAGGTTTTTACTTAAAATGAGAGGGGGGGGAATATTTTAAGGGTGGTTTCATTCTTGAGGGTTTCCACTTCACGCAGAGAGTGAGTGAGAGAGAGAGAGAGAGAGAGAGAAACAGTTAAATAGCCAACACTAAGCAGAATCTGTATGCAAACCCAGCTATGCCTACCACACACCCCTGCAAGGTAATCTGACCCGTATTCCCATGCACGGTAAGGGCGAAAATGTAGTCTTAGCCTCAAGGACGTTGAAACAGGCGACTCCCACTCCACCCACCCGTCCTTAAGGCAAAGTTTGTGGGTGTGGGTGTAGGTGGGTGTAGGCTCAGGCAGTTGGTGGATGAGAAATAGCTGTAGATGAGAGAGAGAGAGAGAGAGAGGATGTGAGTTAACGGGTGGGTGAGGATGGATGTAGATGATTGTGCGAGTGGGTGTACAGAAAGTGGGTGTAGGTGGGCGGGTGGATGGGTGTAGAAAAAAAAAAAGGTGCCGGTGGGTGGGAAGGTCGATGTAGGTGGGCGTGGCGAAAGTGGATGTAAGAAAAATGGGTGTAGCGTATGTGGGTGGGAGAGTGGGTGTGGGTGGGTGGAAGGTTTTAGGTGGATGGGAGGGTGGGTGGAAGAGTAGGTAGAGGGTTGTACATGGGTGTGAAAGTGGGTGTGGGTGGATGGAGGGTTGTAGGTGGGCGGGAAAGTGGGTGTGGTTGGGTGGGTGGATGTAGATGGGCGGTAAGGTGGGTGTGGATGGGTGTAGAAAAGGTGGGTCTGAAAATGTGGGTGCAGATGGGTGGAAGAGAGAGAGAGAGAGAGAGGGTGTAGGTAGTTAGGTCAGTGTAAATGGGTACAGTGACTCTCTCTCTCTCTCTCTCTCTCTCTCTCTCTCTCTCTCTCTCTCTCTCTCTCTCTCTCGTTATTGCTTTTCATAAATAAAGAGAATAACACTATGTCATATATACAGGAATAAATCGGTAAATTGGAGGTACTGAGGGAGCCCACTAAGTCCACAAGAATACGTGCTCAGAAGATGTGCTGTTGTATATATAAGCTCTCCCACACCCACCTCTCCCTCCGTCTAATAATCATAATCATCATCATCAGCAGCAGCAGCAGCACCACCATAGTTGTACAGTAGTAGTAGCAATAATAATAATAATAATAATAATAATGATAATAACTGGGTGGGATGTGACCTTATTGTGGGTGGGTGCGTAGGTTGAGATGGGTGGATAGGTGGGTAGATATATATGGATAGATGTGTGGGTGGGTCGGTAGATGGGTGGATTGAGATGGGTGGATAGATTTATATGGATAGATGGATAGGTGTAGATAGACGGGTAGATATAATAGATAGCTAGCTGGTGGATTGAAATGGGTGGATGGGAAGGTGGATTGGGTGGGGGTGTATGTGTTTGCTCCCTCCCCCCAGTAATTCTTCCCCCACCCACCACCTCCTCCTTCCTCCCCACCCAAGCTTTCGAAACCAGTGACTGAGAGAAATGGGCGTAGGAAATGAGAGGGTGGTGAGTGGGTGTGATGAAAGGTGGGTGGGCGGAAGTGGGTGAGGCGGAGAGAGTGGCTGTGGGTGGGGGAGGGGTGGGAGGAGAAAGGGGTAGTGGGCGGGATAGAGAGGGTGAAATGGGTGGGCTGGAGTGGGCGGGATGGAGTGGGCGGAGTGTTGGTGCCCCCACATACCAGGCGGGTCAGGGGCACACTTCCCACCACCACTACCACTACCACCACCACCACCACTACCCTCATACCCCGCTACGTGTTGTGGTAGTGATGGTAATTGCACAGTTCCCACCACTACCACAACTTCTTTTGTCGAGGCAGCTACTCCTCACAGGACCCGGCGTCAGGCAACGGAAAGAAAAAATGAAGGAGTGGAAGATGCCAAAGGGTTAAGGAAACAGTGATAAAGAGGGGAAAAAAGAGAGAGAGAGAGAGGAGGGGGGGAAGCAGGGAGAGAGAGAGAGAGAAGAGAGGAGAAGCAGGGAGAGAGAGAGAGAGAGAGAAGAGAGGAGAAGCAGGGAGAGAGAGAGAGAGAGAGGAACAAAAAGCAAGTGAATGAAAGAGAGGATGTAAAAGTTCAAAGAAAACGAGAAGAAAGAGAAGACGATGAAGGGGAAACTAAGCTAAAAAATGAAGAGAGGAAGGAAGTGGCACAGAAACAACAGTAGAATAGACACCCCCCCTGCTCTCCCCTCCCCCTATACCACCTCCTTCGCCCAACCCTCCTCTTCCCTTCCCCCTCCCCTTCCCCTTCCCCTCCCCCTCCCCCTCATTATCTTGCACCTCCTTCACTTTCATCCTCGCCTTCTTCTTCCCCCACTCCCTCTTCCTCTTCCTCCCCTCCTCTTCCCATCCCTCTCGTAACCTCCCCCTCCTCCACCCCAACTTCTCCCCTCTCCCTCCTCCCCCTCCCCATCATCCCCTTTCTTCCTCCATCTCCCCCCTGTTTACATTTATCTTGTCTTCCTGTTTCATCATTTTCTCATTCATTATTATTATTTTATTTTATTTTATTATAATTTTTTTTTGGGCCCTCTGCATGTAGGAAAAGAGGTCTGGATGATGGTGATGATGATAATGATGATGATGATGATGATGCTAATGATGATAATGATAAGGATGACAGTAATGATGGTGATGATAATGATGATGATATATTTTACCAGTTTCCATTTTTCGTTCTTTTGAAATATTTTGCCACAATATATTCCTGTTTTCCTCAGTTCTTTGTCTTTATTTTTTTATTATTTTCCTCTCTTTTTTTTTTTATTTACAATCTGTTTACATTTACTGGTTGTCATGGTAACAATTCTACACCAGTTTATTTATTTATTTATTTATTTTATTTTTGGTGGATTTTGTTTTGTAAATATTGAAGGTGGTGGATCTGGTGCTGTTATTGTTCTTGTTTTTTTCTTTCTTCTTGTTAATGCTGTTTTTTTTGGTGTGTATGTTGTTACTCTTATTAGTGGTCATTGTTTTGTTGCTGTTGTTGTTCTGGTGTTGTTATTGTTCTTGTTAATGTATCTATTGTTGTTCACGCTCTGGTTAACTTTATTTCAGTGGTTGTTGCTGTTGTTGTTCTGGTGTTGTTGTTGTTCTTGTTCTTCATCTTCTTCTTCTGCTGCTTCTTCTTCTTCTTCCTCTTTGCTGTATTTACTCTCTTCGTCTTCTTCTTATTATTCCTATTCTTATTCTTATTATTATTATTATTATTATTATTATTATTATTCTCCACCTTCTTCTTTGCTGTATTTACTCTGTTGAGAAGTTAAATGGAAAGTTTTTTTTGTATGTCAAGTTATAAGTAACCCCCTTCTTCCTCTCCCCCACACCCCCTCTCCCTTCCTCTCACCCCTTCCTCTCCCCCACACCCCCTCTCCCTTCCTCTCACCCCTTCCTCTCCTCCCCTCACTCCTTCCCCTCATTACACATCTCCACCTCCTCACAGTCACTTCTTTCAATGTGCTTCCTCTCTCTCTCTCTCTCTCTCTCTCCCTACCTACCTACCTACCTACCTACCTATGTGTCTATCTAACTGTCTTCCTGTATATGTAATTATGCATGTATATATCTATCTGTTAATCTATCTGTCTATCTATCTATCTATCTATCTATTTATTTATCTAAACCGGCAAGAAAAAGTTCGAAAAAACGCAATGCAAAAATGAAAAAAGAATGACGTGCTTTTTCAGACGAGGGAGAAATATACACCACGAGTAAATTTACGGTAGTACAGAATAGAAATTGTAAAGAATTTTTTTTTTCTTTATTTCTGTATATAAAAATAGATACAGACTTTCACATATGCGGACACACATACTCACGCACGGACACAAACACTCTCTCTCTCTCTCTCTCTCTCTCTCTCTCTCTCTCTCTCACACACACACACACACACACACACCGTAAAGCGAAAAATCCACCGTTTGTTTCCATTGATATTCGTCCCTCAAAACCATAAAAACAACAAAACACACAATAACGGTGAAATAAGAGTGTTTTTGTTCCTTTCTTCATAATGACAAGATCTAGCTCAAGGATGACACTGAGGGAGAGAGAGAGAGAGAGAGAGAGAGAGAGAGAGAGAGAGAGACGATGACGAGTAGTAAAAAGAGGAGGAGAAGAGATATATTTGATGATAAGAATGATGGTGATGATAAGGAAGAGGAGGAGGAGGAAGAAGAGGAGGTGGAGGAGGAGGAAGGAGACGAGGAGCAGAAATAGTGTGAAAAATCTTCATTATTCTTCTCGGTACTATGAGCCCTTATTATTATTATTATTATTATTATTATTATTATTATTATTATTATTATTATTATCATCATCATCATCTTTATCAATTGCCACTGCCAGTCCATTATAGTCACCTCTGGAAAACAACCTCGTACGGAAGGGGTTAAGTTTCTATTAATGACATCTTGGTTTAGTTCATTCTCGCTTAATCCAGGCCAGTTAACTCAGGTAGAATCTGTTAAGTGGCTGGTGAAGGAAGCTCCCCTAACACCGCTTCCTAAGCGATTTATTTTCCTTATTACACCTGGCCATCATCATCTGTGCAGCTTAAGTAATTCTAATATCGCCATACTAAGCATTAATAACGTACAAAACATCAGCAAGACGTATCCAAGAATAAATCGGTATGGAAGAGGTGTTAGGGGACAAATACACACCTTTAAGTATATCTAACACCCTCTTATAAGAAAAATGTCTTAAATATAATCGTCTTAATCTGGAATATAAGATAAAAAAAAACTAAGTCGCTGGATTGAAGTGGTTAAGGGTGATTGGCGGAAGCTTAACGACCCATTCCGACCTCTGATTGGCTGGAATTGCGTGTGTCTTGGCCAATCAGGGAAGTGGAGTGATTTTCCTTAACGATGATTGGTGCATGGGGAGAGGGGGTGATATTTTAGTCCAATGGGAGTGAAGGAGGGTGTGTGTGTGTGTGTGTGTGTGTGTGTGTGTGTGTGTGTGTGAGAGAGAGAGAGAGAGAGAGGTTGAAGATGAAAAATTCTGTTATTACCTACGACAAAATGAAATGAGAGAGAGAGAGAGAGAGAGAGAGAGAGCAAATATTAACTATCTTTAATTTTTCCTTCCTCTCTTCTTTCAGTCTCTCATCAGTTAACTTCCTTTCTCATTTTTTCCCTTTTCTTTCATTATCCTTTTTCGTTCTTTCTGTTATTTTTATCCTACCTCGCCTTCCCATCCCTTAATCTTTTTTCCTTCCTGTACTTTCCATGTATTTCACCTCATTTCACCATTTCCTCCCCCAGTTTTACCATTTTCACCAGATTTCACCACCTTTTCCTCATTTCCCTCATATTTCACCAGCCTCCCCATTTCCCTTATATTTCACCAGCCTCCCCATTTTCCCTCCCCATTTCCCTTATATTTCACCAGTCTCCCCATTTTCCTTCCCCATTTCCCCCATATTTCACCAGCCTCCCCATTTTCCCTCCCCATTTCCCCCATATTTCACCAGTCCTCATTTTCTTTCCCTATTTCCCCCATTTCTCTGCCCCCCCATTAATTGCACAGGTGACCGTGATGTGTTATGGTGGTTCGGCCTTGTTTCGTAATCCGGCTCGCGGTAATGGGGAAAAAAGCCGTAATGGTGAGGCCGCCGGCTTTGTATTGTGTGTGTGTATGTTTGTGTGTGTGTGTGTGTGTGTGTGTGTGTGTGTGTGAGAGAGAGAGAGAGAGAGAGATTTAGTGGGTGCGTGTTCTGTACTGTACAGTATTCGTGGAGTAGGTGAGAGAGAGAGAGAGAGAGAGAGAGAGAGAGGATGTGTTCAGTGTGTGTGTGTGTGTGTGTTTGTATGTATGTACGCGCGCGTGCAAAACAGATATCTTACGGTCCATCAGGTCGCACTAGGTCAGCAGAGGTCAAGGCATCTGCACTAAACGGATCCAATCAGGTCATGTCAAACGGTCCAGCGTGAGGTCAGTAATTGGGGTAAATCAGGTCACACGGTAGTTATGGTAGGTCGTTTGGGTCAGGCCGGTGTGGAGAGGGACGCCTTCAAGTGGTGGCACCAATGTGAGGCGGCGGTGGAGCTGCCCGGCTTTACAAATGTCCTTCGGTCTCCGCTCTATCCCCTGAATGGATGATGGTGGACTGCAGGAGGATGGTAACTATAGCTTGCAGTTCACTGGGTTCACGTTTACAAATGAACCTGGGGCTACAACAGTAACAACAGCTACTCCTCCTCCTCCTCCTACTACTACTACTACTACTACTACTACTACTACTACCACCACCACCACCACCTTTAATAATAATAATAATAATGTGTCAGGTCAGTGCCATTACGTGAGATGCAGGATACTAGAGTTGTTCCGGTCATTAGAGAATAAAAAAATATATTTATAAGTTAAATAAAAATCAGAACGAAAACGAAGAGCACTTTTGAAAAACCTGTTAAAAATGTATAAAGAAATTCAGGTGACTTAGACAAGGGGGAAAAAAGCGACGTTCAGTGTGACATTGGTAAAAGAATTGAAGGAGAGGAGGAGGAGGGACAAGAGGAAGAAGAAGGAGGAGAGGGAAGAGGAGGAGAAAAAGAAGACGGAAGAGACAAGAAGAAAAAAGGAGGACGAAGAGGAGAAGAAGAAGAAGAAAGAGGAGGAGGAGAAGAAGAAGAAGAAAAAGGAGGAAGAGGAGAAGAAGAACGAGAAGGTGAAAAAAGAAACAAGTGTGATTGAGAAAGAATTAGATGGAAGAAAGACGAGAATGGGAAAAAGAAAATAGAAATCACTTAAATAAAAAAAAATAAGTAAATAAAAGAATTCAGTGAGATGAAATGTCACAAAATAAATGACCAGAAAATAAAAGCTTTAAGTAAAAAAAAAAAATAATTAACTAAAGAAACCAATAAAGGTAATGGTAAGAATTGATTTAGCGTGAAACAGATCGACCGCAAGAAAGCGACTGTAAGCTCCAGTAAAGAAGAAATTAAAGGAGAAAATAAAATGTGATGTGATGAAGAAGGGAAATGTGGAGGAGGAGGAAGAGAAGGAGGTAGAGGAGGAGGGAGGAGAGGGAAGAAAGGGGAGGAGGAAGAGAGGGAAGTGGAGCAGGAGGAAGAAGAGGGAAAAAAGAAGGGGAGGAGGAAGAGGAGGTGGAAGAAGCAAAATAATAAGAAAGGAAGATCAAGAAACTCATGTTATACAAAATAAAGAAAGGAATTACAAGAACAGGAAGACAGTAAAGAAACGTAAAGAGTAGAAGTGAGATACCAGACAAAGAAAAAGGAGATAAGTGTGTGTGAGAGAGAGAGGGAGAGGGAGAGAGAGAGAGAGAGAGAGAGAGGGAGAGAGAGAGAGGCTCAGACAGACAGACAGAGCAAAGAAAAGAAGAAAAAGAGAGAAGAAATGAGCAACAACAACAGACGAATAGCTAAGAATCGAGAAAGAGTGAGAGAGCAACCGAAGGAGGAGGAAGAAGAAGAGGTGAATGGGAAGGAGGAGGAGGAGGAAGAGGTGAATGGGAAGGAGGAGGAGGAGGAGGAAGAAGAAGAGGAGGAGAAGGAGGAAGAGGTGAATGGGAAGAAGGAGGAGGAGGAGGAAGAAGAAGAGGAGGAGAAGGGGAAGGAGGAGGAGGAGGAAGAGGTGAATGGGAAGAAGGAGGAGGAGGAGGAAGAAGAAGAGGAGGAGAAGGGGAAGGAGGAGGAGGAGGAAGAGGTGAATGGGAAGAAGGAGGAGGAGGAGGAAGAAGAAGAGGAGGAGAAGGGGAAGGAGGAGGAGGAGGAAGAGGTGAATGGGAAGGATGAGGAGGAGGAGGAAGAAGAAGAGGAGGAGAAGGGGAAGGAGGAGGAGGAGGAAGAGGTGAATGGGAAGGATGAGGAGGAGGAGGAAGAAGAAGAGGAGGAGAAGGGGAAGGAGGAGGAGGAGGAAGAGGTGAATGGGAAGGAGGAGGAGGAGGAGGAAGAAGAAGAGGAGGAGGAGGAGATGAAGCAATAAGTAAAAAAGTAAAAAATAAAAAAAAAATCTAATGCAGTGACATCCTTTTTATTTTATTGTTACTATTGTTAAGTAATTAATTTTTTTCCTAGTAGTAAGTGGGTTAATTAAGGCCTTGATTAATCCCCCTTAGATCAAAATGTCACTCCTGAGCTGAATAAAATCGTTTGGTAATAGTAGGAGAGAGAGAGAGAGAGGGGGAGGGAGGAGAGAGAGAGAGAGAGAGAGAGATGGGGAAGTGGCAGAGGACGCAAAAAAAAAAAAAGAAACAAAAGATTAAGAAAACGCCTGGAAAAGACGAACAAGACGCGGCGAAAACAAAAGAAGTAAAAATGTGGAGAGAAGAGACGGCGAAGGAAAAAAAAATAAATCGCCCAGTTAAAAATGATAAGGTTTATTGTGCGGCCCCGGAGCGTAAAGAGGAAGCCGCCCCTCACTTCGGCACAAAATTTTCCAAACACCAGAATTTCGGAAGATTTTGACATTTCCGGATCGAAAATTGAAACGTTTCTGGATTTAGACCTCACAATTTTCCAGTGTTCAAATAATTTAATGTGAATTTTCTAGTAATGTTTGTTAGTATTTAAAGTTCCATGATTTTTTTTTTTTTTTTTTTTTAGATATCAAAATTTTCATGTTAATAAAAATGGAGATTAATTGTGAGTCCATAGAGTTAAGGTGATTTATTTATTTATTTATTTTATTTTTTTATTTTTAAACTGTCGTGGTTTTGAAATTTGTTGGGTCATATTTTTCAAGACGAGATATCAGAGGGCCAAAGTCCAGCATCGAAATTTCCATAGACGGTTGGGAAATATTCAGGCTGTAGAATTGTGGCTGATGGAACTTTCGAAGACAGAATTTTCAAAAGGTACTGAAATATATTGCGGTGGCGAAATATCTCTCAGGGGGAAATATTTGAGGTGATAATATTTCCTGAGTTAAAGCTTTCCAGAATCCATCCTTTTGTGCCAAGGCGTTTCCACAGCCCAGAATGTCCTTGAGTTATATATTTATTGAAAACTGAAGATATAAAAACAGTACAAAGTTACATCGTCCTTGTCCTCGCCTCGTTCCCCACTACTGATAATGGAGTGGGAAGGGTTCATCATCATCATAGTAATAATAATAAATATAATAATAATAATAATAATAATAATAATAATAATAATAATAATAATCACCCAATTCATCATCATCATCATCATCATAATCACCCAATTCATCATCATCATCATCATCATCATCATCATAATAATAATAATAATAATAATAATAATAATCCCCCAATTTCACATTACCATGAATGGAGTGAGCAGGATATCAAGACGGAAATAACAAAACACAAAATATAAGTAAAATATCACCAGATTTATTGTACCATCAGCAGATTTACAGTAAAAAAAAAATCTCTGAACTAGTGATGCATAAGAAGCCAAGATTTACACAGAACCGAATGCAGCTTCCGGTCTTTTTTTTTTTATCATTATTATTATTTTTTAGCCGAATATTGAAAAGGGGCCGAAATGTCACTATATTTTTATTGTCCGCTAAATGTTACAGTCTACCGATTAATTACATTTCGTGGCTAATAATTATGCTTGATTGAAAGGTTAATGATGATGGCTCTAGTAACTTTGACCTCGTTATGTAGTGAGAACCAGCTGCAATTAACGGGGTTCCTAATTTACCTGTTAATTACCTGAGATTAATTAGTGTTCCCTTAATTATGAGTGGTAGTGAGCTGTTCTAGTATAGGTGGTAATAGTAGTAGTATTAGTGGTAGCATCAGTAGTAGTGGTAGTAACAGCAGTAAGAGATATTTTTGCCTTGTTAACTATATATCAATCTATCTATCTATCTGTCTATCTATCTATCAATCTATCTATCTTTCCCACCCAGTTGAGGTAATGATCTAAGCTTAAGCCATGTCATGTTCCTTTGTACCTGAATGATACCTGTAACATGTATAAATCAACCTGTATCCTGTGTGTGTGTGTGTGTGTGTGTGTGTGTGTGTGTGTGTGTGTGTGTGTGTGTGTGTGTGTGTGCAGACTTCCTACAGCCTGTATTGATGCCCTGTAACCCTTATATAACCCGTATTTATCAACCTCTAACTCTCGATCTTTCTTCCTTTTTCCAGCCGGGCGGGGCAATAAAGAGTCAAGCCATGTGATGTCCCCGGCCCCCCAACCCACCAACATGGCCACCGCTCTCTTCTCCCTCCCCGCCCAGCCCCTCCCACCCCCGCCCAACCCCGCCCACCCAGAGGAGGGGGCGGGTGGGGCGGGCGTGGACCTGGGCACCCTTACCGGACGGCGGATCACACTCAAGCCCCGCAGGACACTTTCCCTCTCGCCCACACCAGGTATGTTTCCCAAATTTTGAGTTTTTTTTTTTTTTTTTTTTTTGGGGGGGGGGGGGGTTTGTTGTTGGGTGAATTTTTTTTTTTTGTCCTTATTACCAGCTTTCTGTGATTATTATTTTATTTTTATTTGTGTTTATTACGCGTTTTTTTTTTCACCTATTTTCTGTGTTTTTTGTGTGTGTTTTTTCCCTTCTCGTATGATTTTTTTTTCCTCGTGTGTCTGTTTACTTTTTCTTGTATTATCTGTTCATTTGCTAACTTATTTTTTTACGACAAATATTCATATTTTTCTCCACTTGATTTTTGTTTTTCTGCTATTCACGCTTCACTGATTCTCTCTCTCTCTCTCTCTCTCTCTCTCTCTCTCTCTCTCTCTCTCACACACACACACACACACACACACACACACACACACACACGCACACACAAAACCAATTATCTCGTCCCTCCATCTAATTACACTGCTCAGCTGTCACATTAAGATAGTCATTACGTGTCTCTCATGTTATCTGTTGAGATTATCGTCTTCCTCTTTGTATAATTTCTGAGTGGGGAGGAGAGAGAGAGAGAGAGAGAGAGAGAGAAAGAAGAATGTGGAGGGGAAGGGAAGAGGAAGGTTAAGAAAATAAGGGAGAAGAAAGGAAAGATATGATAAAGTAAAGGGATGACGAGGCTCAAGAAAGGAATAAGTAGATTTAGAAATAAGAATAACAGAAGAAAATAATGAGAGCTGATGAGGGAGTAAGAAGTGTAAAGTAAAGGGATTAAAGGGACAGGATTTACTCTGTAGGATTTACCCACTTAAGGTATTTCTTTGGGCTACCTCCAGGCGATTTTATACAGGAAAAAAAAGGATCAGAAGAGTTGGAAAAGAATAAGAAGAGG
Organism: Coenobita brevimanus; assembly: GCF_032717465.1. Classification (NCBI taxonomy): domain Eukaryota; kingdom Metazoa; phylum Arthropoda; class Malacostraca; order Decapoda; family Coenobitidae; genus Coenobita; species Coenobita brevimanus. The sequence continues at coordinate 3,472,111 of NC_137051.1, forward strand.
TGGAAAGGAGAGTTGGAAAAGAATATGGAGAGTTGGAGAAGAGTATGTAGAGTTGGAAAAGAATGAGGAGAATTAGTAAAGAGTAAGGAGAGTTAAGTAAATAAATAAAAAGATAAACTTAAAGGACGATGACGGTAAAAAGGAAGGGAGTTATCGTAATAAAATACATACAGGTATTTTATTTTTGCATAACAATTCTCTCTCTCTCTCTCTCCTGTAGGGTGAGGTGAGAGCGCCCCATGTGGTTGGAGTGTTCGGCCCCACTCCACCTCGGTTTGTAAACACTGCCACCCGTTGTTGTGGAGATTTCGGTAATTGTGCCCGTAATTACGTAGTTGCCAGTGTCGCTAATAACTCTTAACATTAGCGCAGTAATAGTGATGAAATAATTAGCCTGAAAAGGAAGACTGCATAGTTAGAATCAGCACTGCCTAAATTATCTCATTCTAGTAGTAAAGTGTGTGTGTGGGTGGGTAGGTGTAATCTTTTCCATACATCTAGAAATTATATGCTATGAGTCAAACGCGCAAATAAAGAGAGAGAGAGAGAGATCATTCATTCACTTTGGCAGAAATTAATTGCTATATACCCAAGTTATAATTCCATCCAACTCTCCGTATAGAAGAGAGCATCAAGGAAAAACAACACGATATTTCAACAACCCCACACACCGAAATCAACCAACCAACCCACTTTTTTTTTTCTTTTTTTGAACCTTTTCACCCTCACGTCAACCGCAAGCGAGGCCGAGGTGGCGCAAGGCCGAACGCTCCGGCCAACCTCACCCCGGGTCACCCTCTCTCCCTCCCGCCCGCCCTCCGTCTCACATACTTTACTTTCTCCCTCCATTCCTCCGTCTCCCTTGTTTCACCCGCCCTGTCATGATAGTCAGTGAAATGTTGAGGTATTTCTTGGTGTTTTATGGTGGTTGGGAAAGTTATGGGAGAAAAGAATTGTCGGATGCAGAGGGATGAAGTTGACGATTTTTTCTTTCTGTTTCTGTCATATCTACTTTCATTTCTCCCTCCAGTTCTCCGTCTGCCCTGTTTTACCAGCTCTCGTGTAATAGTGAAGGGTTGAAGTATTTCTTTTGCATTTTGTGATAGTTGTACAGTTTGGAGAAGAAAGAGTAGTCGGATGTAAAGGGGTTAAATTGAGTACCTTTCCTCAACTATTTCACTTCCAATTCTCTCCACATACTTTCATTTCTCTCTCCATTCCTCCGCCTCCCATGTAGCGCTCCCTGTGGTGTGATAGTCTGTGGTATGTTTACAAATCTCTTCACATTTTTTTATAGTCGTGATAGTCAAGGATTGAAAGGATAATTGGAGGCGGAGAGATTAAGTGGATGATTTTTCTCCAAACAGTTTCCTTGCCCACCATTTTAATTGTTCCTCGTTTTCTATCTGTTTTCTTTCCTTTGCTTGTCACTTTGATTTTCTTTCAATTTTTTTTTTCCTTTCCTTTACCTGCCATTTTTATCTTTGGATCCTCGTTTTCTGTATCTTTACTCGTTTTTTGTTGTACCGTTATTATGACATCGCACGCTGAGCTGAATATTAAATTTTGTTTTTTGCTGCGTCTTCCTCCTCTTCCCCTTCTCCTCATCTTCATCATCTTCGACTTCCCCTTATCTCCTCTGCTTACTTTCTTCCTTTTCTTCCTCTCCTTGCTTCTATCGCTCTTCTTCCTGCGTCTCTTCCTCTTGTTCTTTCCCCAATTTCTCTATCCTGCTTCGCTTTCCATCTTCTCACCTGCAACCCCTCCTTGCTCTTATCTTTCTTCTTTTTGCTTCTCTTCCTCTTCTTCATCTCCGTCCTCACCATCATCCTGTTATTCCTGTTCCTCCTGCTTTTCATCTTTGACATCATCTTTCTTTTTCTCCTCATGTTCTTCATCATATTCCTTCTGTTCCATCTCACCGTTGAACCATCATCATCATCATCATCATCATCATCATCATCATCTTTTTCTTCCTTTAGTTCCTGCCCTTCTTAAAGTACTTCTCCCTCCTCATTTCCTCATTTTCTTCCTCTCTCTCCTCCTCATCTTCCTCCTCCTGCTGTTCCGCGCTAGGTAACGGTACGCCATAATTGTTCCACCACGGTGTTCCGCCAACCAGCCAGCCTACCTAGCCCAACCCAGCTCTGTGCACGCTGTGAGGAGGGTAAACACACACACACACACACGCACACACACACACACACACACACACACAGACGCAGAGCACACAGAACATGCAGGCGATACAACGCGATCTGGCATTCATATTAAGAGGATGAATTTAATCACAGAGGTTCAAGAAGAGAATGAATAAGCGAGAGAGAGAGAGAGAGAGAGAGACGAAGCAGCAGAAGAGGGGACAGACAGACATAAAGATGGAAAAGCAGAAGAGAATGGAGGGACAGACAGACAGAAGTGAGAGATGGAACACAGAAGGAGAATATGAAGTAGGAGAGAGGGAAGGCGGAAGGAAAGATGGAAAGATTGAGAGAGAGAGAGAGAGAGAGAGAGGAATGTGGGTGTGTCTAAGGAGCATACACACACATACCCTTTCCTGGTAACAAAGATTTTAAGGTTAGCGTCTGTTTTTTTCCCTCCATTGCCGAACGATGATGATAATAGTGATGATGGTGGTGGTGGTGATGATGATGAATGATGATGGTAGTGATGATGGTGAATGACAGTCGTAATAATGTTGAGTGGTGATGGTAGTGATGATGAATGATAGTAGTGATGATGGTGAATGATAGTTGTGATAATGGTGATTGATGGTGGTGGTGATGATGAATGATAGTAGTGATGATGGTGAATGATAGTTGCGATGATGAGTGATGGTGATGGTAGTGATGATGGTGAGTGATAGTTGTGATAATGATGATGATGATGGTGGTGATGTGGGTGAAGATGTTGATGAATGATGATGGCAGTGATGAGGATGCATGATGGTAGTGATGATGATGAATTATAGTTGTGATAATGATGATGATGGTGGTGATGCGGGTGAAGATGTTTAATGATGAGTGATGGTGGTGGTGATGATGAATGAGAGTTGTGATAATGATGATGGTGGTGGTGATGATGAATGATAGTTGTGATAATGATGAGTAATGGTGGTGGTGGTGATGAATAATAGTAGTGATAATGATGATAATGAATAATAATGAATGATAATGAGGGTGTTAAAAATATTGTTGTTGGTTAAGAGAACATTGATCTTTTGTTGATAATGATGATGCTAAGTAATAATGATGTAATTTATTGATGATAACTATAATGACGATAATTGTAGACGTGATGCTAAATGAGAATGTTTATAATTATAGCGATGTTGTTTATATACAATACTCATCTTGCGAAATCAAGGGGAAATCCCATCTCTCTCTCTCTCTCTCTCTCTCTCTCTGTCTATCTATCTATCTATCTATCATGTGTAATCTATCTGTGTCTGTATTTATATCCACACCAGCATCTGTTTAATTATCGGTTTCTCCAACTTCTCTCTGTCTCTCTCTCTCTCTCTCTCTCTCTCTCTCTCTCTCCACCGGATGAGTCTAGGGCGAGAGGACAAAGAAGCGCTGACGTCATAATTCTCCCTCCCTCTCTCTCTCTCTCTCTCTCTCTCTCTCTCTCTCTCTCTCTCTCTCTCTCTCTCTCTCTCTCTCCGTTTAACTTTCTTATTTTGTACCTCACTTCCGTTTCAAAATGAAGGTATCGAGTTACATAGATTACAAAGAGTTACAGATAGTGGCTTACAGTGAGGGTTACATAGAGATGGAAAGAGTTATAAGGTACAAAGGATTACATAAATGGTTACATAGATAATACAGTGGGTTACTATATAGGGGCACATTGGTTACGTAGGGAAATGTTACAAAGAAGTACAAAAGGTTCCATAGTGGGCTATATAGATGTACAGAGGGGTTACATAGGGGTACAAAATGAGAGGATGTCGTTGTTACCAAAATAAGATGGAATTACAAGAAGCGAGGCTGTTCACAGAATTAAACTTTCACAGGATTACAAAACACTGCTAGGGATGTCAGCGCCTTGGCAGTGTCTTCCAAGGAATTAGAAAATTAAGAGTAGGATAGACTTACAGTTACAAAAGAAATAAGACGTTACAAAGACCCTTATATTGTTTTAGTTATGGATGTAGGTTAGAATTAGTTACAAAAAAGCTAGGTGAAAAGTTACATAGATCTTTATATTGTTACAGAGTTTTGTATTTGGAGTTAGAGACATACAAAAAGGCTTAGTTATGTAATCTCTTCAACCCGAGGACGATATTTGTACTTTTATACTTTTTTCCCAATTCTCTCTCTCTCTCTCTCTCTCTCTCTCTCTCTCTCATACAAACACCACCACCCAGCCCTTCCCACCTACAAAGGACCTCAAGGTATGTGTGGTCTGTATTTCCATATAACTCTCTCATTTACTACCCTTCGCTTTCGTACCTTTCGTTTTTTGTGGTCCGTACTGGGGGTCTAAACCAATTTTACCCTTTTCTACCCTTCATCATCTGTTACCTCTGCTTTCTCTCCTGTCTCCTCTCTCCCAGCGGTGTTTATAATTTTTTTCTTTTCGTTCATGACCGATCTGCTCTGGGAAATTAGTCGGAGTTTGTAAATATACGAAATTTTTGAAACGAAAAATATCGGTGTCTAACGGCCATGACCAAGAGTGTTGCCACCAAGCTCCACTGCATCTTATTTTTATCCCCAACAATTTTGTAATAACATAATAATCCCTAATAATCCCTCATCGTAGCCGGTTGGGGATTAGATATACTGTTAATCCGAGGGAGTGGGGATTTATTTTTTATTTTAATAGCGTTTGCGGAGGCGGCTGGAACGCGGAGAAGGTCGAAAAAAGAAATTGGCGGGAGAGTAAAAATTGCCGTTTGACGCCTTGCCGCCATTCATTCGCGGTTGCCAGGTGTACGATGGAAGGTAGGAATGCGGGAGGAGGAGGAGGAGGAGGGAGAGGAAGGAAGAGGAGGAGGTGATGAGAGAGAGAGAGAGTGGGAAGGAAGGGGATGAAGTGAAGTGAGAATGATTAGGAGGGAGGAGGTAAAGAGAGGAAGACGAGATACGAAGGGGGGAGGAGAAAAACGAGATAGGAAGGGAGGTGAAGAAAGAAGAGAGAAGGAGGAGGAGGAGGGGGAGGACTGGGAGATACGCTTGAAGAGAGAGAAGACGTGAAGAGAAGGAGGAAGAGATAGTGAAGAAAGAAGAGAGGAGAAGGAATAAGAAGAGGTGAAGAGGAAGGGGGAGAAGGATGAAGTGAAGAGGAGGAGGAAGAGGCGAAGAGATGAAGGAAAAGGAAGAAGAGTTGAGGAGACCGGGAGGTAGTAGAGGTGAGGAGAGGGATGGCAAGGAGGAAGAGAGGGAAGAAGGAAGAAAAGGTCAAAGAAGATTGGACGGAGGAATGCCTGGGTCAGCAGCATAGACGGACAGATAGACAGACAGTTCAATATACACAGGTAGATGACAGGTAGACAGATAAACACAAATAGACAGACAGACAGACAGTTCAATACACACAGGTAGCTAACAGACACAAATAGACAGACAGACATTTTGATATAGCAATAGAAATAGATAATCATATAAATTCATTGACATACAGACAGGTAGCCTATTAATAGAGAAAATTATAGATCGACAGGTAGACAGATAATTATAAACAGGTAGGCATAGATAGATAAAAAGAGGCGAAGTCACTGATCGATAGAGAGAGATAGATAACCAGTAAACAAGTAAGTATAGATCGATAGACAGGGAAATATAGACACCACAGAATTCGTCTATCAGTAAATATGTCAAAATATAGGATGATATAAGAAGCACTACGCAGTTTAAGACTCAGTAAAATTATAAAGAATATAGAATGCCCGTCGAAGAAATAATAGTACAAGATTTTAAGTAGACCTATGTTGAATTTCGTCACAGTACATAATACCAGAATCAGTAGAGAGAGAGAGAGAGAGAGAGAGACCTGTCCCTTTGAGAAACATAAATAAGAAAATAGCCTTTAAAAATTTTATGTATATGTTTTTCGTAGTCACAGAGAGCGAGAGACAGACAGGCGGACGGACAGAGACAGACAGACAAACAAACGAACAGAGAGAGGAAGAAAAGAAGGAAGGAAGTAGAGAAAAAGAAGCGAGGGTGCAAGGGGAAACTAGTGACATTTTGCCTTGGTTTCTCTAAAGCTGAACAGAGGGGAGGGGGGGGCAGGGGATTTAAATATTAAGCTGGTCCTTTAAATTTTGGGTTGGTACTTTAAAGATGGCGTTGGACTTTAAATTCTGATATGGTAGTTTTTTAAATTTTGAGTTGGCACTTTAAATTCTTACCTTTAAATGTCGACATTTAACTCTCTCTCTCTCTCTCTCTCTCTCTCTCCCTCTCTCTCTCTCTCTCTCTCTCACACACACACACACACACACACACACATAAAACCCTCGTAACAAGCAGAGATTATGTAGCTCTTATGCATGCCTGATGCCTGAGAGAGAGAGAGAGAGAGAGAGAGAGAGAGAGAGAGAGAGACCTACCTTGTTCTCCTTGCTACCCTGGCGTTCTCATGCTGTAGTTGTGTCTTCTTTCTCATGAGGAGGACTGGAGGAAGAGGAGGGAGAAAACTGGAGGTAGGAGGGAGAGAGAGGGGGGGGGGGAAGCTGGAAGGAAGGAGGGAGGAGGGAAGGAAAGACGAAGGAAGAAACTAGGAATAGAGGGAAGAAAAGAGAGAATAGGATGATGCGAGGAAGGGGGGAGGAGAAGAAGAGAGAAGAAGATGGAGGAAGAGAAAAGAGGAGGAAAGAAGAGGGGAGGAGATGAAAAAGAAAGAGGAAGAAGGGATGAAGAAACGACGAGAAAGAGATTGAGGAGGAAAGGAAGAGGGGGAGGGTGGAGGAAGATTGAAAAAAGGAGGAAAGAAGAGGGGGGAGGAAGTGGGAAGAGGGGGGAGGAAGAGAGAGAAGAGGAGGAAATGCCGGTATGATGGAAAGGTCACCAGGCTAAATAAAAACACTCCCTCTGTTGTTGTTTTGTTGTTGTGTTTGTTAGGGTGTTTGTGTGTTTGTATGTTTGCTGTTATTGTTGTGCTTGCTGTTAGTGTTTTTTTGTGTGTGCGTAGTTTTTGTGATGCTATTGTAGTGTTTGTTTTTAGGTTGTTAGTTACTGTGTTTGTTATAATTGTTTGTTATAGTTGGCAGGATCGTTTTTGTTATTATTATTATTATTATTATTATTTTTGTTAGGATGGCTGTTGATTTTTTTTTATGATGATGGTAACTAATATTTACTGTTTTGTCTGTCTTGTTGTGGAGCTGGTGTATGTTGTTGTATTGTTGTTGTGGTGGTGATGATGTGTGTGTTGTTGCTGTTGCGTGACGTAGGCTGTGAGTGGTGGGTGGGTTGTAGGCGAAAAGGTTGCAATCATTGTGGAAATGCAAGGGAGAAAGGGATAGCTTGCAGAAGAGGAAAAATTCAGTACAAATAAGAGATGATGATGATGATGATAGAAGTAGTAGTAGTAGTGGTGGTGGTAGTAGTAGTAATAATAATAATAATAATAGTAATAGTAATAAAGGAGGAGGACAAAGGAAGAACAACCCCGGCAACAACATTTATACAAGAAAATAACAAATTTTCTTCAGCTCTGAGGATTTAACCAAGTATACACCATATAAGCAAACAAGTGAGCAAGACTGGATAAGGAATAAACAGATAACCAGCTCTTCTAAACAGGGTGGAGTCAAAAGTTTTTCTCATCACCCCTCTCTCTCTCTCTCTCTCTCTCTCTCTCTCTCTCTCTCTCTCTCTCTCTCTCTCTCTCTCTCTCTCTCTGCATCCCTTACCATTTACGGCGGGCACGCAGCACCATCTGGCTTCACACACTCGCCCCTTTTCCGTCTGGCTCTTTAAAGGAATATTTAACCAGTGTTTTAAGGCCTCCACGTACACAGCTGATCAACTCTGGAACCGTCTACTTCGCTCTGTTTTTCCCACTGCCTATGACCTCCAGTGTTTTGATCATAATGAATGGATCATGAATTCGCCTCTGTTAATCTTTTTTTTTTTTTTTTTCTGGAAGAGGCAACTTTTGCAGGGTGAAAGTTGCAGTATTTGTCTTTTTTTTAATATATAGATAGATAGATAGACGAATAAGTAGGTAGATAGATAAGTAGGTAGGTAGGCAGACAGACAGATAGATAGGTAGATAGATATAAACAAGCTCCCGAAAACAATATCACTGAGCTGTAATATACCCCACTTAATTTCTTCCGCACATTTTCAAGCCATATCAGTATCGTATTTAATTCCCGTCCCATTTGTTACACTTAATTCCACCCCCTTGTTTCTTCGCTTAATACCACCCTCGACTGGTATAGTTAATTCCTGGTGTGGTGTGTATTTTGTGCCTGCCCCCACTCTGCATCTAGTTCTTTTCTTTTTCTTTTTTTCTTTTTTTTTCTTACCCACCTCCCCCCCCACCCCACGTGACTTTCTCCTCCCAGATATGGCAGGAGCGGCGAGTGGAAGGGGAAGGGGAGAGGGGAAGGAGGGATGGCGAGGGGAAAAGGGAGGGGAGATGAGAGTGGGTAGTGGGAGGACTGAAATGGCAAGAGGAAAGGAGGGGAGATGAGAATGGGTAGGGGGAGGATTGAAATGGGAAGGGGAAAGGGAAGGGGAGATGAGAAAGGGTAGGTGGAGGTTGGGTGGCTCGGTCGGTCTGGCACTGCCCTCTCGTTCGGGGGATGCACTGGAGTGGGTTCGATCGTAGTGGTAGTAGTAGTAGCAGTAGTAGTAGTAGTTGTATTTGTTTATCGTATTATACATTGTTTTAGTGGACAGCATACTACCTTGTTGCAATATTTTTCTATCTACACTTACAGATATTATTATTATTATTATCATTATTATTATTATTATTATTATTATTATTATTACTGTACTATTATTGCTATTTATGCTCATACTCTTATTATTGTTATTGTTATCTTTTTGTATTACGTAATGTTTTGGTCCCACTCGTGTCTGCTGGGAACACAAACACCCCCACATAACTCACTGTCCTTCATGTGTTGCCTCTGTGTTGTAACTGTTTTTAAATTCTTCAGTCATCTTCATCCATGCTTGTGTGTCGGGGTGAGGCCTCTAGTTTTTGTTTCACTCCCCCCCCCTCTTTCTCTCTCTCTCTCTCTCTCAGGCTGGAAGAGGGAAACTGGGTGTGAGGAGAGGGGAGGAGGGGGATATTTGAGGGGGAGGGAAGCATGATAGGAAAGGGGAGGGTGGGAGAGAAAGGGAGGGGAAGGGAGGGATTGGCCTGTGGGAAGGAGGGGGAGGGGAGGAGACCAGAAGGGGAGAGATAGAAACTTGAAAGAGGAGGGGGGGAAGGATAGAGCTGTGGGAAAGAGCAAAGGAGGGGGAGGGGAGGGAGGGAAAGAGGAGGGGGATGAGGGGAAGAGGAGAGGGGATGAGAAGAATAGGAGGGGGTTGACGGGAAGAGGAGGGAGGTGTGGAGAAAAGTAGATGGGAGGAGAGTAGATAGGAACTGGAGGGGGAGGGATGAGAGGTGGGGAGAAGAATCTAGGGGTAGGGGAATGGTGAGGGGGAAGGATAGCAGAAGGAATTGGATGGGGGGAGGGGAAGGACGAGATGAGGGGAGGGGGATGAAAGGGGAAATAGAAGGCGAAGGGAGGAGACGAGAGGGAAGGGGAAGGGAAGAGAAATGAAGTGGGGAGGGGGGGATAGGAGAAGCAGGAGAATAGGAGGAGGGAGGGGGAGGGGGAAGAAGCTGGTGTAGTAGGAGGAGGAGGAGGGTAGGGAGGGGTGAAGGAAACGTGGGGAGGGGGAGGGGAGGGGAGGAGAAGGGGAGGAAGTGAAAGGAAAGGTTCTCACATGCAGGCTTACCTCATATCTTTCTTATCCATGCAGTCATCGGGTGTCTTGATATATTATTCTCTCTCTCTCTCTCTCTCTCTCTCTCTCTCTCTATCTATCTATCTATCTATCTATCTGTCTATCTATCTGTCTGTCTGTCTATCTATCTATATCTGTTTATCTATCGTGCCAGACTTTCTATCTATCTATCTTTATCCAACTTGTTTATCTGTACAGTACTCTCTCTCTCTCTCTCTCTCTCTCTCTCTCTCTCTCTCTCTCTCTCTCTCTATTCCCATGTGAACCTATTGGACATATGCTTAGCCTTGATCCCCCCTGACCCCCCTCCCCCGCCCCTGAGCGTTCCTGGCGTTGTCTTTGTTTCTTTGTTCCTTTTCCTTGTGTTTTTCTTGATTGTTTTTGTTTATTATTGTGTTTGTTACTTTTTCTTTGCTTTATTTTATTCTCTCTCTCTCTCTCTCTCTCTCTCTCTCTCTCCTAGCTAACCCTCTTCCTCCCCTCCCCTCCCCTCATTGCAACATTCTCATCTGACACCCTTCCCCTCCCCTCCCCTCCCCTCCCCTCCCCTCCCCTCCCCTCCCCTTCCCTCCCCTCCCCTCCCCTCCCCTCCCCTCCCCTCCCCTCCCCTTTTGCCTTCCTCCCTCCTTAATATTACAATACTCTTTAACAATCCTCGCTCTCCCTCTCTCCCCTTCCTTCTCTCCTTCCCTCTGTTTATTATTATTATTATTATTTTTATTATTATTATTATTATTATTATTATTATTATTATTATTATTATTACTCTTATTATCATTATAACTATCTTTTCCCTTCCCTTTTCTTTTCTCTCTCCTCCCTTTTTCCTCACATCTTCCCTTCCTCCTCAATCTTGTCTCCCTTCCTATCCTTCTCTGTCTTATCCTCCCTTTCTCCCTCCCATCACTATTCCCCCCTCCCTCTCTCCCTTTTTCTTATAAGCCTCCCTTCCTTTCAGTCTTTTCTTCTCCCTTCCCCCCTCCCTTCCATCCTTATTCCTGCCTCCCTCTCTCCCTTTTTCTTATAATCCTCTCTCCCTTTCAGTCTATTCTTCTCCCTTCCCCTCCCTCCCTTCCTCCATCCATCCATCGTTACCTCTATGTCTTTTAACACAAGCTTGTCATCTTTACTATCCTTGTCCTATTCTCGTACGCTTGTTGGAGCTCCGTACAGGTACTAGTCTCTTATGTTCTTATTTTATGTCTATCTGTCTGTCTGTCTCTGCCCATGTATCTGACAGTCTATCTATCAGAATATTTATCTATCTATATCCTCCTGTTTGTCTCTTTACTTGTTTATCTATCTCTTCCTCTGCCTCCCTTCTCACTTTCTCCTCCATGTTTTATATTTTTTTCTCTCCCTTTCTCTCCCCTCCCCTCCCGCTCCTTCCCTCCCCCCTTCTCTGCTTGTCCTGTGCTTACCCTGTCATCTTTCCTCCCATCCTTCCTTCCCCTTTCTTCTCTCTCTCTCTCTCTTTTCTCTTGTCTATTTTCTCGTCTCTTCCTGTCTCTTGTCTTCTCCTCTCTTCTCCTCTTCTTTTGCATTCTCTTCTCTTTTTTTCTCCTCTCCTCTTTATTCTTCTCTTATCCTGTCCAATTTACTGTCCTCATCACCTCCCTTCCTCCCTCTTTTGCTCACTCACTCACTCACTCACTAACTCACTTCTCATCCACTCACTCACTCACTAACTCAGTTTCTCATCCACTCACTCACTTTCTCATCCACTCACTCACTCACTCACATTCTCATCCACTCACTCACTCACTCACATTCTCATCCACTCACTCACTCACTCACATTCTCATCCACTCACTCACTCACTCACATTCTCATCCACTCACTTACCAAAATTATAGGGGAGGGATAAGATTCATCATACAGTACCATTTCCGCTTTTGACGTTCGGATAAAAATGTCTGGGTTCTTTAGTGCACTCTTCCCGTTTTCTTCCTATTTCCTGCCGGATCTCTGTCTCTCTGTCGTTTCTGCCTGTTTTTCTGTCTACTTATCTATCTGTCTGTCTATTTACCTGCCTCCTTCCATTCCTCTGCTATACGCCAGACCTTCCTTCTTTCCTTCCCATCCCTCCCTCCTTCACCCTCTCCCCCCCTCCCTCCCTCCCTGTATTTACCCGTCCTTCCACCCACCACTCACCTCTCCCCCTCCTCCCTCCTCATCCCTCCCCCTTCCCTCCCTTCTATCCTTTCCCAACACTGCGCCGTTCCTCCCCCCTCCCCTTTCCCCCCGACACCAGTTCCTCCCGTCCCTCTACCCCTCTCTCCTCCCCTTCTCCATCCCTCTTTCCTCTCCTCTCCTTCCCTTCTTCCTTCCTTCCCATCCCATGTCATGTCTCTCCATTCCTTCCTCCATCCTTCTTCCCCTTCCCTCTCCCCCTCCTTCAAGTTTTGCCATCCCTTTCCTTCCTCCTTTCCACTCTCCCCATTCCTTATCTCTCTCTTTTCCTCCCATTCCTTTCCTCCCCACCTCATCGTCTCATCCTTCTCCTCCTCTTTCCGACAACCAACTATCCTCCTTTCTCCCTCCATCCCCCCTCCATTTCCCCCTCCCCATTTCCCCCTACCTCCTCACCAGCATCCATCCCCACCCCACCTGCATCCCCCTTCCCCCTCTCTCCCCTCTTCTTCCGCCCACTTGTCTATCCCCTCCCCCTTCCTTTCTCCCCTCTTCTGCCTTTCTATCCGTGTCCCCTCTCCATCCCCCACGCGTCTCCCTTCCCCATCCGTCCCCCCACCCCACATTCCCCTCCTCCTCCCTCCTCACCGATCCTTTCCCCTCCCCACACCCACGCTCCTGTCATCTCGCCTCTCCCCCACCCATCTCCCCTCTTCTACCGCATTCGCCCACCTCTCCCCTTCCATCTCCCTTCTCCCCATTCCCTTAATTCATCTATAAACTCCCCTCCTACTGTACCTTTTTCCCCACTTGTCGTACCTACCATCCTCTCCCCTACGTTCTTCCTTCTCCCCCTCCACAGCTTGCCTGTATGCTCTAAGATCCTTCTCATTCTTCTCCTCCCCAACGTTTCTCCCCTTCTCTTCCCCACCCACCAACCCACCTACCTACCTATCTTCCCTTCCCACCCACCAACCCACCTTCCTTCCTACCTACCTATCTCTTCCCCATCCACCCACCCACTTGTCTTTTCTCCACCACCCACCTACCTACCTACCTATCTCTTCCCCTCCCATTCAGCCATCTAGTCCCCACCCACCCACCCACCTGTCCCTTCCCCACCCATTCAACCACCTAGTCCCCACGCTCCCACCCACCTTTTCCCCACCCAAACCCACCTGTCTTTGCCTCCTCCTCCCCCCCCCCCCGCCTGAGCTGATAGCAGTGGAATTTCCGAGTCGACCACCAGTTGCCCCTCCCCTCCCCCACCCCCCCGGCGGAGATAGGGGAGGGGGGGAGAGAGTGAGGGGAGGTAAAGAGAAAAATGGTGAAGGGATAAAGAGGGAAGGACAGAGGGAAGAGGGAAGGACAGAAGGAAGAGGGAAGGACGGAAGGAAGAGGGGAAGGACGGAAGGAAGAGGGGAAGTATAAGTGAGGAGTACAGAAGAAGAGAGAAGGAGGCAAGATGTACTTGCTTGAGGAGGGGGAAGAGGAAAGGAAAAGAGAGAGAGAGACTAAGAAGAAGAGGGAGGGGGGGAGGAAGGGAGGTATGGTACAAGATGCGGGGGAGGAGGAGAGGAAGGGAGGGAGGGGGAGGTAGTAGGATAGGGTAATCGGAAGGAGGAGGGAAGGAATATAGAAGGAAAAGAAAAAAAAAACAGATGAAAGAAGGAAGAGCGTTGATGGACGGAAAAAGGAGAGAGAGAGAGAGAGGAACCACAGTCATACAGTTCCTTCTCTCTCTCTCTCTCTCTCTCTCTCTCTCACTTTTTCTGCTCCCATTTCCCTCCCTCCCTCTCTCCCTCCCACCATTATCTCCAGGTTGCGCAACGGCTCACCAAGATATTCTCTCTCTCTCTCTCTCTCTCTCTCTCTCTCTCTCTCTCTCTCTCTCTCTCGGTGGGAGAAAAAGGAGGAGTGGAGAATGAATGAGATAGGGAATGTGAAAGAAAGAGAGAGAGAGATATGAAAATTTTGATAGCATACTGAGGCAAAAGTGACTGAGAAAGGGAGAGAGAGAGAGAGAGAGAGAGGGGGGGGGACACAAGATGGATGAGGGAGGGATAGGGGGTGTAGGGCGGGGGGGAGGGGTGCACCAAGGATAGGTTCCAAGAAGGGTAGACGCACGTGAAAAGCCAGGAAATATGAGTGGCTTGCTGGGGGGGCTTGGCTTGGGGGTTAGTTATTGATGGGGGGGCTTGGCGTGGGTGAGGTTACGTTAGGGTGGCTTGGGTCTGGATGGGTTGGGTTAGGGTGGGGTGGCTTGGTCGGGGAATTTAGGTTGAGGGTTAGAGTAGGGTGGGTTGGGTTAGTGGGGGGTTAGAGTGGGTTGGGTTGGGTTGGAAGAGAAGGAAGGAGAGACAGGAGGAAAGGAGAGAAGGACTGCAAGGTAAGGAAAAAGAAACAAAGGAAGGAAAGAAGGAGGTAAAGGATAAAAAGAAAATCTGAGGAGGTTCAATAGGTCTACGCTGGGTTGGGTTCGGTCGGGTTGGAGAGGGTTAGGCTGGGCAGAGGTGGGTTAGATCGAAGTGGGTTAGATTTGGTTGAGTTGGGGTGGATTATGTAGGACTGGCTTGGGTTGGGTCTGATTGGGATATCAAAAATTGAGTGGGTTGGGTTGGAGTGAGCTGGATCGGGTTAGAATATGCTGAGTGGGATTAGATTAGGTGGGTTTGAGTTGGCTTGGTGTAGGTTAGGATCAACTGACTTGGGGTAACTAAGGTTGGATCGGGCGAGGTTGGGTCCGTTTGGTTTGGGGTGGGTTTAGGCTGAAGTTAAGTTGGGTTAGTGTGGGTTAGACTTGGGTCATTTGAGTTAAAGTGGGTTGGGTTGGGTTGAACTGGTCTGGACTACGATGAATTAGGGTAAGTTGGGATGAACAGTAAAGTCAGCAATAGGAAAATGACGGTGAATGTAAGAACTGCGCAGAGAATAACACACACACACACACACACACACACACACACACACACACACACAAAGGGAGGGTGAAGGAAAGGAAGATATAATCGAGAAACGCAAGACAGAAAAATGATGAAACGGAAACAGAAAATGTCCATGTGGGTAAAACAGTGAGGCCTTGAATATGAAAACGAAATAAAGAATAACACAAATATATTTAAACTGTGTAAAAAAAAAGAAAAAATTGAGGCTGTGGGAAAATGCTGAGTGGTTTTCTTTTTTTTTCTTTTTCTTTTTTTTTTTTTTTTTTTTTTGGCTGTTGTTGATTACGGTGAAGATATTGCAGATGGATCACGATACATTCTAAGGCAACACTGTATTTGTTCAGTGTGTTGCTGTGTGTTTGTTTTTTATTTGTGTTTGTGCGTTTCTCTGTTTATTGTTTGTATGTGTGGCCATTTTTGCATTTGTATTATTTGTTTGTGTATTTTTTCCTGTTTAAATGGGTGTATGGGGGAGGCGGTGGCTCAGTCGGTAGAGAGGTGGCCTGCAGTCCTACCGGACCCTGGTACAAATCCCCGGTGGGGCAGGTAGCAGTTTAAGGATTTGAATTTCGTAATAGCAGGCTTTACTGATCTACCAGGAGACCCGCCGACATGTCATAAAAATACCCCTGCTAATACCAATACACCAGTCCTATATGAGACAGCCCTACCATGTATTCAATATGGACGGTGGGTGTTAGCCCCGAAGTGGTGACATGTAGCGGTGTATAGTATGTAGGAGGACTATTGGGTCATGGGAACAGGCTGTGAAGCTTATGCTCAAGGTCGGACACACACAAAAAAAAAATGGTTATATTTATTGGTTATTCTAGAGCTACTTTTTTGTAAACACTATCAACGCGAGTCCAATTATCATCCGCCCTCAAGCTAATTAATGACCTAAGACGTAATTATGAAGGAGGCCATTTTCTGTCATTAAAGCATCAGTAATTGCAGCTCTACTACCGCTGAGAATTCGACCAGTGTTGATATATAATTTTTTTCTCGTCAAAAGTAGTCCAAGCATAACCTTTTGAAATTTCGCAAAAATCTCGTGAGACGCCCTTGATATTGGAGAAGGTAAGGCATAGTCGTGTATCACAGTGCCTGGGGGTGATGAATAGAGGGTGGTTTTAGGTGTGTGTGTGTGTGTGTGTGTGTGTGTGTGTGTGTGGAGCAGGTGTTCACAGTCAGACAGTAGGTAAGACATGTGAAAAGGACCCTAAGGTATATAAGGGACTGGAATGTGCATGTGAAGTACTGAGCATGGAGGGATTATGGAAGGTTTGCTGAACACTACACCCATTTTATTCTAACTTGGCCTGAAATTGCCGTCTCTCCATCATGACTGCTCAACTTAAGCAACAGATTACTACTAGAATACGCTAATCACGAAGAAGTGCTATTGAAAAGATACGTACAACCGTATTATTGCTCTGTTTCTCCCATTTAGTTACGTGAAATAAGCTGCAAAAAGGAGAAAAATCTGGGCCAAATGAAAGTGAAGCAACTGTAGAAGGATTTTTTTTTTTTTTTTTTTTTTTTTTTTTTTTTTGATAACGAAGTATGAAGATGGGTTTGAGTGATTCAGTATAAGTATTTGATTGAGAAAAGGGTGTGTGATATCCCCATGGTCGTAATGTACACTGGATGGGTAGATAAATAGAGGTAGATGGATAAACGAATAGATAGAGGTGTAGCTAGGATTCCAAGGGCTTCAATGGGCCGTGAATGGGTGTGCGGCCCACTTCATTGTGCTCTGTCTTTGTTACCTCTCCTCCTTCTCTGCTTTCTCTCTTTTTCTCGAGATCCAGCCTCACCCGATCTTCAAGGTGGGACTGAAGGATTTGATGATGATGATGATGATGGTGTTGACGATAATGGTGATGATGATGGTGGTGGTGGTGGTGGTAGTGGTGATGATAATGATTTATTATTATTATTATTATTATTATTATTATTATTATTACTCTTATTATTCTAAAGTGGCTAATCCCATCAGCTCAACGTATCCCTTCTAAACTAAATGAAAGAAAAGGGATGATGGCACCTAGAGTTAAGAATCTGTACCAGTTGGACTGGAGAGGTACTGTACCGGTAGAGTAGCTGTGTGGCAGTAAGGTACATAAGGGTACATGCCAAGTGCAGGTAACAGAGGGAGACAGGTACATCTAATGAGGATCTACCTGATGTGAAAGAGGTAAAGAGAGGAAGGTGATGGTGTGGTGGTGGCATATAACTGTTGTGGTGGTAGATAATGTGGTAGGTGGTGGTCAGTGTGGTAGTGATGGTAGTTGTGGTGGCAGCTAGTGTGGTAGTAATGGTGGTGGAGCAATGAGGGGGCCGATGTAGGGTAGTATTGGAGAATTGAGGTGGGTGGTGATGTGATGGTGGTGGTAGTGATGATGTGATGGTTGTGGTAGTGGTGAAACGCAGTGCGGTAGGTGGTGGTAGTGGTGATGGCACGCTTGGGCAGTGAGGTGTGACCCTGTGCCAACCAGTGCCCCTCATACTACCGGATTCCACTCCTCCTGGGTCATACTGCCTTCTCACACTATTTCCTCTCTCTCTCTCTCTCTCTCTCAAAAGGAAAAGAAAAAATATATCTTACAATTTTTCTTCAGCTTTCCAGTATTTCTCATATCTCTTCCAGTACACCTAATACTTCATCCAACAGAGAGAGAGAGAGAGAGTTGGGATTACCAGGAATTAGGATTACTGAGAGGTAAAGTTGAGCGTTTATGTAATACTAATGTAACAGGTGGGGTACGAGAGAGAGAGAGAGAGCTCAGTACCCTTGTAGTGTGTAACCTCCCTCCATTCTCTCCCTCCCTCCTCCCTCCATCCCAAAAACCTTCTCTCGCCCTCCCACACCACACCACACACACACACAACCCACTCCCTCCACCTCTTTCAAATTCGATTTTCTCCCACAAAACCCCACGATACAAACCCATCCCACGTTTCCCGCCAAAGACCCGATACACCTGCGAATGTGGAGGGTAAAATTGGCGAGTTACGATACGGTGGGCCGCTGTTAAAATCGTAACCTTAAAAGGCATCGTGCTGGATGGGGGAAGGAGGACGGGTGGGGGGAGACGTGCCTGGAAGCGAGATCTGGCAACTTGTCCCGTCCAGCCGTTGTGCTTGGTTCAAAACATCCATGGACGTTTGAATTTCGCCTTTTTTCCCCTCTTATTTCCCCTTTATCGCTGAGAATAAGCTGCGTTAAATCAATATCTCAATTTTCCCTCGCTTTCGGGACTATGGAAACGCGGGAAAAGGCGGGATTCGGTTTATCTGACGTGCGTAAAGTGACCTTGGCCATGGGTGCTGGGCGGTGTTGCCATCTGGGCGTACCGGCACTTTAACTCCCTGCGAGGAAACCCTACCTCTCCTAAAACCACCAAAACAATAAACAAAATGGGTTCCAATACTCCACCCTGGGGGGATGGAGGGAATAGCGAGGTGGAGGGGTTGTTTCTGTAGGGGTTGAGGCGATGTGCGGGCATAGGGGAAGGGCGGGTATGTGCGTGTGTGCGTGTGAGTGTGCGTTCTCTAGACCTGGCGGACGCGGAAAAATACGCCACGCTTGAATCATCACCAGTGAGTTGGCCTGCCCGGTCTGCTATCCTCTCTCTCTCTCTCTCTCTCTCTCTCTCTCTTCTTTTTATCCTTCCGCCCATCTTCCTCCCTTCTCCTCCCCCCTTCCCCTGTTTTTCTCCTTACCATCCCTCTCACTCCTCTCCCTCACCTATCCCCTCTCCCTCCCCTTTCCATCATCGTTTTCTCCAGATATTCTTCCTCCCTTCCCCCTGCTCCCCCTTCCTGCGTCCCTCCCCATCTATCTTTCCGTTCCTTCTTTATCCCTTTTTTCTCTTCTCGTCCTCCTCTCCTTCTCACATCCTTTTTTTTTTTTCTCTCTCCTTTGCATGTATCTTTTCAGTTTTCTTTCTCCATTCCCTTCCTCCCTGCCTCTTCCACTTTTTCCTCCCTTCCTCTCCATCCGTGCTTCCTTCCTCTCACATTTACCTCCACCTGTTCCTCCCTCCTTCCTTCCCTCCGGCTATTTCTTCCTTTACACCTGTTCCCTCCATCCGTCCTTCCCATATTTCATCCATCTATTCTGCCTTCCCTCTCTCCTTCCTTCACCTGTTCCTTCCTTCCATCCTTCCAGTTTCCTTCCTTTCTTCCCTAATCTTTGTTTCCTCTCCACATCTTTTACCTTTTTATCTTCCACCCTCTCTCTCTCTCTCTCTCTCTCTCTCTCTCTCTCTCTCTCTCTCTCTCTCTCTCTCTCCCCATTAGTGCTGTAATGGTTGAAAATGTTAGTAGTTGTGGTAGTAAAGCATAAAAATAGTGGTAGTTACTGGTGGGACCGATGGTGGTTGTGGGAAGATAGTGGTGATTGTGGTAGCTGTAGACTGGTAATTGTAGGTGAAGGTGATGGTGGTAGTTGTGGCTGACGTAGTGGTAGTTGTGGTAGATGTCGATAGTGGTAATTGTGGTACATATACTGGTACTTGTGATAGGTAGTGGTAGTTGTGGTTGGTGTAGAATGAGGTAGTTGTGGTAGGAACAGATAGACAGTTGTGGTAGGTATACAATAGTGGTAGTTGTGGTAGATATAGTGGTAGGTTGTGGTAGTCTGATAGCTATAGATGGTGGTAGATAATGTTGTGGTGGGTCTAGTAGATGTAGTGATAGTTGTAGTAGATTAGCGGTAATTGAAATAGGATAGTTGTTGATATAAATGTTGGTAGAAATTGTTGTAGTATACCATCTGTGAGAATAGTTGTAGAGGTAGTTGTTAAAAATGGTTGTTGATCAGAAATTGTGGTGGAATGTTTATAGCAACTAGGATAATTGTGGTAGTAAATTGTGTGGTGTAGGATGTGATTGTGGTGGATTGTGGTAGCAAAGGTTGTAGGGGAGGCTGTGGTACTTTTGGTAGTTGTGGTTGTAGGATGCCTTGTGTGGTTGAAGTAGTGGGAAGATTAGTGTGATTGTGGCTGTGATGTTGGCAGTTGTGGTGATGATGGTAGTAATTGTGGTATAGCAGTAAGTTGTGGTGGTGATTGCGGTAGTTGCATGTGATTGTAATGATAGTAGTTGTGGTAAATTTATGGTAGTAGCTGTAGTTGTGGTATGGCAGTAGTAGTGGTGGTTGTAGGAGGCTGTGCGGTTGTAGTAGTGGTGGTTGTAGGGGGCAGTGTGGTTGTGGTGTGGCAGTAGTTGAGGTAGTAATGGTGGTTGTAAGGAGGGGTTAATAGGGAGGGAGGAATGTGGTGGTTGAGTGCGGTTAATGGAGAGGGTTGTGGTGGTGAAGAATTTAGCCTCCACCGCAGACTACCAATATTTCTTTTTGAGAGAGAGAGAGAGAGAGAGAGAGAGAGAGAGAGAGAATGTTTTAGCTTTTAGGAGAAACAGTATGGGCTTGAAAAATTATTTAGGATTCATTATTATTATTATTATTATTATTATTGCTTTCGGCAGACAAGGTGATATATTTGCCAGCGGAATATCGTTTCTTGATTGTTCTTTCCCTTATTATTATTATTATTATTATTATTGCTTTCGGCAGGCAAGGTGATATATTTGCCAGCGGAATATCGTTTCTTGATTATTCTTTCCCTTATTATTATTATTATTATTATTATTATTATTATTATCATCATTAGCATTGATATTAGTAGTAGTAGTAGTAGTAGTACTGTTATTATTATTATTATTATTATTATTATTATTATTATTACTATTACTATTATTATTATCTAAAATGACGTGATATTTTTACCACTGAAAGAATATAGATTCGAATATAACACCCTATTTTACATTAAGAGGCACCAAGGTTATGGCGGACGTGTTTCATAAAGTGTGGTCATGTTTCATAATTGTGGTCTCTCTCTCACCAATACACTTGTCATCCCCGAAGCCGGAGACTGAACGCTGATATCTGGGACTGAGCGAAAATATATGAACCTCGCCCATTGTGGAGATAGACCCGTGTCAGAATGTTACGCCGCGTGTCACATTGCTTCGTTCCCCTTTGTATCTTTAAAAATGATATTGCCTGTGATCTTGATATGAAAGTTTTCCCTCTGTGTTTTGAGGTTTTTGGATTTTTTTGATGGATGTGTGTGTGTGTGTTTTTTTTTATTCTGTAGCCTTGGTCGTTTGTGATTTTGAAATTTTATTGTATTCCAGTGATTGTTTTGTACCGTGCAATATTTTTCTTTGTTTTTCGTTTCTCGTTTCTCGGAGTAATTTGATATGCCTTTCTTCATCATCATCATCATCATTATTTGGATCACTACAGGTATTATCATTGACATCATCAGCATCAGCCTCATAATCATCAGAAACATCATCAATTGGATCACTATTGTTATCACCATTGACATCATCATCATCATCATCATCATCATTTGGATCACTACTGGTATCATCATTAACATCAGTATTAGTATCATCATCCTTATCAGAAACGTCACCACCACCATCATCACCATCATCATCAGTCTTAGCATCATCGCCACGTTCATCAGAAACATCACCTGTCATCACCACCACCACCACCACCATCATCATCATCCTGTAAATTCCTCAAACTCTTCTTACTTTCTCCATTATATGAAGTGTTTAGTTTTTGTATTATGCTGTAGTAACTCTCGCTTTTTTCTTTTTTCTTTTTTTTTTTGTATTTTCTCTTTTGTATCTCGGTGGAGTGCGTAATTCTTTTGTATCGCCCGATTAAATTGTTATTGGGTAATGATTTGAAGCCCTTTCTCTTTCTGTGTCTATCTATCTGTCTGTCTGCCCGTCTATCTGTCTATTCCGTATGTCTGTCTGTATATCTGCCTTTCCGTTGTTTGAGGTAATAGTTAATCTGAAGCTTCTCCCCCTGTCAGTTTTTTGTTTAAGTGTCCAGCTTTACATTTACATTTATTATTATTATTATTATTATTATTATTATTATTACCCCAATTCAATGCACTGGAGGTTACATTTATATATTTTTTGTATCGATAACATTGAGCTCGCTGTATTTTCATTATTATTATTTTTTGTATCTTTTGTATCACTTCCATGCCCTGGTTCCATTTTCTATTGTCTCGGGGGAACCATTTTGAATTATTCTTTGGATTAGCTGTATTGTTCTTTTTCTTTTTTCTTTTTTTGTATTTCTTGGTTTTATCGGCGCTCTTTTTCTGTCGCTAAATTTCATCCCATTATTTTATATTTCTGTTTATCAAAGTATTAGGTATTATATTAATAAATGTTTCTGAATGTATTTTTGAATTATTATTATTATTATTGTTATTGTTATTATTATTGAACTTCGGAGCCATTACCTAGTTTGTTTAGTTTCATATTATTATTATTATTGTTAATTATTATTATTATTATTATTATTATTATTATTATTATTATTATGTAATTCTTAGTCCATTACAATTTATAGTAGCCTCTTATATCACTCGTTAATTACCTCCCCATTCATTCAAATAGATAGATAAATTCAGATAGATATACTTTTTGCCCATTGTAATTAATAGATAGATTCAGATAGATATACTTTTTGCCCATTATATTTTGATCTTTTTGTGTCACCCTGTAGCTACCCTGCATAGTTTTGAGTTACCGTCATCCCACACTGGTCTGGCATTGACATATACTTTTGCATCTGACTGTTGCTCCGCTCCCTCACTTTCTGTTTTTGCATTTATATAAAACATTATTATTTTTTGCTGTGTATCTGTGTCTGCCTATCCATATTTATTTATCAGTGTATATTCTCTCTCTCTCTCTCTCTCTCTCTCTCTCTCTCTCTCTCTCTCTCTCTCTCTCTCTCTCTATCTCTCTATCTATCTCTATCTCTATCTCCCTCTTTCTCTCTCAGTATGGAGTTTCCGTGCTAACTTTCCACGTAATTGCAGGTACGTGATGTGACGTGACGGTGGACGCCCATGCACCGGTGAGTACGTACGGTGGGCGGGGCCTTACGTGCAATGGCTAAATTTAACTCCCGCAAAAATTTGGGGTTGTGCACGCGAAATTAAGAACCAGGGAATTTTTGGCGGGCGCGCGAAATTTAAGTGCTTGCGTTTTTTAGCGACGTTGATTACACGTACACATGCGCACACGCACACACACATACATGGTTGTACTGTTGATGTGCGCTACTGCTTGGAGGAGGGGGGGCTGGTAGGGGGAGTGAGAAAGGGGGGTGGGTGGATAGAAGGAGGGGGAAGGAAAAGGAAGGGGAGAGGGGAGACGAAGTGGGAGGAGAAGGCTAGGAGGTGTAGAAGGAATAGGGTGGAGGGGGAACGAGAGGGGAGATAGAAGAAAAGGGGAAGGAGGAGGGGAAACGGTAGGGGAGAAGAGGTAGAGGGAGGGGAGGAGGAAGAAATGAGAGGAGTAAGTGGGGAGGGATAGAAGGAAGGGAAGAAGAGGGGAAAGGCCAGAGATAACATGAGGGGAATTGAGGGAAAGTAAGGGTTAGGGAAAGAGGAGAGGTGAGGGATGATGGTGAGGGGGAGGGGAGAAGAGGGTAGATGGAACGGGGAGAGAGGGGAAAGTTGAAGAAATGAAAGGAGACGTAAGGAAGGATTAGGAAAAGTACAAAGGAAATCAGGAGAGAGAGAGAGAGAGAGAGAGAGAGAGAGAGAGAGAGAGAGAGAGAATGACAGAGGATAAAGAAAAGTGTCTTGTAGTTGAGAAAGGAGAGGAAAAATAGTAGAAAAAGTTAGTGAGAGACAGACAGACACAGACACACACACACACACACACACACACACACACACACACAGACACACAGACAGACACACACAGAATGAAGCTATCCAAACACTTTAAATGTACAAATAACTTTAATGTATGCATAATTTAAGTCCCACAAACCAGTTTTAAAGTATTGCAAATTGATGTTGGAAACTTGTAATATATCTCGTAAATATTTTCAGAATAAAATAAAAAAATAATTTGGGGTGACGGGTGCGGAATTTGTTTAGTTTTTTGTTATTATTATTATTATTATTATTATTATTATTATTGTTTAGTATGTTTTTGTTTATTATTGCTGATAGTTTTTTTTTTTGTTTTTACCCTTCTTCTTCATCGTTTTCTTCTTGTTCAGTTTATCAACTTCTTCGTCTTCTTCTTCTTCTTCTTCTTCTTCTTCTCTTTGTTCTTCTTCTTCTTCTTCTCTTTGTTCTTCTTCTTCTTCTACGTCTTCTTCTTCTTGTCGTTGTTGTCGAGGAAAGGACTGAAGGGGGCGGTGGAGGAGGGGAAGAGAGTTTGAAGAGTAGAGGGCGGGGAAGAAGAAGGGAGAGGGGCAATCGGGAAGAAGAGGGAGAAAAATGTAGAAGTGGAAGGAAGGATGCAAGTTGAGGAATTGAGGGAAATGGAGAGAGAGAGGGGGGGGGAGTAATGTAATGAAGAGAGGGGAAAGGAAGAGAAGTGAGGGAGAAGAGTAAGGGAAGTGGAGAGAGAGTTAGGAAGGGAAGTGATGGAATGAAGAGAAGGGGAAGGAAGTGGGGGAGAAGAGTAAGGGAAGTGGAGGGAGAGTTAGGGAGGGAAGTGAAGGGGGAGGGAGAGAGAGAGAGGGAAGTGGAGGAGTGGAGGGAGGTAGTCCACTGGTGATTATGTGGAGTCGACCTAGCGTAGCGGGGGGAGGGGGGAGAATTGGGGAGGGGGGTAATGGGGAGGAGAGAGGAAGGGGAGTAATGGGGGGAGGAAGAAAGAGGGAGAGAAGGGGGGAAGGTGAAGAAAATGGAGAGAAAGAGAGAGAGAGAGAGAGAGAGAGAGAGAGAGAAAGGGAGGGAGTAATGGAGGGGGAGGGAAGGGGAATAATGAGGAGGGGGAGGAAGGAAGACGGAGGGAGGGACGGAGGAAAGAGAGGGAAGGGAAAGGAGAGAGAAATAAGGAGTGGGTGGGAAAGGAGGAAGAGGAGGAGGAGAAATAGGTAGGAGAGGGAGAAAAGTAAGAAAGGTAGGAGGTAGAAGAAGGTAGGTATGATGGAGGGAAGTGGGGAGGGGGAGGAGGGAGGATAATGGAGGGAGTGAAAAACAGGGAGGAATGTTAGGAGACGAGGGAGGGGGAGAGAGGGAGGGAGGGAGAGATTGAGAGGGAGTACCTGGCAGGGGGAGTGAAGGGAGGAAGGCGAAGGGAGCAGAGGGAGGGAGGGGAATGAGGGAATTACAGGAAGGAGTTACATAGAGTTACCACAAGCTACAGTTTCAGGCAGACTTGCTGTAGCGCTCCACAAATACTAGATGCTACAGTACTAGATATTACATGGCTACAGAAGTACATAGACCCGGAGTACATACAGGTTTCAAAGAGTTACAGGGCTAAAGAATCCCGTAGCTTCAGAAGTACAAAAAAAATACTTACAGATTTAGCGAGAGAGAGAGAGAGAGAGAGAGAGAGAGAGAAATACTGAAACATCTGTATAGTTTCAAAAATACATAGACTAAAGAGTACATACAGACTTTAAGGTAGTACATAGAATTACAGTACCAGGCAGGCACTTAGTTCTCGTCCATAGCATTGCAGGATGTACGCTTATAAATGCATAGTTTGAGATACATACGGTTACAGAATGCATAATTACTTAGGCTGCATTTTTTTACAGGTACAAACACCAAAGGGTACATAGTGCTTAGTAAGAGGTGAAGGTTGTTACAGAATACATAAGTACATGGTTTCAAAAGTTCATAGGTTACAGGAATATATATAGTAGACTCAGACACACATACATACATGGCTGAATAATACTTAGGTCCACGGTTACATAGAAGTTACTGAATACATAAGAGAGTTACAAAATACAGTATGTACATGGTTCAACATTTCTTAATATTACAAACTACAGTATTACGCAGTTCTCGAGAATGCAAGTAGAAATAAGTGAAAGAAATGAAAGGACATAGAAGGGAGAAGGAAGTAGAAGGATAGAAGGAAGGAAGGAAGTAGAAGGATAGAAGGAAGGAAGGATGTAGTGAAGGAAGGAAGGAAGGATGAGGGTAAAAAATACAGAGGGGGAAGTGAAGCGAAGGATGGGAACTAACAAATAAGAATAAAGTGAAAAGGATGAAGGATTGAATTGAAGAATGAAGTAAAGAAGAATGAGTCAAATGAAGGAAAGAAAGTAACATGAAGGAAAGCAGTAAAGAAAATACAATGGAGGAAGGAAAAGAATGAAGGATGGAAGGAAGTAAAGAAGAATGAAATGAAGGAAAGAAGAATTAAAGGATGAAATAAGGAAGGGAGGAAGAATTATATGAAGGAAAGAAGGAGGGAAGAATGAAATGAAGGAAAGGAGGAAGGAGCCCTCTTGACCACACCATTCTAACAACACCACCGTTACCAGTATTAGTGTGTGTGTGTGTGTGTGTGTGTGTGTGTGTGTGTGTGTGTGTGTGTTCTTAATTTCCTTCACGTACTTCTCTCTTTCCCTCTTCAGTTTCCTCCTTCCTTTCTTTTCCTTCCTTCGTTCCTTCCGTCCTTCCTTCTTTTCTCATTCTCTTCTTCCATGCTTTTACTGTTCCTCCTTCTCTTTCATTTCTCTGCATTTCTTTTTTATCTTTCCTTCTATCCTTCCTTCTGTTCATTCTTCCTAACTTCTGTCCTTCGACTGTATAAAATGTGTGTGTGTGTGTGTGTGTGGGTGTGTGTGTGTGGGTGTTTACAGATGTTTACAGATACAGCCTAAATACTGTTTACCTTTGTGTGTGTGATACAGGTACAGCATAGCTCCTGTATTTTTGTATGATTCTGATGATTTACTTACATGTGTGTGTGTGTGTGTGTGTCCGTGTTGAGATCTTACACTGCCGTTATGTTTATGTAAGTTTTTATGTTTCGTTTTTGTGTAATAGGAAGATTTTTTTGTTTCTCGTTATGTTTTTGTTATATATTTACTTTTTTGACCTTGTTGTTGTTGCTGTTGTTCAAATTAAAGTGGCGTTTGTTGAAGCTGGTCGTATTAGTTCTTTTGTACGTTTATATTATTATTATTTTTATTATTATTATTATTATTATTATTATTATTATTAAGTTCATTTTTGTATTATTGATTTTTGTTGTTGTTGATCTTGTTTTTCCCGGAAACAGGTGAGCAGCGAGGTGTGACCGCAAGGGCGGGACCCCTGGCTGCTCTCTCTCTCTCTCTCTCTCTCTCTCTCTCTCTCTCTCTCTCTCTCTCTCTCTCTCTCTCATTTTTCTCATGTAATATAAATAGTATCAGTTATTTTTGGCAATATTTCTCAGTGTACCGTATGTATTCCTCTGTGTACTGTATATATTCGATGCAGTATACCCACCGCATGTAGAATATACTCATGTTAGGCAGCTCGTGTCATATCTCTCTCCTCTGTGATTATGTTTTTGTGTTTGTGTGTGTTTCTGTGTCTTTGTCCGTAATTGTAATCGATGTACGTATGTAAATAGACAGATAGATGTGTGTGTGTTTGTATGTGTGTGTGTGTGTGTGTGTGTGTGTGTGTGTGTGTGTCTTTTGTATCAACCCTTCTGTCTGTGTGTGTTTGTTTGCATACTGTATATCCAAAAAACTATGTCTATCTATCGATCCGTTTTGTCTATATGTCTATCTGTCTACCTCTCTGTCTATTGTCTGTCCTGTCTGCCCGTCTTTATATTTTATCTATCAGTCTGTGGGTGAGGGTAGTGCATTTATAAGCGTGGTAGGGTCAGTGTAGGAGGGTCATGCAGTGAACAGTGGACTATAGGAGTACTGCATGGACGGTTCCCAGTCATGCAGGGGAGAGAGAGAGAGAGACAGACAGACAGACAGAGACAGATAATGAAGAAAAACAAGAGCATCGTTTATGAAGAGAGATGTAGATAGATAGATAAAGTGAGAGAGAGAGAGAGAGAGAGGGTTTGAGAGAGAAATGATTATTCACTTGTAGGGAAAATAAGGAGGTAGTGAATGATAAAGGAACTAGGGAGAGAGAGAGAGAGAGACGGGGGAGGGGGGAATTACAGGAAGAAATAAGAGAGGGAACTATACAGCAAGTGAAGAGAAAGTGCAGAGAATATTGTGTTAGAGAGAGAGAGAGAGAGAGGGAGAGAGAGAGAGAGAGAGAGAGAGAGGAGTGCGGGCAGAGAGGGTTGATGAGGTCTAGTGAGAGGCAATTGATGGTAAATGTTGCTTGGTTATTGCAAGTGGCACAGCTGTCTCTCTCTCTCTCTCTCTCTCTCTCTCTCTCTCATCCTATCCTCCCTGACCCCGCTTTCTTCATCATTACTTTCCTTCTTGCTTCACTTTCTTTCTTTTTCTTTTCTTCATTTCCTACACTCAACACTTTCATTTCCTCCGTCTACCCATCCTCATTCTCCCTGGTTTTACTCTCCCTTTTTTTCCTCCCTTCTCTTTTTCCCCCCTTTTTCCTTCACTTCTCCCCTCCTACTTGTCTCTCAAATCCCTCTACCTCTCCCTTCCTTTACTATCCTTATTTTTGACTCATTAAAAAATAATAATAGTTATAGTCTTAATAAAAACAAAAAAGCATCGCAAGTACCATTTTCTTTGTTATTTTTTTGCTTGTATTTTTTAGTCATTTCTTTTCCTTTTTCTTTTTTTTTCCCCTCGTCTCCCATACTCCCGTTTTCTTTCTCTCTTTCTTCACCTTATTCCCTTTTCCTTCTTTCTTCCCCGTCTTTCCCTTCCTCCCTCCCTCTCTCCCCTTCATTTCTTCTCCCTCTTCGTAACCTCCCCGTCCCTGTCATCACCCTCCCCTCTCCTCCCCTACACATAACCCTTCCCTTCCATTTCCCTCCCTTCCCTCTTTAGGCGTTACTATTACCCCTCCTCTTCTTCCCTCCCCATTCCCCTTACACCCCCTCCTATATCCTCCTTTCCTCCCTATCTACATGTCATCCTCCCCCTCCCCACCCCTCCCCCTCTCCACCTCTACTTGTTACCCATTCCCTCCCCACCCACCTCCCTCCCTCCACCTCTACATGTCATCCTCCCCTTCCCCTCCCCACCCACCTCCCTCCCTCCACCTCTACATGTCATCCGCCCCTTCCCCCTCCCCTCCCTCCCTCCTTCCCTCCCCGTACATGTCACCCTTCCCCTCCACCCGGAAGAGAGAGAGAGAGAGCAGTGTCCAGTAGGGGTGAGTGAGGGGCTTTATTAGACGGCTGACTCACTCACTCACTCACTTACTCACTCACATTAATTTTCACCCACCCTGTATTTCACTCATTCACACTAGCTTTTATACCTCTCACTCTAACTACCTCTCTCTCTCACGCACTCTATTTTAGCATACTCACTCAGCTGCCTTTTCTCTCACTCACTCACTCACTCGCTCACTCACTCACTCACTTACATCCATACTTTCTCACCTCTCTGCCTCACTCACTTATTCACTCCTTCACATGCATTTTACCCCTATTCACACAAACACTCCCTTTCATTCCCTCACGCCTGCACACTCACTTCACCTCACTCTCACTCTTTTACCAGCATGTCTCCACGCTCGTTCACACTTGTTCTGTTTCACTCTCACTCACACTACTCCCATCCACAGACTCTTTAACTGTGTATCTTTCAGCCTTTGGTTCTTTGTTTTTGCATTATGAAAAAATATAGGTAGTTCTCTCACACATTCTCTCCCTCATCTCACAGTTTTTACCCACTTTCTCTTTTTACTGTTTCATTTTCTAACACTTACTCACTCTCACTCACCTGCCTTCCCACGTAGCTACTGGTCCTGGCCTCTTCAGTACGAGTTTTCATTCTAAAGCGAAGTAAAATTGCGTATCGATAGCAATAAAAAAAACAGACGAGTGTGTGTGTAAGAGTGCATTTAGAGGTAGTGTATGTGACGTGTTGTATTCCCTCGCCAGTGATGCATTTCATGTATGGTGTAGTTTGTTGTATTAGTTGTGTATTTAGTGTATGGTGTTGTTTGTTTTATTACCGGTGTATGTGTACTTAATGAAGGGTGTAGGTCGGTGTATTAGTAGTGTATGTATATTTAATGAAGAGTGTAGGTCGTTGTATTAGATGCGTATGTGTATTTAATGAAGAGTGTTGTTTGTTGTATTAGTTATGTAAGTGTATTTAGGATGTGACGTGATGTATGCGCCGTCTACTACGCAGTGGGTCGCTTCTTATTTAGCGGAAGGAAGTGTAAATCTCCGGGAACGTACCTCCCTCCACCTTCCTTCCTTCCTTTCTACCTTCCTTCTATCATTTTTCCTCCCTTCTTCCATCCTCCCCATAGTCTTTCCCTCCTTTCCACTCCTCCATATTTCATTCATACCTCCTACCCTCCCTCCCAGCTTCTTGCCTTTCCCTTCCCTTCCTCCTCTTCTCAATCCATCGTTCTCACACTGCACTTCTTTTTTTTCCTCTTCTTGCCTTCTCCCTTCCCTCCCTCCCTTTCTCCTTCCTCCTCCTTCTTTTGACAATTTTCCACCTTCTCACACCCTTTTCCCTCCTCTCTTCTTCTCCTTCCTTCGTCCCCCTCTCCCACTTTCTTCCTCCTGCCGTCCTCTCCCCTTCTTTTCCCCCTCTGTCCTCCTGTCTTTCTTTCTCTCCCTCCTCTCCTCTCCTTCCCCTCTTCCTTCGCTCCTCGTCTTCCCTTCATCCTTCGCTCCTCTCCCTCCCTTCTTCCTTCGCTCCCCTCCCTTCCCTCTCCCTCGCCTCCCCCTCTTTCCTTCCCCTTCCTCCCCACTTGTTACTCTAGTCAGCCAAGCGGTTATGATAGCAGTCGCCCTCCCTCCCCCTCCCTCTTCCCCCTCTTTCCCTCCCTCCCTCCCTCCCTTCTTCCCCCTTTTCTTCCTTCCTTCCATCTCCTCTTCACCTTTCTTTCTCTTTCATCTTCCTTCCCTTCCCTTCCCTTCCCCGCACACTTTTCCTTCCTTTTCCCTCTCTGTCTCTCTCCCCTCTATTTCCTTCCCCTTCCCCTCCCCCTCCGTTCATTCTTCCCTCCCTTCCTCGCCTCCTCTTCTCTTCTTCCTACCGTCCTTCTAATCATAGTTTTCCTTCCATCATTCTTCTCTCCTTTCGTCCCATCGTCCCTCCTTCCTTCTGTCATAGCCTTCCTTTCATCATCCTTGCCTTCTTTCCTCCCTCCCTTCCTTCAGTCATTCATTTTTTCCCTTCATTCATTCATTCATTCTCCCCCCTCCTCTTTCTTCCTCCACCCCCTCCTCTTCCTTTTCTCCCATCTTAAAACCTTCTTTCTTCCCTCCTTCACTTCATTCTTCTTCGTTATTATTATTTTTTCTTTCCTATGTATTCTCTTCCTTCTCTCTCTCTTTTTCCTTCGTGTCTTCCTTTACGTCTCGCCTTCTTTCTCCCTCTTTTCTTCCCTTCGCCGCCCTTCTCCCTCATCATCTTCCTTCTTCCTCATCATGTTCCTCCTTCCCACCTTCCTTCATCTTTGTCTTATTCCCTCATTCATTCATTTACACTTGTCGTTCCATCATTCTTTCACTCGCTTTCACTACTCCACTTTTATTCATTAATTCATTCATTTTCTTTCATTCGCTTCCATTCTTCCATTCATTTTTCATTAGTGTACTTCCATTTTTTACTCATTGTCGTTAATATATTTCCATTCATTCATTTTTATTCAATCACTTCCATTCATTCATACACGTCCATTCTTTCATTTATTTTCATTCATTCACATCCATTCTTTTATTTATTTTCATTCATTCACATCCATTCTTTCATTTACTTTCATTCATTCACTTCTAATCTTTCATTCACTTCCATTCATACACTTCCATCTTTTCATTCATTTTCATTCATTTGTACTCCCCATCCCTCCCTTCTCCCACGCCTTCACCCTCCTCCTCCCTCCCTCTCTCTCCTTTATTTTTTATTTTTTTTTTAATTATTATTATTTTTTTTTGGGGGGGCGGCCCGCTATTACAAGTATGAATTAGAGTGGCTAGGTAGACGGCCGCACCTCTACTGCACAGGTGTCTGAGACGTAGGTAGTGAACACCACCTAGTAACGGGGTGGTAGTAGTTGTAGTAGTAGTGGTGGTGGTGGTGGTGGTAGTAGCAGTAGTAGTAGAAGTGGTGGTGGTGGTGGTAGTGGCAGTAGTAGTAGTAGTGGTGATGGTGGTGGTAGAGTAGTAGTAGTAGTAGTAGTAATAGCAACAACAGTGGTATTGGTGTAGTAGCTGCAGTCCCAAGGCTCCTCTGAATGTAAACCCAGTGGACTGCAGGATGAAGCTACCTCTCTTCCAGTCCACCTGTCCGCTTTTCAGGGAGGTGGAGGGAGTTGAGGGATATTTGTACATGTTAGTCAGCTCCACCACCCACTTCCATCCTTACACACACACACACACACACACACACACACACACACACACACACACACACAGGTAAGCGCTGTACTGTACTCTTCTCACTTTTACCTGACCCAAAACTTTCCACCTCAATTTGAATACTGAGTCGTAACACTAGAATAACGCTAGAATACGATGCTAGTCACGAAGAAGTGAAGAGGTATTAGAGCTGTAGCATTGCCTTTTTCTCCCACTGAGGTACAGGAGACAAGATACAAGAGGAAAAAAAATCTAGTTCACATTAAGGAGAAAAAGTTACTTAGCTAATTAACCTGCGCGATTTAACACCTGAAAATATATACAGGTAAAAAAAGATTAGGTTTGGGTGATTCTTGTGAGATTATGGTAAATGAGAACCGGAGGGTGGAGAGGATGGAGGTTGAAAGACTGACGAAGAGAGTGTATGTGAGTGAGGTGGAGGGGGGAAGAGGGAGGGGGAGGCCGAGGATGAGATGGAGGGATGGGGTGGAGAGGTATATGAGAGAGGGGGGTGTGAGTTGGGAGCAGGGCAGTGAAATGGCGGGGGACAGGGAGACTTGGAGGCGATTTGTTTGTGGCCACCCCAAACGGGATTGAGGCGTCTGGCAATGGATAGATAGATAGAACCGGAAATAATGCTTCGCAGGGGGAGAAGCAGGTGAGATTTGGATGTCAGGGATGCATAGGGCGCGAGAGCATAGCCATTGAACCTACCCACTGAGCCTACCTGAAGAACCTACCCACAGAGCCTACCTGAACAGCCTACCCACACAACCTTCCCTTTTCACTTCTAGTTCCCTCCTGTTCTTGCCTCCTCTTCCCTCGTCTTTCCTCCCTTTGCTTCTCCACTCCTCATTTCCCGTCTCCCTTCTCTTCCCGTCTTTCCTCCTTTTCCTTCCCTTTTCTTCTCATCCCCCCCTCCTCTTCTCATTTCCCGTCTCCCTCTCCCCTCCCCCCCCTTCCAGTAATCTGTGTTGATCCCCGGAAGAGACCTCACTAATCCCCTCACGCCACACGCACACGCACGCACTCACGTTCATACCCTCTACGTACAATTCTGTATCTCCGTTCACTGATGCACACGTATATTTAATCACATTATTCACATATTTGGACGTACACATACATACAAACATATGTTCATGTATTCAGACACACATACACACATTCATGTACTGTACGTGCACACGAAATCAGTCTCTCTCTCTCTCTCTCTCTCTCTCTCTCTCTCTCTCTATCTCAAATACACACGCAAG
This sequence comes from Coenobita brevimanus, assembly GCF_032717465.1. Taxonomy (NCBI): domain Eukaryota; kingdom Metazoa; phylum Arthropoda; class Malacostraca; order Decapoda; family Coenobitidae; genus Coenobita; species Coenobita brevimanus. The sequence goes on from NC_137051.1 coordinate 3,505,711, forward strand.
CACTTCCCAGTCTCTAGATTGTATACAGTATCCATGAGTAGATTTGTGCTATTGCTTTTAAGACCTGTTCATTAGAGAGAGAGAGAGAAAGAAAGAAAGAGAGAGAGAGAGAGAGAGAGAGAGAGAGAGAGAGAGAGAGAGAGAGAGATGGGGGGAAGACTTAACTACCCATACAGAGAATGGAGGAGTCTGGAATTACGTTTATTTACAAGGAAAGACATTGTGAGTGAGCGTATACGAGGGAATAAGTGTGTGTGTGTGTGTGAGAGAGAGAGAGAGAGAGAGAGAGAGAGAGAGAGAGAGAGAGAAAATAAGCGACCGATGGGGTGAGGGAGTGTACAGGACTGTGAGTGTGTGAGAGAATGAGCGAGTGACTGTGAGAGAGGGCTGTCATAAGAGTGAGGATGTGTGAGAGAGCGACTGAAGGAGTGAGAGAGAAGTGAGATAGTGAGCGACCAAGAGTGAGACTGAGAGAGAGTGAGTGAGTGAGAGTGACAGACTGCGAGTGAGCGAGTGACTGAGACTAATGACCGAGTGAGTGAGAGAGTGAGCGAGTGTGAGAGAGTACTGTCATTAGGGTGGTGTCATGCAGCCCGTCATGCGGCTTGCCTGACACAAGGACACCGGACATAGCCCCCCCCCTCTCTCTCTCTCTCTCACTTGCTCACTCTCTCACTGCCTCACACTCACCCTCCATCCTTCCTTCACTCCCATCCTCCCTTGACTCCCATCCTTCCTTCACTCCCATCCTTCCATCACTCAATCACTCGTCTGCGTCTCTCTCTCTCTCTCTCTCTCTCTCTCTCTCTCTCTCTCTCTCTCTCTCTCTCTCTCTCATGCTACATTCGTCAACTTTCCTTCCTTCATTTTCTTCTTTCATTAATTCGTCCGTTGATTCATTGCCACCTTTCCACCAACTTATCATCCGAACTACCTACCTGCCTACCTACTTACTTAAGTACCTACCTACCTCAGCATATCTACTTACGTACTTCCTTTAATGTTTTTTTTGTATATTCGTCGTTAGTAACCTACCTGTCAGTCTACCTACCTACCTACCTACCTACCTGCTGATCTACCTACCTACCTACCTACCTGCCCACCCCATCTCCCTGCCTTCCTAACTACCTGCCTCCCCCATCACCCTACCTACCTGTCTACCTCCCTTCCCCTCCCCTCCCTCCCTGTCAACCTACCTACCCACCTACCTACCTACCTTCCTACCTACCCACTCCATCTCCCTAATCCCAGATAATTTTCCTACAATCACGCAAAGAAAAAAAAACACCATAATTATATACCTGGTGATTTATTTGGACCTTCCCTCTTATTATTTTTATTATTATTTATATTATTATTTTTTCGCTTCAGGTTTTATTTTGTTAGGGCTGGAAAAAAAAGGTGATGTGTTTCTCGTTCATGTAATTTTTCGTATTACTGTTCGTTTCTCTCTCTCTCTCTCTCTCTCTCTCTCTCTCTCTCACACACACACACACACACTCAAAGGTTCAAAACACAAAGGAAAGCAAACAGCAACACACATTTTGGTCCTTTTTGCGGGTGCTTGGTGTATTGAAGGTTATAACAAACATATTATTCTGTCAGTTAAAAACGAGGATAGAAAAACAGGAAGGCTCCCCCCCACACACACACACCCACACCCTTCCCTCATCCTCACTCACTTGTGTGCATCTCTCTCTCTCTCTCTCTCTCTCTCTCTCTCTCTCTCTCTCTCTCTCTCTCACACACACACACACACACACACACACACACACACACACACACACACACACACACTCATGACTTTCAAAATGATCAAACCAAACCAGACTCATGAAGGTAACTTTAATTGAGAGGTTTTTAAAATATTGGAATTGTCATAATAATAATAATAATAATAATAATAATAATAATAATAACAATAATAATAATAATATTTATAATAATAATAATTATTATTATTATTATAATTATGATAATGTATTTGCCGGTATGTATGTATGTATGGAAGGGGAGTCAGTAGGTGCGAGGATATCTACTGTATATATGTATGTATTAGTGTATGTATGTAGGTCTGTGTATGTATGTATGTATGTGTTAGTGTATGTCTGTGTATGGATGTGTTAGTGTATGTATGTAGGTGTGTATGTATGCATATGTATTAGTAAAATATCAGTGACATGTGCAGTGGTGTGTGTGTATAGACATGTATGATTTGGCACTTTTACAGCACCACTGACTTCAATTATCGTGTGTGTGTGTGTGTGTGTGTGTGTGTGTGTGTGTGTGTGTGTGTGTGTGTGTGTGTGTGTGTGTTGCCTGTCTTATGTAGACCGCGTGTGTGTTCTCATCACATGTACACCGCAAAAAAATCATTCGGTGTGGAGTGAAATCGGCTCAGACAACCACTGCATTTTTTTTAGTCAATTTCGGTTCTCCAATTCCATCTCGGCTCTGGATCCAGTTATGGCAGGGGCCGAGATTTCCCAGCATGTCGAATCGCAGCAGAATAAAACCCGACAAATAAAAAAATAAATAAAACCCAACGCCAACGAATCGGTATAGCCTAGCGGGGCCCGATATATAACGCTGGTGCCGGACTCTCATCACGTCTTTGTTTACGTTTTTGGCTGGGCGTTGTTTAGGCTCCCGCGCTCGTCCGTTTCCCCGCTGTTTACTCTTCCCCGGCGCGCGTGGCTGAGTATTGGGGTTGTGGGGTGACTGGGCAGCGGCTGGGGTTAGAGGTGAGTGAGGGAGAGGATGGGGAGAGCTGAGTGCGGGAGAAGGTGGGGAGAATGGGGTGGGATGTGTGTGGGGTAGAGGGTGAGGAGAAAGGGTGGAGGCTTGTGAGTACCGGAGCAAGTGGGGAAAACGGGGTAGGCTTGGGGGAAGAGAAGGAAGGAGGTGTGGGATAGTGAGAGAGAGAAGGAGAGGGGAAGGGAAGTGAAGACGGAGAGAGGAGGGGAGGCTTGTGAGCTGGGGAGAGCGGGAGGGGGAGGCTTGGGGGAAAAGAAGGAGGAGGGGGATAGTGAGAAGAGAGGTTGAAGAGAGAAATGGTGAGGGGGAAGGGAAGGAGAGATATAAGGATGGAACGAAGAAAGAGCATAAAAAGAGAGACTGGGAGAAAGCAGGGTTGTCGGGGTCAAAAAGAAGGAAGATCTACATAACTACATACACCACATGGGCCTTAGACTCCTATCTGTACCAGGTGGTCAGGCCTCGTAGGGGAAAAAAAAGGGAAAATAAAAAAAAAATCTGGGTAACTCCATACTGGCAGACGCAAAAGTTGTGTAAGCCCACACTGTCAAAAAAAAGAAAAAGGAAAAAAAAGACTTCGTTTCTCCTCTTCTGTATATATTCTTCCTTGTATTGCTTATATTTCTAATCCCTTCATTACAGTGACGTGTTTTGTTGCTTATTTTTGCTATTTCTAGGCAAATTTATTCCACCTGAGAGCGTTTATTGAGCTGGAGGAGTTCAGTAAAACCTTCATGTCCCAAGTTATATAAGATCATTCGGTGGCAACAAGACAAACAGAAAAATAGTAATCGGATTGAGGGGGTTAATATCGATAGACAACATAGGAGATAACATGAATACAAAAAGAAATGAATGTGTTATGGATGTGCATGGCTGTGTATCAGATATCTTTTGAACCCATCAGAATTGGTCCCATGTGAAGACGACAATGGGAGTAGCCGATTCACCATCGTAGGTTAGGTGTAGGTGATGGTGCGGTGCCACGGAGAGGGAGAGACGTGGCCTAATGAGTTTGTGTTGATAGGTGCAGTCCCGGTGATGGAAAGGAACAGGTTGTGGATTTCAGCTCCATATATATCATGTTCAGTGCCCTTCCATGTTGCCTCCTGAAAACATCCCCACTAATACCCCAACACCAGCTCAGAGTATGGCGTCCCTGGCACATTGCAGTGGCGGTGGTGTTATTGCCCAGGTGCTCGGTAGCGTGTGTGGGCTGGACTAATTTACCTTGCGAACGGGTTTCCTTGCCCATGGGTAGAGCCTGCTACGAAAGAAAATGCTTTGCCTTTGTAATATGGTTGGCTTGATTTAATACGCTTACATACACTCTTTTTTTTTTTTTTTTTTTTTTTTTACCCTTCTGTCTTGCCCAGCTTCGTAATAGTATGCACAATTTACTTAATCTTTTTCTTTGACTCACGTGACTGCACTCGACATTTTCTCCATGTATATTAACTTGGATATTGCGAACGTATGCCTGTATCTCACTTTTTCCTCTAGTTGGCCTGATGTAGCGAGGTTTTAGTGCAC
>NC_137051.1:3515000-3625000 GCF_032717465.1 Coenobita brevimanus
TTTTCCCCTATCCCCCTTCCACTTCCCCTCTTCCGTGAGTATCATTTATCTTTCACTTTCCACCACTTTAGTGTTTTTTTCCCTGCCGTTTCCCACCTTTCCCCTTCCCTTACGTCTCCCTTCCCCTCTTTCCCCTCTCCCTTTGTCTTCCTTTCCCTCCAACACCTCTCTTTCCTCATCCCTATCTCCTCTTTCTTCCTTTTCTCCCCCCCTTCTCCTCCCCTTCTTCCCTCCCACATCCATTTCTCTCTTAGAACTCGAATTCACTCTCCCCCTTCTCTCTCCCTCCTCCCCTACCCCTTCCTCCCTCCCCCTACCTCGATACCCTCTCCTCCCCCCTTTCACAGCCATTTTTTCCCAACTCTCACCTCCTCTGTTTTCCTCCTCTCCCCTCCCCTCCCCTGTTTTCCTCCTCTACCCCCCCCCTGCCCACATCCCCCTCCCCCTCCAGACCTTTCAACTCTCCTTTGTTTCCCTCCTGTTTAGTGCTTTATTTTTTCTTAATATCGTCCTCTTCCTTCTTTCTTTCATACCTCCCTCCATCCCTCCCTCCCTCCTCCCCCTCTCCTCAGTACTCTTTCTTCACTCCTTTCTTCCCTCCCTCCTCACTCTCTCCCTACTCAGTACTCTCTCTTCTCTCCTTTCTTCTCTCGCTCCTTCCTCCCTCCCTCCTTATCTCATTCCTTCTTCCTCACTCATTCCTTTTTTCTCCACCTTCCTGTTCCTCTCAATGTCTCACGCGACGCAGGAATAAAGACAAGAAAAAACAATATAAATAAAGAGAAACTCTCGGATGGTATTGTATTGACCTTACTTGTGGCGTCTGGTTGGATGATGTATTTTGCTTTTAACCCTGGATGACCACCCCCCCCCCTCTCTGTCTCTGTCTCTGTCTCTCTCTCTCTCTCTCTCTCTCTCTCTCTCTCTCTCTCTCTCAAGAAAGACCATAGGCGGAAAAATTTGAGCCACGGAAACAGCCTCACCTCTAGATCATTATTTTCTTGATTTCGGTTAATTTTGGGAGATCTTATTGATAGTAAAGACCCCTGTGCCTCAACCCCCCCCAGCCACGTCAATAATTAAGGCAAAGAAATAAAGGCCTTCAGTACATTTATTTTCCTCTGTTATTAAGTTTTATTCCTCTTTCCATCAGCTTCCTTTTTCCTCCCTTCCCGCATAATGTCCTTTCTTAAGCTCTCCTTCACATGTACTTCACTTCCTCTCGCTCCCTCCCATCCACCCTCACCCTAGTTCCTTGTTCCCTTGCTGTCTCTCCCCCTCCTCCTCCTCCTCTTCCTCCTCCTCCTCCTCCTCCTCCTCCTTCTTTTTTCCTTACTTCACCTCCTTGGTCTCTTGTCCCACCTCCTATCCACACCTCAAACCTCTCCCCTCTTTCCCTCCCCCTTCCCTTACCCTCATCCCACCCCAGTCACCCCCCATTCCGTCTCCCCCACCAGAGTCCTTTATTCCCCTTCCCTCTTCCCCTCCTCCCAACCCTCCCCCACCTCCTTCTTCCCGCACCCCCCTCATCCCCTCCCCCTCTTATCCCCACTTCCGCCTCCTCTTCGTCCCGTCATCACCCCCTACCTCCCCTACCCCCACCCGCTTCCTCTCCTCCCCCTCCCTTCCATCTATCACCTATCCCTTCCCCCTCTTGCCTGTCCCCCCTCTGTCCCCCTTTCTCACCCCGTCCTCACCCCTATCTCTCTTCTACCCCCTCCCCCCTACCCAGATAATGCAGGAGTCAGCTGATAGTGTGTTTAAAGACCAGCTCCCCCCCCCACACACACACACCTGCCTCACACACACACACACACACACACACACACACACACACACTTGCCCAAACACACCTGCTGGCTCAACACACCTGTCCTTTCTGTACATATTAATACCTTCAAGAATAAGCTGAGTAGGCATAGTGTTGGAAAGGGTTCACTATAAAACTTGCCCTTAAAACACACACACACACATACACACACACACACACACACACACACACAAAATAATTACGATTTCTTCCCTCCTCCAGGTTCCACTAAGGTACTGTGTGTTTTCTGTTCGTCCTTTCCTGTAAAATTTTCATATAATTTATCGAGTGTGGTGTCCCTCTCACTTTTTCCTGCCGGTTTCCGTCGGAGGGTCTGGTGGGTGGGTTGGGAGTGGGGGGAGGTAGTCTTCTTTTCCAAACTGTCCTACCCTCATAGTCAGTCTTGCTTTTGTAGTCACCAAGGATGGACCAAAAGACTTATTATAGTTACCCTCCTTTCCCATAGTCATTTCTACTCATTTCTCCCTAATGAATTCTTCCCACACTGTAGTTATCCTCTTCTCTCACTTTTCTCATTCATTTTTTTTTCTAATTTCTCAATCATAAATTCTTCCCACCCTGAAAGAAATAATCTGACGGTAGCAAGAGTGAAATAAAATCGAGGACATGGCGCTGAGAAACTATACTCCTTTCATCTTAACCTGGCCCAGATTATTGTCCTTTTGGGAGCTTATTCCACGTGTGTTAGAGGAGGAAAAAGACATTACCGGGGCTCCACATCCTTTCCATAGCACTTCTTCATGACTAGCATTGCATTCCGGATAGAGAGAGGGCAGTTTTAGGCCAAGTTGGAGTAAAAGTAGTATAGAAGAGATTGTTTATACTTTACTACCACGTAAACTTTATTAAGGTATGATGGGAGGACACCTGTAATCAGGAGTATGAATTATTTTTATTTTTAATTCTTTTGTTGTTCCTTCCTCTATTCCGTTATTGTGTATGGATTATTTTTTTTTTATTCTTTTGCTTTTCCTTCCTCTGTTCTGTTATTGTAAAAAAAAAAGGTGAGAGTACGAGAATTAAATATTGCAGACATCGTTTCATTAAGTCTTAACCACTTCACTCCCATGATGTATTATTATTGGATTTATTTATTTTTTACTATTTTTAGGTGGATTTATGAATTTTAAGGTTGACTCTTACATCTGGATAGGTTAGATAAAGCCTTACTTAAGCTTGGCACCAGAGATTTTTACCAAGTTGAATAAAATCGTCTAGGAGTAGAAAGAATAATAATAAAATGTGTCGAAACGAAGGTATAATAGGTGTAATTAAGCTAAAATTAAGGTGCGACAGGTGTAATTAAGATAAGACTAAGGTAGAGCAGGCATAATTAGCTAAAACAAGGGTAATACAGGTATAATTAACCTAAACCTGAGGTAGGACAGGTGTAATTAAGCTAAATTTAAGGTAGGAGAGGTTTGATTAAACTAAAACTAAGGTAGGACATTTAATTAAGGTAAAACTAAGGTAAGGCAGGTGTAATTAAGCTAAAAGTAAGGTAGGGCAAGTGTAATTAAGCTAAATCAGGTAACACAGGTACAGTTAAGCACCTAATATCAGGCCATAATTAGCCAAGCCCATAATGAGAGTAAAGCGTGTTTACATTTACTCTCTCTTAAAAACAAGGGCGATGGAGACCTGGAATTTTCAGCTCATCAACCCCTCCTCCTCTCCTTGATTCCATTCTCTCCATCTCTTTCTTGGCTCCATCGTTGCATCATTCTTTACTATTGCAATCACACTGGGGGGTAACGTGAATTTTCATTTGTACGGCCACACTCAAGGCGGGCACGCAGCATCTGTCAGTTAGCAAGGCCTCAACCTTTTTCAGTTTGTTTTGTAATGGTATTCTCAGTTCTTCATATACACAGCTGGATTAGATTATATTAGGTTAGTTTAGTATAGGACTGGTCAGATCTAGAGCAGTCCGCCTCAGTCTGTCTTTCCAATTCCCGTTTTCTCTCAAGCCCAAGATATCTGCAGACGTCTTGAAATTAAGGAATCTTGGTTTTGTCTTGTTTTACTTAATTTATTTTGGGGGGAATAATTTTTGCAGACGCCCAACAGTTTATTCCTTGTTTTGGTGTGAAGAGGGAAGGAAAAATTGGCATGAGAAGAAGAAGAAAAAAAAAAAACTATTCACACCTGCCCTAACACCTGCACCCAACACGTGTCCTTTATCTCGTCCTTGTTCTCTCTCTCTCTCTCTCTCTCTCTCTCTCTCTCTCTCTCTCTCTCTCTCTCTCTCATTTTTCCCCTTTCAACCTTTCTTTTTCATCTTTTCTTTCCCTTTCCACATCTTTCTGTTCTTTCCTTTCCTTCTTTCTTCCTGTTGTACTGTTATCGTCATCCCTTTTCTCCCCTTTTCATTCCCTGTCTTGATTTGATTCATTTTCCTTTATTTCCTTTTTCCCCATTTCTACCCTTCTCATTTCCCCCATTTCCCCTTCCTCTTCATTTCCTCTCTTCTCATCTCTTTCTTCCCCTCTTCTCTCTTTCTCACTTTTCCTCTTTATTTGGTGATAATTTAGTCTCTTTCTTTGACTCAATTTTTTTCATGTATTAGTTTTTTCTTCCTGTCCAATTTCCTGTCTTCCTCTCTTCTGTTTCCTGTGGCTTATTATATGTTCTTGTACTTCTTCCTTGCCTCCTTACTTCTTCCTTTGTCTCATCATCTCCTTCCTGTCCTCCTTCTCCTCAGTCTTATGCCTCCCCCTCCTCCCCAACCCTTACCCCTTCTTCCTCCTCTCCCTCCCAAACCTCTTTCCTTATCCTACCTTACCTCCCCCCCTCCTTCTCATAACTTCCATCCTCCTCCTCATTCTCCCTTCTCCCTCCCTAAATTGCCTTGATCAGAAACCTCTCTTCCTCCCTTTCCCCCATCCTCTCTTCCTTCTTCCCTCCCTCTCTTCCTTACCCTCACTCGTTCTTCGTTTTTCACCCTTTCTTTCTCCCCCATCATCCTCTCTCCCGTCTCTACCTTCTCTTTTCTTTTCCTTCCTCACTCCTTCCTCCTTTCTCCCTCCTTCATTCCCTTTCTCCCTTTCCCCCTCCTATCTTTCGTTCTTTCTTTTTTCCTCCCCTCCCCTCCCCTCCCCTCCCCTCCCTTCCCCTACCGTCATGCCACGTCTCAGCTGATAGTGTGTTTGAGTGACCAGCTGCCCCCTCGCACCTGTGTGTGTGTGTGTGTTTTGAGAGTGGGAATGGGGGTGTTTATATATATATATATATATATATATATATATATATATATATATATATATATATATATATATATATATATATATATATATATATATATATATATATATTATTTATGTGTGTGTGTGGGTGGGTGTGAGCGGGCGGGTAGGTGTTTCTGTGTATTTATATGTGTGAGTGTTAGAGAGGGACACACACAGACAGACACAGAGACATAGGTGGACAGAGCGTGAGAGGTTGTGTGTGCGTGTGTGTGTTGTGTTAGTTTTCACCAGTGCTACAATGAAAACAGTTGTAAAAAGGAGATACACCAAGAACAAGATGGAGGAGTGTGAGGGACGAAGTAGAAGTGGAGTAGCTGGAAGAGGAGTAGAAGGGGAAGGAAGGAGGGAGTTATATGAGTGGAGTGTGTAGAGGAAGAACATGGTGGGGGAGAAGGAGGGGAGGATACGAGGGAAGGGGAAGGTAGGGAGGGTGGGTGATGGAGGTGGTGTGCCGTGGGAGGAAGGGTCGTTACTGAGGAGGGACACAAACAAGGGCATTCACTGGCTGGGATCGTCGAGGTGTTTGTCCGGGCGACGTGTGTGTGTGTGTGTGTGTGTGTGTGTGTGTGTGTGTGTGTGTAGACGGTGACTGGGTGGATCGCTAGACCTAAGGGAAAAGACTGTCAGTGTGTGCATTGTCTGAATTTCTACATTTAAAAATATACCCTCCCCCTCCGCCCCCTCCCCCCCACATCAAGTTCACAGCCCTCCACCCCCACAAGTTCACAGACACTGGACAGTCAACCCCCCCTCCTCTCCCCCACCCCCCTTCACCTCCACTCTCTCTCCCTTTCCTTTTCTCTTTTCATCTTCCCCTCATTTCCCCCCCCTCTCCTTCCCTTCCCCACTTCCTCCCCCTCTTCTTCCTCTTTCCATCTTTTCCCCTCTGCTCCTTCCCACCTTTTCCCCCTTTTCTTCCCCTTCCCTCGTCACCTTTCCCCCCTCTCCTTTTCCTCCCCCCTCCACATAGTTCCTTCTACAAGTTCAACCATTGTATCCCCCTGTCGCCATTTCTTCCCCTCCCCTTTCCCTCCTCTGTCTACTTGTACCCCCTTCACCCTTTCCTACACTCCATCTCTCCTTCTCCTTTCCCCTTCCCTCTCTCCCTCACCTACTCCCACCTTCCTTCTCTCCTCCTCCCTCTTTCCCTCTCCCTCTCTCCCACACCTACCTTCTCTCCTTTCTTCCCTCCCCCTTCCCCTTCCCCACTTTCTCCTTTCCCCTTCTTCGCTCCCACACCTCCCCCTCTTGATCCCCCCTCCCTGGTCAAATGGCCGGCCGTGGAACTGGGGGTGTGGGCCGGAACCGAAGCCAAGGGAGGAGGAGGGGGAGGGGGAGGTGAAGGGGGCAGTGGACGTAGCACCTGGCCGTACCGTTGTAGCTGCTCGACCTGGGGAAGGGGTGGGGGAAGGTTGGAGGGTAGGGGAGGAGAGGTGAAGGGGGGAATAGGAAAGAGAAGGGGGGAGGGGAGGGAGCAGTGGACGTAGTAGTACCGAAGGGTACGTACCGTCGTATCTTGAAGGGAGTACGTGAGGGGAAAAGGACAGGTACGTAGCAGCACCTGGGGGTACGTACCGTCTTAGCTAATGAAGGGAGTACGTAAGGGGAAAGGGGCAGGTACGTAGCAGCACCTGGGGGTACGTACTGTTGTAGCCGGTGGGGGTACGTGAGGGGAAAGGGGCTGGTACGTCGTAACACCTGGGGGTACGTGAGGGGAAAGGGGCAGGTACGTAGCAGCACCTGGGGGTACGTACCGTTGTAGCTGGTGGCCGGTGCGGTGCGTGACCCCGGTACATGGCCGGCGAGAGCGGTCACGTGCCGGCCGGGGGGAGGGGGAAGGGGGGAGGGTGAAATGGTGAGGTAAGTGCAAAGGAAGGGGGGAAAGCAAGGGGAGGTTTGTGGGGGGAGGAAGAGGAGGAGGAGGACGATCAAAGGGTGGGGGGAGGGGGAGGAATAGTGGGGATGGTGGGAAGGGAACGACATAGTGGAGGAGGGGGAATTGTAGGCGAGTAGTAGGAGGGGGGGGGAGTGTTGGGGACGGGAAGGAAAAGGTGGTGCGTGTGTTGGGTGAGACAGAGGGAGACTTGGGGAGGGGGGAGATAGTGGAAGGAGGAAGGGGAAGTGGTCTTAGTATGGGTTGGGTTGGGATGGAGAGAGAGAGAGAGAGAGAGAGAGAGAGAGAGAGGTTGCAGTGGGTGAGGGGAAGGGAATTGGCGGGTGAGGGGAGATGGTAGTGCTGGTAGGGGGGGTGAGAATGAAGGAGGGGGGGTTGAAGGAAAGGGGAAGGGAAGTGGTAGGGAGGGGGAGGGGTCATGATGTGGGTGAGAGGGAGGGAAGGAAATAGGAAGTAAAAATGGAAGGGAATAGGGAGGAAGAGGGGGGAGGGGGAGTAGTGTAAGTGTGGGTGTGACTGAGGGGGGAGGGGAGAGGAGGGGGTGGTGGGAAATAAGGAAGTACTATGGTGGGAGGGAGGAAGTGGGGGTGAGGAGGAAGGAGGGAAGGGCAGGGTGCTGGAGAGAGAGAGAGGGTTTGAAATGTGTATGTTTGTGTATGTATATTCGATTTGTGTAGGTGATGGATGAAGAATGTATGTGATGCTACCGTATATTTGTTGTTGATGTTTATGTAGTAATGTATAGCTAATGTTATGTTATCTGTATGTTGTATGTAGGTATTTTTGATGTGTAGGCACCTCTTATACTCCATTAAATATATGCTGTTATACTCACGTGCTTCATTTTAAATCTATGCTGTTATACTCACGTGCATCCCTTTAAATATATGCTGTTATACTCACGTGCACCCATTTAAGTGTGGTTATACTCACGTGCGTCTATTTAAATATATGCTGTTATACTCACGTGCATCCATTTAAATATATGCTGTTATACTCACGTGCATCCATTTAAATATATGCTGTTATACTCACGTGCGTCCATTTAAATATATGCTGTTATACTCACGTGCATCCCTTTAAATATATGCTGTTATACTCACGTGCGTCTATTTAAATATATGCTGCTATACTCACGTGCGTCTATTTAAATATATGCTGTTATACTCACGTGCATCCCTTTAAATATATGCTGTTATACTCACGTGCGTCCATTTAAATATATGCTGCTATACTCACGTGCATCCCTTTAAATATATGCTGTTATACTCAAGTGCATCCCATTAAATATATGCTGTTATACTCACGTGCGTCCATATATATATATGCTGCTATACTCACAAACACCGACTCAAATCTCAGCAATGGATGGGCTGAGAATTAAGGCTCAGGGCAATGCGGAACGGGAGGCAACCACGATGCCCCTGATCCGTCGTATCTCCGCCTGCCGTATATGTATCGTGTGCGTGATGATGTGATAATGTGCGTTATTTAAAAGTCATGTGTAGTCTATCCGTGTGGAATATATGCATCTGCTTGTTTATACAGTGGTTGTGTGTGTGTGTGTGTGTGTGTGTGAGAGAGAGAGAGAGAGAGAGAGAGAGAGAGAGACTTTCTTTTATTCTGTGCTGAATTCATAACAGCACCACATTTAGACAGAGAGAAGTATTTGGCGTATATTGAAATGATATCCCCTACGTTGTTGTCAGATGATATACTTCTTATTGATATAGTATACCCTCCTATAACGAAATGTATACTCTTGCGAAATCTTATACTTTGTTATGATACGATATACTTGGATATGATAATGTTTTCCCCTCGCTTGTTATGAAATGGTATACTGTTCCTGATGTGGGGTGTTTTGCTTTCTCACGTCACCATCACCGCCTGAAACATTACACTTCTACGTGCAAGTGTTAATCTGTGAAAGTTAGATTTTTTCAGTAAACAAAAAAAAAAAAAAAGTATTTGTGACATAATACTTGAAGGAAATAGAAGCAAATAATAATGATGATGATGATGATAATAATAATGATAATAATAATGATAAAATAATAATAATAATAATAATAATAATGATAAAATAATAATAATAACAATAATAATAATAATAATAATAATAATAATAACAATAATAACAATATAGAAAACCATAAACCTTTGAGGGTTAGGACGTCTGTTAATTAATCAAAATCGTCTGGTGTAAGTCGGAACAAAATCCCCGAGTGCCTTTATACCAGCGAAAAAGGTCAACTTGCATTCTGAGTGAGGGTGATTTCTGATTGGGTGAACGATTAGCAGTGGCGACCCTCCGTGCAGTGTGATTGGCTGTGAGGCTGTGGTGGTGGTGACGTCACTAATGAAGCCAGTCACTTGATAACCACACTGTACACTACACCACACCACACAGCTGCCTGCACGCTTATTCAGGCTCGTGTACAGCAGGCACTGTGGTATTGTTTCACTGGCTATATTGTCGTCATGTGAACAGTAGATCCTATTGTATTTTATGGAGTCGATATAATTAAATACATTACCCTCTCACGCATTGTATAGCATCTTTTAAGTTGTACCACAGATATATTAATACCAGTAGTTCACAACAAATATTATAAATTATATTGTCACTTCATAAACAGTCTGAATCTGTATCTCCTTTACCGAAGGTGAAATAGAGTAGGTTTTCACCCCTTTTTGTGTGTCTGTCACTTTGAAAATTTATGGGACTTCTTCTTGTTGAGCCAAGGCTGAAGTGATTAAACTGGTAAGAGTAAGTCAGAGTACAAGGACACGAGTGGTTCCAACAAATAATAGAGTATAGGGTGCCTCAAGTCTACCTACGAAATGTGAAGAATGGCTTCCAGAGAGTTTCTTATGTGGTTGACCTCAAACGCTTTACTAAGTGACTGTCTAACTTACTAATAGTTCTCTCCTTTTATCCTCACAGTATCAAAATATTAATAATGCCAAGAACTATCATCCATAGTCACTGATTTTGAAAGTCAGCTAAAGCCCTGTCAATTAAGTAATCTTATGAGGTAAATAGAAGTTTGATAGTTATTTGACAGAATTATATCAACAGTGGAAGCAGAAGTAGCATAAGTAAGTTCTAGTTTTCAGAGGGAGAAAATGGTCAAAGGCAAATATTTTACGAATCCTTATATTAACACAGCAAAAATACTAAGCAGCTGGATATATACACAAGTAAATACACAACTAAGAGCACTCATCACAGAATGCTAAGATAGCAACAGAATTAGTTAGAAACATAATAAATTAACAGTTTTCCAAGAGCAGTCTTAATATTTCATCAGCGTCCAATGGGGAAGCAGGGATCAACAAGTTACTATGACGTCACCGGGATGATCAACCCTGGACCAATGAGCGCTGGGACCGAGGCCAAGGGGGCGGAGTCAGGAGTCGCCCGCCTTATGTTTTGCTAAATGCTTGTATATAATAGTTTAATTGAAAGCATTAGCGTGGTTGTTGAGGGCGCAGCTGGTGTAGGAGAGAGTGAATAATTGTTTGAAGGTCGTAGGACGGGCATGAGAGTTGCTTGGTATGGAGAGAGTGGTGCTGGTTGATGTGTTGATGAAAGTTGATGACATGTCTTGAATAGTGAAGGGAAACATACTGATGAAGGATGAATATTAATTGAATCTCTAACAGAATATGCTTATGAATGATTATTACTATGAGTGGTGAATAGATATGTATTTATGAATGACGGTAATGATGTTTTGATGAATGTACTGTACTGTAGTTGCTGATGAAGAGAGATGAATGACAATGTCACAATAGGATGATGAATGAAAGTTTGTTGTTTCAAAATTATATGCTGATGACTATGAATGGTAATACTGGTGTGTTTATCATGAAAGATAATGAGTGGTATCATGGCTGATGAATAGATATATGTTGATAAATACTGATGATGAAGGCTATCTCATGAATGATGAATACAGATTGTGAAAGGCAGTTATATATATATATATATATATATATATATATAGAGAGAGAGAGAGAGAGAGAGAGAGAGAGAGAGAGAGAGAGAGAGAGAGAGAGAGAGAGAGAGAGAGATGAGTACTATTGATTCTCGCACTTTATATTTTTCCCTTTTCCCGTATTTCGACCCTGTTTTGTGATGAAAATGAAAAATTAAATTATATCGCAGAATGTGTGTGAGAGAGAGAGAGCTTGAGTTTTATAATGGTATCCCATAAAACTTTCCATTGCCTCTGAATAACGCCCAGATGGTTGACCCTTCCCCTCACCCCCCTCCCTTCCCACTTTCCCTCTCTCCCCCACATCCTCCCTTCCTACTCTCTTTACCGCCTCTCTCCTCCCATCCCTTCCCCTCCTGTCCTTTTCCCCTCCATTTTTAGCTTTCCCCCCACATCCCACGTTCATCCTCTTCCTCCCTTAATTCCCTAATGCTTCACCATCCATTCCCCCCTCCCCTCTCCTCCCTTTTTCCACCAACAGTCTCCCTTTCCCCACCACGCTCGTTCATTCCTGTTTCGTCCTCCCTGCCAATACCCTCCTTCCGTTCTTTCCCTCCCATACCCTCCGCATCTCCATCCATCGCTGTGACGCTGCTAGGGATATACATTGGTCTCCTGCGTCACAAATGATCTGGGTTACGGTTACGGTAGCCAACCCTCGGGCCCTCCAGCGCTTATGGCCTCGCCGAACGGATATGAAGGGATTGCCTGTTACATCCCCTCCCTATTTTTTCATTATAATCAACTCCTCCTTCTCCTCCTCCTCCTCCTCTCTCCACTTGACCCCCCCTCGCTTCCTCCCCCTTCACCCTTTCCCTCCATCACCCCACACTACCATCCCCATTCCCCTCGCCCGTCACCCCTCTCTCCTTTCCCCAACACATCCTTCCCACTCCCCCATCGCCCTTTATCACCCCACCATTCCCTCCCCCTCCCTGGTTCCTCAGAGTATCCTCCCCTTTCCTCACTCCATTACCCCGCGTTCCCCCTCCCCTCTCCATTCTCCCCCTTCGCTTGCCCTTCCCCCTCCCTGGTTCCTCATATTACCCTCTCCTTCCTCCATACTATCCCTCCCCACGCGATCCGCCTCCCTACCCTCCCCTTCCCCACACGACTCTCCTCCCTACCCTCCTCCTCCCCTTCCTTGGTTCCTCACATTACCCTCCCCTTCCCCGTCCCCACGCGACCCTCCCCCCACACCCCCTCCCCCATCCTCTCCCAGGTCCCTCACATAACCCTCCCCTTCCCCCCACACCCCCTTCCCACGCGACCCGGCCCCCTCTTTTATTGCAGGGGAAATTATGTGGCAGAGTAACCCATTTCTCGGCCCTAAACCCTCACCCCCCTGCCTAATACCCCCTGTGCTCCTTCCCCCTTCCCCCTCGCGAGAGAGAGAGAGAGAGGGGGGGAGGAGGAAGGGGAGGGGAGGGGAGGAGGCGGATGGAATGAATGGAGGAGGGCAGTGGAGGGATAGGAGAAGAAGGGAAGGAGGGAATGTGTAGAAGGTAGGGAGGTAGGTGGAGGGAAAGAGGGTGAGGGAGAAGTATGGGAGTGGAGGAGAGGGAGGGAAAGGGTGGATGAGGGGAGGAAGGGAGGAGATAAAGGAATTGATTGGAGGAGTGGAGGAGGCGGGTGGACTGGATGGAGATGGGAAGAGAACTTTATTTATTTATTTACCTATTATTCCTTTATGTATTTATTATTATTATTATTATTATTATTATCATCTTCAGTAGTTGTAGTAGTGTAGTTCTGTAGACATTTAAACACCATCTTAAAAAAAAAAAAAAAAAAAAAAAAAAAAACAGACTCCACCCTAGTCTATAGCAGTTTACCTTGAACGGTGCCGGAAAATTAACAGTAGAATATAGAAAACGTAGATAACAAAAGACGAGAATGAAAAAAAGAGTAAATAAAGGCAATAGAAAAAGTGATAGCATGCGAAACAGAGAGAGAGGAGGGAGAATTGAGAAGAATGGAAGTTGTAGAAGGAAGAAAAACAGGAAGAATTGTGAGAAAAGAGAGAAAAGGAAGAGAAATGGAAAAGTGTAATACGGAAGAACATGGAAATAATAAGCTGTTTCAATGAGAGAGAGAGAGAGAGAGAGAGAGAGAGAGAGAGAGAGAGAGAGGTGGGAAAGTAGGGATGAGGGAGAATTAGGGAGGAAAAAATATGGATGAAATAAACATAATTGGCATCCCTCAACCTCACACCATAGAAAATGCGAGGCGGGTTGATTACATTCAAGCCAATCTCGACTTTAGGGACTGCTTCCACAAGGCCTATATTCACTTAACACCATTGATATATAACATTAAGGGTACCAGTGTAATATAAACCTTACAGTAGGACGTCGTAAGGGTGAAAATAGTATGGATTTATGAGTTTTACTTGAGTACAGGATTCTGAGCCTAACGTTAGGATGCCATAAGTATCAAAATAGCCCTTTAGTTCCTTTTACAGTTATTAAACAGAGCATTGGACTCTGAACCTTTTGTTAGGTGATTGTTAAGGTTGAAATTGTTGAAATGGTGGTTCTTGATTAGGAATGGTTGAACATTTGATTAGCTGCTTTTGGAATTTGACCTTTGTGTTTAGATTATATTGAGATGAATATTGAGTAACGTTCCTGTTCCTCCTCCTTCTCCTCCTCCTCCCTCTTCTTTTCCTTTTTCTTTTTCATTTTTTTAGTATTTTTATTTTTATATTATTATCAACATTACTCTATTGTGATTTTACTGCTTATTATTATTGTTATTATTATTATTGTTATCATCATTATTATTTTATTATTGTACTACTACCACCACCACTACTATTAATACTACTACTATTACAGTATGTTTATCATGACTCTCTCTCTCTCTCTCTCACGGGTATAATAAGCGATGATTCTCGGCAGACGAGCAGGTAGGCCTCAAAAATGTCTCCCAAGAATTTTATAGGCCTACCTGTTTTTTTTTTGTCCTTTTTTTTTTTAGCTCTAGGGTTTTATTATGTATTATAGCATCGCGCTCCGGCCACGTGGATTTTTTTTTTTTTTTCATTTTACAATATTTACCAAAATTTTTATGATTTGAGTTTTACTGCTGCCTTTTATAGTTTTTTTTTTTTCATAGTAACACATGGATAGAATTTTTTTTTTAGTGCCAGTTTTATTTAGTTACTCTTTTGCGTGTTTTCCTCATGTATTTTTTTTTAGTAGACCTGTTCGTGTATTTATTTATTTATTTATTTATTGTGTATTTTATCATTTTTACTTCCTCATTGTGGGTTAGTGAAGGGGTTAATTGATAGGGCATGGTATTGTGTTTTTGTTTTTGTTATTGTGTTTCGCCACTGTGTTTGTTGCATGGTTAGTTGCTTTGCCTCTGGACGTGTGTGTTTGTCAGTGTTTGCTTGTCCGTGGTCAGAACTTGCTTTTTTTTCTTAAGTATGTTTGTGCGTTGTCTGAAATTACTCTTGTTACGTCTGAGATTCTTGTATTATTATTATTATTATTATTATTATTATTATTAATGATAGTTTTGTATTATCAGACCTATTTTATTTTCCCCCTTCTCCAGCCATGTAAAAGACAGGTGTTCTGTTTAGTATTTTATTCCATACCGCCAGACGATTTTATTTAACCGAAAGAAATCCGTAGACTAAAGTTTGTATTCTCGTCGGTCCCTAACACCTCTTCCTAAGTGATTTGTTTTCCTTTTTACTCCTTACTGTCGTCTGTGCCATTCAAATCATTCAAGCACCATCATACTCAGCATATACAACATATGAATTAATATAACCAGCCATATTAAAAAATAACTCGCAAAGGAAGAGGTGCTACAGAGCTTCCTAAGACGTTGATAGCCTCTTTTGTGGCCCATTTTCATTCTTCCAACAGACGATTTTCTTCCGTTTCTAAGGCATCCCCAGTAGTGAAGGGGGTGAATGGACGCTGTATCCAACCCCTCCGAACGGAATAAAATCGTCCGGAGATACTGATATTATTACAGAATGTATGTCTGTAGTGACGGAGTGAATGACGTGTACAGTAAGCAGTGTGTGAAATCTGGCCCGTGAATGCCGTAGAGTTTTGTAGCCCTGAGTTGGAGTTACGAGGAGGCTTACGGTGGTCTTATTTTAATATTTTTATTTATTTATTTATTTATTTATTTTCTGTTTATTCATTTACGTACTGTGAGGGGGGGATGGTAGGAGGGGAAGGAAAAGGAATGAAGGAAAGGGAGTATAAAGGAAAGCAAACAGCAACAGACCTTTTGGTCCTTTCTAGGCTGTTTGTTAGAGTAAGTTATATCTAATGTAACTGTTCTGTCGAAGACAAGGATAGGAAAGCAGAGAGAGAGAGAGAGAAGGGAGGGAAGGAAGGATGGCGCCGGGATGAGTGGAAGGAGGGAGGGATGGAGATTAAAAGGGAGGGTGGAGGTACCCTAACAGGCGCTCCTCCCTTCCCTCTCTTCTCTCCCTCCCCTCCCTCTCCCTCTCCATCACTTTACTTCTCTCCCTTCTTGTAACCTCTCTCTTCCCTCTCCTCCCCTCTCCCATCCCTCCTATCGTATATTATTATCCTTGCCCATCCCCTCCCATGCCTTCCCTCTCACCTTGTATCTTCAGCCATCCTTTCCCTTCCTTTCCCAGCTCATCTACTCTTTTCCCTCTCCCTCCGTCCCATTCTACCTCCATGCTATCCACTCCATTCCAACTCCTTCCTATCCTATTTCACTCTCACTCCTTCCTTGCCTTTCCTTCCTATCCCACCCCTTCCCATCTCAAACTCTTTCTCCCCCGGCCCTCCCTTTACCATCCCATTTCTTTTCATCCCTTCTTTATCCCATCCTTCTCAGTCTCTTCCTCCCACCATCCCTCACCCACTCTTCTGTATCCCTTCCTCTCCCCTGCATCCCTCTCCCACTCTTCTATCCTTTCCCTCCTCCATCGCTTTCCTCCTCCCATTCCCTCCTTTCCTCTCCCATCCCTCTCAGTCCTTTCCCTCTTCCATCCATCCCTCCTCCATCCTTACCCATCCATTCCTTCCTCCCTTCTATCCCTATCCCTTCTCGTCCGTACATCCCATCTCCACCAACTCTCCCTATCTTGTCCCTCCTCCCCTGTGCCTTCCACCTCCCCTCCATCCTCACCGTCCATCCCATCCTGCCCCACCATCTTAATCCTTGTCATTCTCTCTCTCTCTCTCTCTCTGACACACACACACACACACACACTCTCTCTCTCTCTCTCACCTAGTTTCATCTACCCCCAAACTAGAGCAAATGGCATAATTGCAACATAGAATAACTAATATATTAAAAAACAGACGAACATTATATAAAACAGCAAATAAAAAAAAAATCGATATAACGAAGAATGATGGCAGAGTTAAAAGAAGTGGATTTTGAAATTACATATAATAATTAATATAACTAAAGAAAACTTTTGAGTGGAACAAGAGCTTAAATAAAAGGAAATGAGAAAATGGTAAATGGCAAAACTGAAATAAATTATGGGAAGTTGTAGAAAAAAAAAAAACTATAAATGTGCCAGTGGAAGGTAAAAATAGCGTCTAATAGAATAATAAAAGGAACAGTAAAATAATAGGGAAATAATGAAAATGAGAAGGGAAAATGCGTGCTCTCCAGGTTGGCAACACCGTCCCCCATACCCGGAGTGTTGCCATATTGTCCGCTATTATTTACCCCGGGTACACTTCCAAAAAAAAAAGTGGGGGATGACGCAATTTATTTTTGGCTGTGCAGTTTTTTCCGTGACTGTCTTTATGTTATTTTGATTTTGATTTTGTGTATTTTTTATTTTTTTATTTGCCACTTTATTGCCACTTGTTTTTATTAGATCTTCCTTTTTCAATCTTTGTTTTTCCCGTTCTTTTTTTTGTGCATCTTTGTGAAGAGAGGAGGAAGGAACAGAAAAAAAAAAGGGGGGGGAAAGAAGAGGAGAAAGGGAGGTAGGAGTAGAGGGTTGGAGAGAAGGGAAGAGCAGGGAGAGGAGTAAAGAAGGGGAGGGAGAGGAACGAAGGGAAGGGGGAGAGGTCTACCGAGTATGGGTGGACTCAACCGACATACTGCAGTTAGAGAGAAATAATAATAATAATAATAATAATAATAATAATAATACAAAAGATTACAATATACAAACGACAACAGGTTTTTCCTTTGTTGTTGCTGAGGCCGACTGTGGTATCTGTTGTATGAGAGATGGCGAAGCTGGGAGAGGAGGATAGTGGTGGAAGATGGGAGAGAGAAGGGGAGAAGTGTGAGAGGAGGCGAGAGGGAGGGGAAAAATAGAGGGCAGGGGCAGGGAGGCAAGAGAGAGGATGGAGGGGGGGGTGAGAAGAAACTGAGGAGGAGGAGGGAGGGAGGGAGGAAAAAATAAGGGTAAAATAGAGAGGAGAGGGAAGAGAGGGGATGGGGGAGAGAGTGAAGAGCTGGCAGAAGGAGGAGGGGGAGGAGGTAGGGGAGAAGGAGGAGAGGGAGGGAAGAGTGGGGAGGGGGAGGAGGGAAACTGGACAAACTGGAGGGATCACTTTCCTACGCACGCGACACACACACACACACACACACACAGAAGCAAAAGGTACACACAGAGTAAGCACACAAGTTAACTGACACTTAAAAACCCTTACATAAGGATGTTTATATATTTCTAAACTCAAGCGTACTATTGGGACTTACCTCTATGATTGGGACCATGAATTCGTGGTACACCCAGGACGGTGAGTGTGTATTTATTTATTCACGTATAACTGAGTACACTATAGTATATCGATTGTCAGTACTTCGATGCAGCAATTGAGCATCACATATTCATCTTTTATTGATATTGCAGACATACACAAAACAGTCCATCCCTGCAATGTGGCAAAAGATTAGAACTAACATCAACAGAGGGTCGTTATGGTGGGCCTGTAGTGGTGGCGTGGTACAAGGGGTTCTGTCTTCACCGTCCATGGTCCCACTAGCCCATACATACAATCATACATCCATAGATATACAATTCTGTTTACTCATCCAAATACAAACACATCATTAGTCACATTTAGGAGATAGTGATAAAAAGATTAAGGGAATGGCGTGTCTAGAAATGTGACTCTGTTTTATTTTTTATTTTATTTTTTTTGATAAGGTTGATATTCAATCCGGTATGTTAGTAGTAAAAGAAGAGAATTAACGATTTATTTGAATATAATGTGTAACTTAAGCATATGAGTGTTGTGTGAGAGTGGTAACAGAAAGGAAAGCAAACTGCAACGTTGGTAATTTCGCGGCTGTTGTTTTAGAGAATATAAACAAAATATTCTGAGCTTAGAGAGGACAGAAAAGCAGAAAGTGACGATGGTGATGATAAGGATGATGATAGTTTTTTTTTTATGACTGTGAATTTAGTTGTTTTAATGGCGTTGATGATGATTCTGTATTTGTCAATGTCTTAATTATGTTAATCTATATATTAATCTGTATTAAAGTATGGTAATGCTAATTGTGATGATTAAAGATGGACAGAGAGGGAAGAATAAACGACTTACAAGCGCAAGATAACGAAAAGAGAGAGAGAGAGAGAGAGAGAGAGAGAGAGAGAGAGAGAGAGAGAGAGAGAGAGAGAGAGAGAGAATATAACGTGCGGTCTTGGAAGAATCACTACATGAATAGAAATATATGGAAGAAAATTAAAATAAGTTCCGAAGAGAGAGAGAGAATAAAAAAAGACGCGAAAGAAGAAACAAACTGAAAGTGACAGTGAATGAGAAAACGTTAAGAACGGCGAGAGAGAGAGAGAGAGAGAGAGAGAGAGAGAGAGAGAGAGAGAGAGAGAGCATAGAGAAGAGAGTAAGGTAACCTAGAGGGGAAGGGCAGCAGCACAGGCTTACCCACGAGTCACTGTACTAGAAGGCAACCCTACCCTATGCCCAAAATGTCGGACACTGAATTTTACCCATGCCTCGAAATGTACTGCTAAAACTCTTAAAATCTAAAATCGTGATAGCGGGCTGGTTTTATCATCCGGTATTATATTTAAGGGTTTGGGGGATTTTAGGGGGGGCAGGGAGGACTAAGGGAGGGAGAAATGGGGAAAAAAACAAGGGGGTTTGGGAGATGCGGGTGCCCTCTTCTTCCCTCTCTAGTCTCGGGTCCCTATCCTTCGCCTTCGTTCGTTGCTGCCCCTCAGTGTCGGTTTGACCACGGACGGGGGAGGACGTGTTGCTCCCCCTCGTGCCCTCCCCTTCTCTCACGCCCCCTTATGGCACGCGTGAATAGACCCCGGCTATCCTCACGCCCCTATCTCTATCCTCTAGCCTACAGAATCCCCCCCAGACTCGGTGATATTGGACCTCCATCGAGTGTTTGGGAGTGCGTAAAGGAGAGATTTACGCAAAGATACGCCAAAGTCTGCCTCCGCCGCCGAGATGTGTTGTGAGCCGTAATGGAGGAGAGAACCGCCCACGGGTGTCTTACGTTATAGGCCTAGACGGAACCCAGAGCGATAATTTTCTTCTATCAGTCTGCTTTACACTGTCCATCTGGCTCTCTTGTTTTCCTGTCTTTTTTCTTCCCTTAGTTGTCATTTTTCTTTCTAGTCCTTTTTCGTGAACGTTATTTTCCCAGACATTTTTGAGTTCTACTGCACTTTTGTCAATTTTTTTTTCCTTACGTAGTCTTTTCCAGCGATTTTTCCTTCCATTTTCCTGTCCTCGTGTTTTCCTCGCAAGTAAATGTTTTCCTAGTCCATCGTTCTTCCCGTGGGTTTGGATTTGTAAAGACCTGGTTTTCGTTTGCCAAGATTTGCTGCTAGTCACACCTCGCCAAAATGTGCTTCGGTAAGTAGGCCTGTGTGTGTGTGTGTGTGTGTGTGTGCCATGTCCCGTAGTTAGAAATGGATTTAAATGTACTGTTTTTAAGTTTGCACACCTGTACTAAGTTCATGTAATTGTAGAGTCGTATTTAAATAGGCGTTTGAAATGGCGTTGTACATTAGTCATGCATATTCCGAGTTTGGGCTTTTGAATGTTAAATCTTGCCGTTGGAAATGGCCGTTATACTGTTTATGTTTGAATTTGTACTCAGCAAGGGTCGGATATACTGACATCGTAGTGAAAAGGTTTGTGTCCTACCGTCAGGCGTGTATGTGATATTAGTTTACACATCCTCGCAACATGAAA
This sequence comes from Coenobita brevimanus, assembly GCF_032717465.1. NCBI lineage: Eukaryota > Metazoa > Arthropoda > Malacostraca > Decapoda > Coenobitidae > Coenobita > Coenobita brevimanus. The sequence continues at coordinate 3,535,154 of NC_137051.1, forward strand.
TGGTAAAATTATCGTTGAAGTCCCCAAATTCTTGTCATTGAGAGAACTGTCCATTAGCGAACAGAAAAATAATGAATTCCGTTAGAGATTGAGACGATAATAGAACCCGTAAAATAACGTTATTGTGTTGTACTTAGGCTGTATCAGAATTTGTGCTCCTATCCTTGGTATTTTCATATTCAGCAGCAGATATCCTACTGTCACCTAGTTAGTTTGCATATCCTCGTTTCTTCCCCTTTTCATATCTCTTTCCAGATCCTCCATCGTTACTTCCTCTCCATTTTCCTTCCATTTAGCTTTTTTTCTTTTTTTTTCTTTTTACTAGTATTTGCATTGTTTACGGTAGCTTTCATTAGCCTCTTCATTATGTGCTGGGAAAAATCGTCTAGTATCAGCAGTAATTGAAATGGAAGTGACATGGATGTGAAGGATGAAGTTTGCTTTGAATATACCTGTACCACGTAACTCCTGAGAGCCAACGTGACGGTGGGGGGGGGGGGTTTGAAATCCCGGTAGTAATCACTAACGGATAGATAGATAAATAGACAGGTACCGCAGATACATCACTCAAAGGTCAGTGAGACAACTTTGACCTCTTGTATTTGTTGATTTTTTTTTTTTTTTTTTTTTTTTTAGGAGTATAGCACTACGCAGGAATATAAATTGATTCTCTCTCTCTCTCTCTCTCTCTCCCAGCAGCATCAGGTTTCGGCGTAAGTTGATATTAGCGAGATAGTTTATGTGTGATATTTTGCAAGCGGAGCATATCCAATTTCCCGCTTGTAAGGATTTGTCGTTTTGGTAGTTTTTTATTGTTTTTGGTTTGGGGGGGTTTATTGGGGTTAGGTGGTGGGAGTATTGTTTGTTGTGTTTATTTGCTGAGGAACGAGCTTGAGGATGAAGACAGGTGGATAGGGAAGAGGAATGAGTTGGAATGAAATTAGGAGGATTGAGGTGGGGGTTCAAGACAAAGATGAAAGGGAAGAAAGATGGGGAGAGCAGAGGAAGAAGGGAGAGTATAGAAAATAGAAACTGTGTGAGAGGAAAAAAGGAATAACAGAGAGGAAAGTCAGTACCGTAGGCCGAACCTCTCCTAGGCTAGTCTCAAGGTCGGAAAAATTCAAACTTGGCCTACCCCCCCTACCATGACCGCCTCCGACCTCTCTCTCTCTCTCTCTTTCTCTCTCTCTCTCTCTCTCTCTCTCTCTCTCTCTCTCTCTCTCTCAGTAATCCTCACTTTAATCCATATGCTCTTTAGTCACTTATAATCTGACAGTTTGATGTCTTCGATAATTAGGTGATTATCGGTCTGGTTCTGTAGGCTTATTTGTGTATTGGTACTCTTACTGGAAGAAGAGTATATGTGTGTGTGTGTGTGTTTTAGAAGTACCGGTACTGTATGTGTACCTTATGTATGTACTAAAAGATGGCCTGTGTGAATTTTGTTTTGGCAAATATATGGTATGAATGAATGGGAGAATATGGACTTGCCCAGCTTATACCCATTGTATATGAAAAATACAGTTAAGAGTTTTTATTTACTTCCAAGCCTCAGCGGTGGCCCTTGACAGCGGTGTAACGGCTGGGTGAAGCAAGGGGAGAGGGGGCAGAGCAGGGGAGCGCTGTGAGTAGCATTATACAGCGAATAAGGGCAAAAAATAGGCTGAAAAGGCTGTGTGTATTTGGCAAGGGCAGGGAAGGGTTGATACAGCCTAGCCAGTATGTGAAGGGTCTGGGTTTTATGTAGCAAAGAACGGCTGTATTTCTCTCTCTCTCTCTCTCTCTCTCTCTCTCTCTCTCTCTAAGTAGGGGCTAGCCAGAGTGAAGTAAGTGCTGATAAGAACGGTCTGCACAAAGTAAACACGAATATCATTTTAGAATGTGTGTATCAGGGGTGAAAGGACTGCATCAAGTAGCAGGCTAAGGAGTAACTTAAGTAACAGCCAGAAAAGAGCTGTATCGGAATGTCAGGAAAAGAGCATTGTGGGTCAGGTAACGATTAGAATGGGGGTTGTTTGAAATGTGAGCTAAGAAAGAACTAAAACAAGGGTAGACTTGAACAGTGATTTGTAAGACAGGTAGAAGCTAGGTTACTTGAATTCACAGAACAGTTACAAGCTTTTAGAGGAAATGAGGGTGAGGGATGGGAAGGAAAGGGTGAAAAGGGCTGAAAAAGGGAGGAGGATGGTCTTCGTGTAGGGAGAAAGGGTTACAGGGAGAGAAATTAGAAGGAAATAAAAAAGGAAGAAGAGTAGGAAGAAGGTGGGTGGGGGCTCGAACGTTAAGAAACTCGCAGTCGGTTACATGACTCTCTCTCTCTCTCTTATCCAGTTGCCCGTAACTCATTTCTCCATTTATGCAGTAGGCCTAACTTTACTCACTGAACTTTGGTGCTTAAGTTAACTCTCTCTCTCTCTCTCTCTCTCTCTCTCTCTCTCTTACACACACACACACACACACACACACACATACAGCGTTATCTTCGGCCATCTCTACTTTCTCCTCTTATCATCCCTGGCCCATTTGAAAGCAGTGTTTGGGAGCTTCTACGTATTTTAGCATGAAGGATTTTGAAGATTTATTACTGTTATTCCTATCCTGAAACAACTACTGTCACAGCAAGGCCACCACCACTACTATTTCTGTCACGCCTACTACTATTACCACTACCAGTACGCTACTCATGTCTGGGGTACTTCTGTATAAAGTAACAGGATCAGTCTTAAGTGTTGCTGATGTTACTGAATGCTTTCTATTAACATTTGCACAGAGCTAAGTCTGTTAGTCCATTTTACGTGTATTATTTCTATATTCGCCTTAAGTGTTCCATCTGACCGTGTTAACGTTACATTATCCACGATTCCACACTTACCACTTTCTGTATTTCATCTTTCTTCATCTCACCTGTCTCATTTCTCATTTCTTATCACCTTTATCCCCTCATGCCTTTCACGCCCCTTCTATTTTTTTCTTTTCACCTTCGTCTCCTTTTCTTCCCTTTCACTTGTCAGATTATCTTGTTTGTTTTCTTTCTTTTATCGAGGTTGGGTTTATTTTTATAATTTTAAGGAGCTGTGGTAAGCTTTTTTTTTTTTTTTTTTTTTTTTTTAATCCGGTTTTCTCCCAGGATTATTTTGCCTTTGCTTTTCGTTTTCATTGATTTTTTTTTTTTTTTACTTAGCCACAAATATTCTGCTATTTATGCCATTTTGAGACATTTGAAAACTAGAAAACTACCTGAAATGTCATATTGCAGTGCCATTTATACGTGTTCAAATTGTTCAAGTTTAAACCAGCTCAGTGTGTAACGGTGCATCAGTCACGATTCGAAGTTCCCATGTTACGTATGACTGGATGACGTTTCGCCACCAACATTCACACGCTGGGATCTTATTTATTTTTCCTGCACGTAGTAATGCAGCAAACAGACAGTTATCAAGCGTTGCCTGGTGTCACTGGACTCTGGGTACGAAAGCCCGCGAAACTTCCAAGGTCACGGTGACGTCACGAGGGGTTCCAACAATACGCTTTCGTTCCTTTTATATTTCGTTGCTTTTCATGTGCACTCTTCACGTTTTCGTGCATCAGTAATCTTTTATGCTTGATTTACTCATTATTTTTTGTTTAGTGGTGAGAAGTAATTATGTGAAATCCATTGCCTGAGTCAACGTTCGAAAATTGCAACAATGCACTTTCTTCATTATATTTCATAGTTTTCGTGTAAAGTTTCATTTATTTTCGCCTTTTTGGATCGTTGTATTTTCAGGGTGCTTGACTGTAGTGAGGGTTTTATTTTATTTTTATTGATTTAATGTGTAGTTTGGAACTACAATGTGTAAGGTCCGTTGGCAAGGATGTGTTCGTGAGTTTGTGTAGGCTGACCCACCGCTTCCCACACCTCCCTCCATTCTGCTACTCCAACCTCCTCCCTCCCCTCCGTGCATCTACCTCTCCATTTCCTTTCCTCCCTCCACAGTCTATCCTTCCTTCCCTCCTATTGCACGGTATATGGCGCCTCCCGTTTATCTCCAACTTCCCCCTTCGTCTCCTCTCATCACTACCTTTCCTGCTTCATTCCCTTTTACCTTCTACGTCGTCATATTCCCTCGTATCTTTCCTTCATTCTGCCTCTTTCCTCACTCCACCTGCTTCTCCTTCCACCTCTTTCTACCGTCTTCCTCATTTTCCCTGCCACTTTCCCCCCCCCTCTCCATGACCCCTCCTCCAAACTTCATTCTGCCTCCAACCCTCCCTGTCTCCTCCATCTACCCATTCATTCATTTTTCACCACCCCCTTCCTGTCCTCGACTCTGATCTTTCCTACCACCTCCCTCACTGTCTCTACCTCCATTCCTCCCTCGTCTATTTTTACTTTCCTCCCTCCCTTCCCCCCCCCCCTCATCTACCTTTGCCTTCCTCCCTTCTGGCCCCGCCTCTCTCTCTCTCTCTCTCTCTCTCTCTCACACACACACACACACACACACCTTGCGCTCCCCCTCCTTACCCTGCGGCCATAGCGTGTGCGTGTCTTCGTGCGTATGTGCGTATCCCGCTCAGTATGTGTGTGTGTGTTGAGCTATTTTCTCTCTCTCTCTCTCTCTCTCTCTCCAGTACGATGATGCTTATTTTGTTGCTAATTCCATGCACATTATATTTAACATGTAGTACACCTCGTTGTGGAAGGGCTATGGAAGGCTACATCAAAAACCTGGAGAGAGAGAGAGAGAGAGAGAGAGGGGGGGGACAGCACCCCATTCCCCTTTTAGCCTATCCTATTACCATGTTTACGTATAGGGCAAAGACACACCCTAGCCTAGCCTACACACACTGCCACCTTCACTCTAGCGTAGTTAATTCACCGTGTTTCCCTCACCCTAGCCTAGCCTGCCTACCCTGCCTCCCGCACCGTAGCCTAGCGAGTTCTCCGTGCTTCCCTCACCCTCAGCCTACCTACCCTGCTTCATTCTAGCTTTGCCTACCTACCCTACCTCCCTCAGCTTGCCTCACCCTAGCCCAGCCATTCCAAGGTTCTTTCCTCACCGTCTCACTATAGCCTAGCCTACCCACCCTCCTTCACCCAGGCGTAACCTAGGCTATCCTCCCTACTTCCAGGCGTAGCCTAGGCTACTTTCCATGCCTGACCTAGCTGAGAGTGGTTACGATGGAACTTAGGTAGTGCTGATGCCGTCTCTTTCTGTGTATGTGTGTGTGTTTTCCAAAAGAATATTTCCTTCATGTACTCTTTATTCATATATTTTCCTTCCCTCCTATTCCTCTTTTCTCGTCGTCCCGTCTCACATCTTCCCTTCCATCTTCTATTTTTCCTCCTGTCACCCCTGCTATACAGTACCTATACCTTCTCCTTCCTCTTTCCTCTTTTCTTCTTTCTCCCTTCTCTTCCTCTCCTGTTCATTCTTCCCCTCAATTCTTCAATTTCTCCTTTTGTTTTCCATTCCTTTCTCCCCTCTCCTCTTCCCCCGTCTTCTTAGTTCCCTTGCCTCCATTTCTCTTGTATGTAGCTAAGTAGGATATGAGGCAATCTCTCTCTCTCTCTCTCTCTCTCTCTCTCTCTCTCTCTCCACCCCTTTACCTTTCAATTTTTTCCCTTCTCTCCTCTCATCCTGTGGCCTTTTTCCACTTTCCCATCCCTCTCTCCTTCCACCTTCCTTATTATTCCCCATTTTCCATTTCTATCCCCTTTCCCCTTCATTCCCATCCACTCCTCTACTCACCCTCCATTTCCCCCATCCCTCCCGTCAGGCCCCAGCTTCATCCCTCTTTCCAGCCACTCCCACCCCTTCGGCTCTTCCTCCCTTCCACCTCCCCTCTTTCCTACTCTTTCCCCTCTCTTTCCCACCCCTCGTCTCCCCTTTCCATTAATATTGCCACAAAAACTCACACGCATTCCCCCCTTGCATAGTTTAAATACCTCACATGGCCCTTTAAACACCACCAGCTTAGAGGGTGTGGGGTAGGAGAAATGAAATACAAAAGAGAGGATGTGAGGGAGTAGGCTACAGGGGAAAGAAACGTAGCCTACTTCCTTGTAACTTACGTACAGTACATATCAACTGAGTTTATCATCAGCGTTAAAATTGATAAGAGCATTTTCTGTTTGCTCTTGGAGTTTCGGCTTTATTGTTATTTATATATATATAATCCCATTATTATTTCATGTGGATGTCGCTATGTGGCTATTGATTATTTCCTTTTTGTTTACGAGAATATATTTTTCAATTGTCATATCCAGTTTACTGAGTAATTTAATGTACGAGATGCATAGGCCTATGTACTCGTATTTTAATCGCTTTATTTACGTATGTCTGTTTGTCATTCTGTTTGGTATTTTGGTATGATTAGATGAGTTTTATCCAGTCACACAAAATGCCAGCCTGTCATTCTGTTCTTTACATACACATACAAACTGTCTTCTTGTCACCCTCTTATCCACTCGTGGACACCGTCTCCATATCACTCTCCTTAAACCTGTCACGCTGTGTAAAGTGACATTTTTACAAACCATACCGTAGTCATGCAAACTCTTAGTTCTCGTACCGTACGTATTTAGTAATGCAGAATTCTTCCTTTCATTTGCATTTAGCTACAGTATACACTGCTTATCTGTTAATATGGACTTTTCCATTCTCATAGTTTAATCATGTAACCAGTCCTGTTAAAGTATCCTATATTACTGTGTATTTAACTCATGGACTTATTTTGCAGGTGAGTGAGCGTGATGTAATGAAACAGATGTGGGGTGTGACGCAGGCCCAGGTGAGTGTTACCTGCTAATTACTCCAGTAGGCGTACAGTATTGGATTGGCCAGCCGAGAGGCACTCGAATCGATGTCTAACGTTACTCGCCTTACCTAACTTGGAGACAGATTTACCTAATAGTCTACCATTGGCCTATTTAATCTAACCACCGAGACAGCCCACTAATTAAACATACCGTAGCGTTATTTGACCCAACAACCTGACAGTGTAACCTAATCAAATCTAGCGTCACTTCAACCTAACTACCATTTTATGACCGACGATAAATATATGATAACCCTGCCCCGATAGCGCATGTTTCAGTACGAATTACGTTATCTGGTGGTTAAGTGTAATAAACTATGTAGATAGGCTTCAGCTTTTTGACTGGGGAGTACTGTAATGACATCGTTTGGCGTTATCTGGTGTTCTGAAAAATGGTTTAGTATATCAGTATTCTTCTATTCCTGTTAAACAGAGAGAGAGATAATAATAATGATAACCTAGAAGAAATGTAGTAATGACAGTGTTACAGAAGGGAGGAAGTGGGGAGCAGAGAATAAAAATAAAAGTAGAAAGAACTGTGAACAAAGGGTGAAAGTGGGCTATGAGAGAGAGGGGGAGAGAAAAAGAGAAGTAACCACTTGAGGAAGCCACTTGAAAAGGGGGTAATATGAGAAGGATACTAACTCTTGCTACACCCCTCACATCTAACAGAGAAAACTCATACCGTAATCGTTTCTCCAGCTTCTTTCTCTTCATCCTGCTTTTCAGTCACTCCTTAGATGCTTGTCATAAAAGAAGTGGATCTCTTTTGTAATTTGGGGTCTTATATTTCGTACTTCCTGTTCCCGTGTGATTTGATACTCGGTGAAGGAGAGCTCTGGTAGTGAAGGAGATGAACTGTTTGTGTAAATACTTAATGATGATACACTTCTATTTACCGTGATTTATATTTTCCTTTACTATTTTCTCACTAATCTTAATTACAGTAGCCTGCTAAACATTTTCCTTCTTCCCGTCTACTTGGAAAAGAAAATGAGGAAATGATCTCATATTTCCACACTACCATCATCAACTGTCCCAGCCTTCAATTATCCTCCTTTTTTGCACTCCGCTTCTACCTTCACCCTTTGTTCACTTTTCCTTCTCATTCCCCCCCCCCTCTCTCTCTCTCTCTCTCAAACGCTCACTCCCCCCACTTAATAATTGCAAAAAACCTTCACCTGTCATTAACCTGAGCTTGGGGCGATGTGAAAGAGCCACCTTAAATACCATAGCAACCCCCTTCACCTTGCGACCTTACCTCATCTCCTTACGTCCTGATTAATTCTACAGTAGGGTAATTGGTTGTGTGTGTGTGTGGAGAGGGAAGCTGAACATAGCAGGAGAAAGGTAGTTTGTGTGTGTGTGTGGAGACGGAAGTTGAACATTGCAAAATAAAGGTAGTTACTGTGTGTGTGTGTGTGTGTGTGTGTGCAGGTACGTTGAGCAAAGAACAACAAAGGAAAACAATTGCAGTAGACCAGTTAACTCATGCTTGAGCTTTTTACATCTCCATTTACCTCGTCCCCCCCCACCTCGTGTAGTTTATTTGCTTCATAAGGCCCTTTTTCTGAATATAAATCGCAAGTTGTCTTTGAAGATTTTTTTGTCCCTCCCCCCCACATTTTTGCATAGTTCATTCATTTTCCTGTGTCGATTTATTTTCAGTATTTTAGCATCATTTATTTATTTTTTATTTATTGTCCGAAGTCTCCCAGCATACTGCGTTGTAACCAAGGGCCTACGAACAAAGCCAAGCCACCTTCTCCCCGTAAAATCCGTCGGACATGTTGACACAATCGGCGCATCTGATTGGCCAGCGTGAAGGCCGGGCGTGACTTGATTGGTGGCAGCCCCAGTACGTATCACCGCTCGTATTGGTCCAACTCTGAGGGGTCGAAATTGTGGTGCTTGATTTAAAAACGTAGCTGTCGTTGTTGGTGTGAAGGTTATTCTCCCCAACAAGAATGTTTTCACCCTTGCTTGTTTGCTAGTTTGCTAACAGGATTACTCAAAAACTAAAGAGGAGATTTGGACCAAATTTGGAGGGTAAATAGCCCCTGTCCGAGGGAAAAATCGATTAACTTTTGGGACCGATCCCTTGGTGATGTAGTGGTTATAACGCCCTGATCGGAGTTCCAACCTTGATTACGCGAATTTTTGATCCCCAAGAGGTGACTGGATATTTTTCTTTCTGACAAGGAGAGTATGTTTTCACCCCAGTTTGTTTGTTTGTATGATAGTTTGTTAGGATTACTCAAAAACTAAGCGAGAGATTTGGACCAAATTTGGTGGGTAGATAGCCCATGTCCTAGGGAACAATGGATTAACTTCTGTGGCCGATCCGGATCGTATTGCAGCTTGCAGATCCGGAAAACACTTTTTGCGAAACCCTAACCCATTATGAAAAGTGGTTTGGAAATTACGTTGCCTTTGTTGGAAAGATGCGCCCCACTTGAGTGCCCCTCTAGTATGAAATTGTATCGCATTGGTTAGTTTACAGTGGAGTTCTGTTATTTCGGATTCTATTGATCAGATTCACAGTTATTTGAGAGTAATTCAGGAATATGGAATCGTAATTAATAGTGGAATTTTCGGGTATTTCAAAACGTATCGATTACATGCCCGATGTGTACGGTTTTGGAAATATACTGGTACCCTTTCTTTGAAAAGTTCCTGTTAGTAACGAATAAGTGTACAGGCCAGTTTCTGTCATTTCAAAATGTATCGATTATTTACGATGTAGCCTACCGATTAATTTGAACCACTGGGTATTTTCAGTTCGATTTCAAAATGTGCTATATGCAGTGAGAACTTAATTTTGTTTTGGTTACCGGTACTTCAAAATGTACCTACGGTATAATTTCATACTTTACTGGTAATTCGAAAGTGTACTGGATATTTCAAGTTTCAGCCACCTGCATGAAATTGTGTCAGGTTTTTACGTACCTTCGTTGTCCTTAAGAAAACAAAGCAGCTTATCATTATTATCGATCTGTTCTGACGCTAATGATGAAATACGAGAGAAACTGGTGCAAGAAGAATGAAGTGCGTAATTAGCCTGTTTTTGCAGCTTGTTAGTATGATTACCAGATATTTTTTGATGAAGATCTTGGCTATTTAAAAGCAATATCTATTATATATTATTCTTTGTATAGCTAATGATGTGTTGATATTTTGTTTTTAAATTAGGTGGTGTGTGTTTTCTTATTTAGTAATTTTGTTTAATTTTGCTACCGGTAGTTATTTAATTTTGCTGATTTCTTATATAAGGTAGTAATAGAGGTAGAGAATTTCTGTGATAGGGGTGGTTGTGGGTAGAAGAGGTAGACCAAGAGCAGGATGGAGAGAGACGGCAGGTGTGGGAGAGAATTTGAGGGATGGTGTGGGAGGAGGGAGGGGTTGGTGCTGAATGTGAACAAGGTCTTTTTTGTCTGGCCACCCCTCACAGGATACGGCGTCAGGCGGTAGAAATTTGATAGCTTATAAGTGGTAAATATAAAACTTAGATATTCCTTCGTGTTTGATGTGTCGGAAGGTGCCAGGTGTCGCTATAAGGTGTGGCCAATTTGCTTGACCTTTTGTTGCTCTCTTTCATGATGACCTTTGACCCGGGAGATGCCAAGCCGCTTTTGCATACTAGGGTGATTTTCCAGCTCTTTACGATGACATAATGAGCTTTTTGTATTATGGTACACGGCAGGGGAGGGGGGTTGAGGAAGGAAGGGGGTAGGGTGAGAGGATGGATAAGAAGTGACAGGGGTGAGTAGGAGAGGAAGGGTAGGAAGTCAGGGTGACAAGGATAGCTAGGAGAGAGTGGGAGATAGTTTGAGTGGGTACTGGGGGAGATAGGAAGGAATGGGGATAAAGGAGAGATAGGTGGGGATAGCTTACGCGAGGGGAAATGGGTAGGAGTCAATATTTAGATGCGATATAATGGTATGGGGAATATAAAAATTTCTTGGATAGTACCCTATGACTTCCCGGTATTTGTACAGCATATACCGGTATATTTAAATTTTACTTTACACCATTACCATATTTTGACGTCTTAATATTCACATCATTATTGTAACAACTTTTATTAAACTACAAGGAATTAAATACATGTACCGTGCGTGTGAAACATTTTGATTGAGAAATATGTATCATTTACCCCTTCAGTATGAGAGTTCTTCCCTGCTGACTAAAACTCAAGAGTTAGCCAGAATGGAACAAAATAGGTGCCGTCTAATCTGATGGAGTTGAAGTGTTGTATTTATATTATGAATGTATTATGTCTTTTAATGAGTTTATCATTGTGCTGCAGAAATTGGTGGAGGTCCAAAAGACTGGCTATTGAACCTGGTAATTCCTTTCTGTAATAGGGCACTGTGTAACAACTGCCAGGCTTCTTTTCCATAGAGTTCATCAAGGTGACCTACACAAATGCACCTGAGCCGCGTCACCACTCGTCTCTCCCTCATGCCAGCCCAAGCCGCCTTCCCTCATGTCCCGTACTCTGCCGGTTTACATTGCCTGATATATCTTGGCACCTCGGGTTGTGATGGTGAAGATAAGGGATGTACCTCCTTTGCGTCTCCCCCTCTCCCCTCGCCTTTATTTATCTTTTACACTTCCTCACACACCTTCTCCCCCTTCTACTTAAAATGCCTCAACCTCCTTCTTAATGTATCCTGTCTTGTGGCAAGTTTCCTCTTTCATCCCCATCACTTCCCCACTCATCTCATTCCCTAGCCTTCATCTCCCAGGCCTTCCCTCCAAAATGTTCTGGCATTATCACTTGCCCCTTCCTTGATCACCGTAAATTGGATACCCCTTCCCCTCTCTCGCGTCACTCGAAACAGTCCCTTTGCCATTATTACTCCTCCCTCCTCATCATGTCCCCTCTTCCTCCCACCTCGATCACCACCCACAGAATCCCCCGTTTCCTCCCATCTAGTCTTCCCTTCATCACAATCACACCCATCCCCCCTCTTCCTCCCCCACCTCGATCATCACTCACTGAATCCTCTCTCAACTTCCCTTCCCTCTCCCCTTCATCACATTCTTCCTCTCCAGAATGTCCTTTCACCATCAGCACTATCCCCATCACACCCCATCTCCCGCCTCCCCCTCCATCACCACCCATTGAATCCCCCGTCCTCTCCCCTCCCCCAGCAGCTTCCGGCCCAGATTGTGAACGTCGGGGGTGATTTATACCTTCCGGACACCCCCTCCCCGCTCTCCCAGCCCCCCACTCCTTCCTCCCCTTGTGACGCCCCCCGCTTCAGACGAGGGGTTGACAGCTGATAAGAGGCTAGGGTGATTCGGGTGTAGGGTGACGCTCTCGCTCTTTTATTTCGATTTCGTTTGGCAGCTTTTTCCGACTCTCTCTCTCTCTCTCTCTCTCTCTCTCTCTCTCTCTCTCTCTCTCTCTCAAGGAAGTGCAAAAACATAGCCTGATTCATCATATGCTTTTTATAAACTGCTCCAAACTACTAAGCTGTAGGAATCAGTACTACCGAGATGTTCACCAACCCGTTCAGTCGTGTCTTTTAACTGAATATGCAGTTATGAAGAAGCGATTGACTGTTATTGGCTGTATTGTAAAGATTAATTTATTCTTCCTAGTACACCAATGGATGAGTTGTGTAGTTGTATTAGTAGTAAGTAGTAACAATAATACTGCTGAAAGAGGGGAGGTTGGTATACTGAGAGAGGGGAGGTTAGCATTACGTCAGAGATTGTGAGGAAGTGGTGTGGTGGGGTCAAGTGAGGTCAGTAAGGTCAGGTCACGCTCTGGTTCTGCCCTCCTCCCTTCACCCATCACCTCCAGTGGGTGGGGGGAGGGGGTTGATGGATTGCGTGGGTAATTTTGTCTGCATTATTATTGTTATTTAGCTATATTGCTCTGTTCATGTTTTATAATTTTTGACGGATGACTTTGGGACGCGGCGGGGTTTTTATTAATTATTTTTTTATTATCGATTTTGTGTATTGCTGTTGTTATTGTATTGGTGTATATTTTTCTATTGTTATTTGCCAGCGTTCTGCTTGTAGTGTGGCTGCTGTTGGTTTGTGTGGTTTTATTATAACTGATGGTTCCTCTTTTTCTTTTTCTTATTATATTATTGTTATTACTGTCATCTGTATATATTCTAGCTCTCCTTCTTCCATTCCTACTTTTTGATGAACTGGCGGATTTACGGTAAAACGTGTAGCTATTATTTGCTATTATTGATTATTATTATCGTGTAATGATGGGTGGGGTGGGAATGGGAGAGGATGATGCGCAGATTGCAGGTGAGGGGAGGTGGGGACAGGTGTGGTGAGGCCAGGTAATACGCTTGTTACACCTCTCACTCCCTCTCTCGCGCACTCAGTTGTCCTAGTGAGCAAGTCATGTATGGCGGCTTGATTGCTGGGATGTTAAACAGAGCTTGGGTTTTGGTGGGATTGGGCGTGGGAGAGGAGAGAGTGGGCAGGGTTATGAGTAAAGCTTGGGTGGGGTGGGGTAGGATAGTGGGTTTAAAGCGGCGGAGAAAAGTGGGACAGAAGTAATGACGAGATGAGGCAGAGGGGTGAGATGAGGTGGGGCGGTCACTGTGGGAAGGGTTTAAGATGAGTCCAGACGTGTGTAGGTCAGAGTATCGACGGAGATGATGCGGTGAGATGAGGTGAAATGAGTAAGAGCAGATATGGAAGTGGAGAGAAAGGACTGAGATATGTGGTGAGTGAGAGGTGAGATGAAATGAATGAGCAGATATGGGAGCGGAGAGACAGAAAGGACGGAGATATGTGGTGAGTGAGAGGAGTTGAAATAAGAACAGATATGGGAGTGGAAAGAGAGGGAGGGGTCTTATATAGGGCATGTGGAGACGAGGTGAGAGAGAGGTTAAGGCTGGGAAGGGACAAGTGAGTGCATTTGTTAGGGGTCTGTGAGAGATGAGTGAAGGTTAGGGAGAAGGGTTATGACAAGTGAGAGAGGGGTGAGGGCAGGTGAGAGTGAGGGAGAGGTAACAAAGGAGGTAGGACAGGTGGGAAAGAGGTGAAAGCATGATAGATGGGGGAGAGAAGAGGGATTAGGACAAGTTAGGGTGGATGAAAGAGGGTTTGAGGCATGTGAGTGAGGGGTGAGGACAGGTGAGGGAGAGGTGAGAGGGGGTGATGGGGTGTAGTATGAGGGCGTGACAGAGGTCCAATCACGCAACTACCGCTTAACCATATATATTACTCAGCCTTTTTACCGTAGCAGAGAGACCCTATAACAATGATGGTCACGCTACGGCAGAGGAAGGCCCGCTTTTTGGATGAAATATAGTTACCGCCCCTTGCCTTTGTGTGTGTGTGTGAGAGAGAGAGAGGTGGGAAAAGGGGCCAAGGGGGAATGAGGTTGGGGGAGGAAAGTTATCAGGAGTGTGTGTTTGTCTCGCGTGCGCGCGTGTATATGTGTGTGTGTACGCGGGTGCCGACCCCTAACATCATCACTCACACACACACAATTCCCTCTTTACCTACTTTCCCCTGATGTCACCCTACCCTGTATTCCATGCATTGATTTTTCTGCACGAGTTGAAAAAGAAAGATGACAGTAATTTCGTGCATGGCTGGAGGTGTTGCTGTGTTGGGCTTGTGCAATGGAGTAATTGTGTGCATGGCTAGATTGCTGTTGTGATTGTGCAATAGAGTGTGTTTGGGTCAATGGGTTGGGAGCGGTTAGTACAGTTCGTGGACACCCTTTATGTAATCAGGTGTGCCCTTTTGATTTCACTGTGACCTAACCGAGAGAGAGATTGAGCGCGTTTTAGTGACCGTGTTGGTGTAAGAGTGTGTGTGTGTGTGTGAGTATGTGTTACGTCTGTGTAGCTGATGTAATGTTTATATGCAGCTGAGAGAGTATATGTTTAGAGTGTGTGTGAGAGAATTTATCTGTGTTTATGCCTGTGTGAGAAAGAAAATAGTGCCTTATTTGTGGGGACATTATCGAATTTCATGTTTTTTTTTAAATATATGGGTTATCGAATTTCATGTTTTTTTAAATACGGTACATGGAAAATTTCTCGAATCGCATTTCAGAGGCCACATGATAGGCCTAATATCCATACCCAGATTTTCTAGCATATACTTCTAGGCTATATATACACCGGTACCTCTTGCAGTTAGCATCAGTATTTTATATTTTTTATTCTTTGTTCTTTTCATACCGGTTCTCATGATTTTCACATTTACAGTTTGGCCCATTTAACTTGTAGCTAATTTTAATACAGTACTTTATGTAGATGCGGTTAATTTTCCCCAGCCCCCATGATTTGCCATTTTAGACTCAAGCTAATCCTAGTGTCGTGTGGATTAGGGTTAATGTGTAGTAAATCAGTCGCTTCTATACCCTACCCACCCAGTATCATATTACCACACACTACTACACACATGCGCTACCCCGTCTCTCATCTTCACACACACACACACACACACACACACTTCTGTCCTTCCCTTCGTCTTTTCCTTCTCCCTCCCTTCTATTGTTGTTGACACCCATCCATCCTTCTTTCCCTCCTTTTTTCCTTCCACTCATCAGTCAGTCCCAATTATTTAAAAACTGCGTCTCATCAGCCCCTCCCCCAATCATAGTACATCTTTCTACCCCACCTACGTTACCACTACGCCCACTGTGACACTAACAATTCCCTCCACTCCGCCCACTCCACACTTTAGCACATTCATCCCTTCTTCCCTGCCCATTCTCCCGCCCAGTCCACGCTTTAACACCTCCATCCCCTCTCCTCCTCCCTTTTCTCCCACCCACATGCCCACTTTCCCGCCCACATCTCCGCCCATCCTCCCACGCCCACATCGTCTGGCCATCAGTGCTTGGATCGAGTTACAGCCATGAAGGCCCCGTGGGAGGCTGGGGTGAGGTCCGTCTTGACCCACGCACGGTACCCGCTAACCACACTAACCGACTTCCCTCCCTGGCCCAGCACACGGTTGCTCTAGATTCAAACTGGGTGTAGGAAGGAAATTATTCTCTTGTTTCTTAATTTTTAAAGGTTTTATAGTCATTGAAATATTTTCAAAGTTGGTTGGACGTAGTATAGTTTCAGATTTGGAGTGGAAACAATCAGAGGGTTTTATCAATCTTAGTAAGGACTTGTTAATATATGGAAGGGGTTGGAACCATTAAAATTTAAATGTTCCCTTGGAGTAGTGTGGCGTCTTTATTTTGTTATTGCCACCAGAGTGTTATATTTAGCTCTTAGAAAATTATTGTGAGGGAAATTCACCACTTTATATTATCAAAACAGGAAGGGTCAGATGTTTTTCTTATCTTTGGGACATCAGTTCTTTTATCACAGCAGGAACTACGTGTTTTTCCGTTGTTTCCTTTTGGGAGTGTGGAAATGTTAATCGTTAGCATTGTTGAAATCAAAGCATTCCCGTTTCTTGGTCAGTGAAAAAACATCGTATTTTTCTTTTCGGTTCTTTTGGTGTTTAGGCATGATTGTAATTATTGAAAAAAAAATCAGTTGCTTTTTCCT
This sequence comes from Coenobita brevimanus, assembly GCF_032717465.1. Classification (NCBI taxonomy): domain Eukaryota; kingdom Metazoa; phylum Arthropoda; class Malacostraca; order Decapoda; family Coenobitidae; genus Coenobita; species Coenobita brevimanus. The sequence goes on from NC_137051.1 coordinate 3,551,473, forward strand.
CATATTCATGCTTTTAAAAACATGTACAGTATTTCCGTCTTGAAAATTATGTTTCACCCATATCATATCCTCAATACTTCCAGTGGGTTTTGTCCCTACTCAGCAACGACCCCTCCTCGCGACACACCATCCTTCCTCATAGGGCTGTATTATGTTTCTTATGTGACGTCGAAGGACAGTATCTGAATTTGTTTCAGCATTAGGCCTATGAGGCGTTACGGGAGCTTGTTGTACCGTAAGTCTCCTGTATTTTAGGTATTCGATTTAACAATCTTACGCTTGTAGGAATTCGTTGTAAGAGTCTGACGCTTTGCAGGAAGTTATTTTAAGTCTTACGTATTACAGAAATTCGTTATAGCAGTCTGAGGCATTAAGGGAATTCGTTAAAGCATTATTACGCAATCCGTGAAAGGGGCCGCACATCTGAACCGTCCCGTCCATCACTGCAGGGTGTTATTATGTGCTTCCCTCGCCTCCCCCACTGTGGGTACGGAAAGGACAGGATTACCCACGATATAAATCCCGTCATTCGAATTACCTGTTGTGTTGGTTTATTCTTGTCATTTCGTGACAACTAATACTACTACTGCTAATGCTGCTACTACTTCTGTTATTACTACTGCTAATGCTGCTATAGGCTAACTTGGTGGTGGTGTTATTATTACAGACCTCGTATTCAAGAGATTAATGAAGACTCCGGCCCATCTAGTTCGAAAACTCTCGTGGGATGAATAAAATCCTGAGGTGTTAGCAAGAATATAATATAAATGACGCACTCGATCTGAATGGATATTTGCCTCCCTCTTCTCCCGTTGTGGACACCGGGAGGAAACGGTCACCTGAGAAGGGCCTGGATTAAGGACGGTTTTAATCCCTCAGGCTATTTCGTGGATGCGTGAGAGGGGGGGGTGTTCTTGTAGGTGGGTTATTGAGTGTGGGTGTGGGGGCATTCATAGATTGTTTTTGTGGGGGGGGGGTTCTGGTTATTTTGTGGTCTCAAGTGTTGTTGTCCCGTTCCACCTTTGCTTCCTCTTCCATTCCCCTCCTTTCCCGTTCTTTCCTCTTCCATTCCCTTCCTCTCCCTTTCCGTCTACCATCAAGTTAGCCTATTTCATACCCTTCTTCCCATTTCCTTCCCTTCCATCCCAGCACTAAAGACCATCGCCACTAAGCCTATCAGTCCGGCGATATACTGTATTTTATCATTTTGGCAAGAGCAAGACGATTTTATTCAGCTCAGCCACCTCCTCCCCCCTCCTGATGAAAGGTTTAACTCAGTCATCCCATCCACCATGCAACCGTCGCCATATTCGATTTTCCCCGCTCCTATTTTTCCCCGCACTCCCCCTCTCCGTTAATTACCATAATCACAGCTGCCCCCCGTAATTACGCATGCCCATTAACTCTCGGTGCCGGTCACGTGACTATGACGCGGCGTTATGAACCGTCTGAATAATAGAAATATCGACTTTCCCACGCGGGCCGAGACGGGACATCGATCCGGTTTGTTGTTGTTGTGTTTAGGCGGGAAGCGCGGCCATTGGTGCACGGATGGAATTCACAAACAAACTTACGGTGAATTGTCTGTCGCAAGATAGATTTACAAACAAACGATCCAATTTTCTGTCGTAACCTGGATTTACAAACACATACGATTCAATTTTCTGTCGTAACGTAGATTTACGAACAAACGCCCGATCACTTCTGTCGTAACTTAGTAAACATTATTTTCTTGCAATTTGCATATTGTTTCTAGCATGAAGAGCAAGGATAGTTGAGTGTTGAATTTTCTTTGTATCATGCCCTTCCTAGGATTTAAAAAAAAAAAGTTACGACATTAGAATCGATCGTAAATTTGGTTGTGAATCGGGACCCAGGAGACGTATTCACAAATACTCCTAAATTATTTCTACAGTGGACATGTCTCCGTAGAAGTAACCACCAGAAGTCGGTATTTGTTTGTTTGTTTGTTTTTTCACGTTAATGTTCACTGGTTCGAAAATTTGTTCGATGTATGAGTGAAAAATAGAAGAATAATCTTTTTACACAACCTAAGCGCAAGAAAGCTTATGGATATGGCGTCAGGCGGGGGAGGCATCGATTGTCTTTTGTTTATGGTTGGGCGGGGCGGACCCCAACTCTCCCTCTCTCAATCTATCTTTCTCTTGCTCTTAATCTCCCTTTATTCTCTCCCTTTCTCTGTCTTTGTTTTGCTTTGTAATCTCCCTTTATTCTCTCCTTCTCAGTCTTTCTCGTGCTCTTAATCTCTCTTTAGTCTCCCTCTGTCTTTCTTTTGCTCTTAATCTCCTTTTACTCCTTCCCTCTCAGTCTTTCTCTTGCTCTTAATCTCCCTTTATTCTCTCCCTCTGTCTTTTGCTCTTAATCTCCTTTTACTCCCTCCCTCTCAGTCTTTCTCTTGCTCTTAATCTCCCTTTATTCTCTCCCTTTCTCAGTCTTTCTCGTGCTCAGTCTTCCTGTATTGTCTTCCTCTTGCTCTTAATCTCCTTTTTATTCTCTCCCTCTTTCAGTCTTTCTCTTGCCCAGCCTTCTTTAACTCTCTCCCTTTTTCAATCTGTCTGTCTCTTGATCTTAATCTTCCTTTATTCTCCCTGTCCTGGCCTCGCTGTCATTCGTCTTCCATCGATCTTCTGGCAATCTCGTGTTCTTCCTAAGGGCCATTTCTTTGTTAGTCTCTCTCTCTCTCTCTCTCTCTCTCTCTCTCTCTCTCTCTCTCTCTCTCTCATATCAGGACTAATCGATCTTCCTTTCATTCACCCCCATTGTAGTTCCACCCACTATTCATATTCAAATAAAACCCAGAATCAGAATACTTCGCCATTTTTTCGAAATTACAGTGAGCGAAATTTTTTGAGACGGAAAGAAAAATGATGCGGAGAAACTGATCCTTTCATTGTGTGTGTTAAGAAAAACAACAGTAGTGGAGTAAAGAAGTAAAGTACTATAGGTACAGTACTTGTTTTTAGTGTCATTTTTATACATACATCTAATTTTGTGTTGCCCCATGAGTGTAGAAGGCCGGGGCTAGGTAAGTTGGTCCTGACATTTAAGATGAGTGACCAGCCTCACTCATCCCTGAGTGGCGTTACGTGAACAGTAAACCTCAACCATCCCTTGTGTAGAAACCGACTCAGGCTCAGTCTGGTTGGAGCTCCTTAATTTCCCACAAAGCCACCAAGCGCCATAGTTTGGTTATATGGTTACCACCCAGCGTAGTATATGATTTCTTGGTGTGCAGGACACTATTTGGCTTGTCACTCAGTGTAGAGTCCCCTGTAGACAGAAGAAAGAGGAAAGATAGAAGGAAAAAAACAAGAGTTGGGAAGGAAGGTAGAGAGGTAAGGACAGCCACCCGAGAGCAGCCTTGCATGGTCGAGTGAGTGGATGGTTAGCGTCCCCACCTACTACCACTTGGCATTTTTATGAGGGAAGTAAAAAAAGTCAGGTGCAAAATACTATGATTACTTTGTTCTTTGAGGAGAGTGGACGAATGGGTGTTTAGCACTTTGGTTTTGAGTTTTCCCTTTTTTGTGGAGGTGCTTTTTTTCGGGATTGGTATTTGTCATGTGCATTTTTCAATTTGGGTTTTATTTTTTGGGGGGAGATACATTTTTCATTTTAATATTAATATTTTCATCAATGCACTTATTTTTTACTTTGTCTTGTGTGGGTAGGTACATTTTCCTTTTTCTGTTTCTTTTTGGAGGTGCATTTTTCATTCTGGTTTTGAGTATATATATATTCATGAAAGTGCGGGTCATTATTCATCCCGCTGCCTCCCTCGTAATGAGACAAGCAACCCGAGACGCTGGCCGGGGGGGGGGGGGGCAGGAGGGAAGTAAGGAGATAGGGAAAAACTGGGGAGGGAGGGAGAGACAGTGGTAAGAAATGAGAGGGAGTGATTGAGGACGGAGGGAGAGAATGGTAGGTTATGAGAGGGAGCTTGGGAGGGACAGGGTGGAATGGAACGGGGGCAGGCGAGGGAAAAGAGAAAGGGAGGTAGATGGTAACGGAGAAGCACAGGCAGGGAGGGAGGAATGGTAGAGGGGAGAGACAGAAAAGGGAGGTAGGGTAATAAGGAGGAGACTGGGAAGGGAGGTAAGGGGTAGAGCGAGGGGGTGGGAGGGAAAGGAAAGGTGGGGAGAGACTTAGGAGGCGGCCGATGTTTGTGGCAGGATAAAGGAGGGAGGTAGGGAGAAATCGGAGAGGGAGAGGGGGGTTAGGTAGGGAGGGAAATAGGAGAGGGAAGTGGTGTTGGGGGCAGGACAGACAATGGGGGTAGAGAGAGGAGGGAGGGAAAGACGGAAGGACGTTGCTGAGAGGGATAGAAAGGAAGGGAGGTAAGGGGGAAAAGAGAAGGGAGAGAAAGAGGGTACGGACAAGGGGAGGTGGGTAGAGAAGGGAAGAAAGGGAGAAGATTGAAGTAAGGAAATTTCGAGGATCAGTGAAGTAATTGGAGAGAGAGAGAGAGAGAGAGAGACCTGACCTGGGTGTGAGGGAGAGATAAGAAGAGGAAACAAGAGATATGGAGTTTGATTAGGGCAAGGGAGGACAAAGTGATAAGAGTAACATGAGATGGGTGGAAGATAGGCGGAGGAAACACGAGATTAGATATTGGATTGGAGATAGAAGGAACAAAGAAAAATAAATGAAAGACTGCAAGGATAATGGAAATGAATGCCAAGAATTGCAGGGGAGAAAGGGAGAAGAAACGAAAGAGGGAAAGAGATTTAGTGAAAGAAAATAGACTAGAATGAAAGACTAAAGAATAAGAAAATGAATTTGGGTGGGAAGGAAGAATCACAACACAAGAAAGAGACTAAACTATGCATAAGAAAGGGACAAAGAGGAAGAAGGGAAAATAATAGGCACAAAAAATTAGAAAAGAAGAAAAATGAAAATAAGAACTGGAAAGAGGAGAGGGTGGAAGGGCTGATGAAACATTATGCAAAGGAAAACAGATGAGGAGGGGGAGGAAAGACAATCCATAAACAAAGGAGGGGGAGAGAGAGAGAGAGAGCAACAAGGCAGAATAAGTTAGATCAAGCTAAGGATGGAGAAGAGAAAATATCGGAAGAAATTTTCCAAAGAAGCAGAAGAGTACAGGAGGGAAAAAAAAAAGAGGGGGGGGGGCAGGGGAAACAAAGAAGGGAGGGAGAGAAAAAGAGGTGAGGAGAGCAAAGCTACGAAGAAAGAACAGGAGGGGAAAGAAGTGGAGAAGGGGAGGGACGTAAAACACCAAACAAAGAGAACAAGAAAGAAGGAGAAAGAGGAGGAGGGGGAAGCAGATAAAAGACCACGGAATGGAGAGAGGGAGAGATAGAAAAAAAGAAGGTAAAGAAGCGTCACGGTAAAGGACAGAGAAAAGGAACGAAGAGAAGGAGATGGGAAGATCAGAGAGAGAGGGAGGGAGCAGGATTAGGAAGGGAGCAGAAGAAATGACCCTCAAAGGAACAGAGAAGATAGAACACGCAAAGGGACGATAGGAAAAAGTAGTGAAGAAGGGGAGAGGAAAGGCAAGAAGATGCGAGACGAAATATAAGGAATGAGAGGGGAGGGATAGGGAAGAGAAGAAAGGGAGAAAGATGAAAGATCGAGAAAAAAAAAGGGGGGGGGGAGTGGAGGTGGGAGGGAGACATGGATGGATGGAGTGCGTGCTGGAAATGGCGGGAACCCTCGATGGCAAGAGCAGGCACGCGCGGGACATCTGCCTCAACAAACGATAAGACTAACCAAGAACCTCTATTATGCACATTTTCTCACTCATTTACCCTTACATTACAGCAACTCGTATTTCCTAACTGTATGTGTTAATTCTTGGTTGGGTGAGTCGTGGTTTGAGTGGAACGAAACCAGACCGTTGTAATTTTAAAGTCTAACCCAAGAACCTCTGTACCCGTTTTCTCACGTCTTTTTTTTTAATGTTTACTTCCTTCTGTCTCACGTTTCTTAATTGTTTATCTACATTTTTGGCTGGGTGGATCGTAGACGGATCAGTAATTGTAAACTTGATTGGGTAATATCTTTGTGAGGCTGTGAGAATTGCTTATTATTGTTTCCAAATTGTTTCGGACGTGGTAGCTAAATGACTGCAAAGTTCTGGGCGTTTTGAATAAAGAATTATTAAACGTCGTCATGTTCTGCGTGGGATTTGAGCTGTTTGTGCTGGTGTAAGCTTTAAAAAAATCGTTCACATTTGAATAGTGAACGTTGACGTCGGTTATACACAAAGAGAAGATTTTAGGGTTTTGATTCAGATTTGCCCTGGTTTCCACATGAATGCACAAACCCGGTCGCTTGGAGGAGACTCACGCACATGCATTTTTTCTTTATTTATTGTATACTTTTGTGTGTCACTGGGCTTTTATTTAACTAGCAGAATGTATAATGGAAGAATCAGATTATGTCCGTTGGCGCGTAATAACGATGCGAAGGCTTTTGAACGTGTCATGTCGGTTGGCTTACAAGATTTCGTAACTCCTCCCGTTATTTGTTTATTTATTTGCATACACCTTGGTATTCTCTTGTATGTTAGTGATGCATACGTTGTCAGTAGTAAGATGTGTATTACGTTGAATTAATCACATGGGAAGAAGTACTAAGAAGTCATCGCCGCTGGGAATGAAGTGTTATCAATAAATGTGTGTGTGTGTGTGTGTGTGTGTGTGTGTCAGCTGTGAGAGAGGCCGCAGGGGGTGGGGTGAAGGGACGCGGGGTGCAGGGGGGGAGGGGTAGAGGGAGAGAGATTGGGGGAGTGAGAGAAAGAGAGAGAGAGGGTGAGAGAGTAGTTGGCAGTAGTAGTTGGAGAGGCGCGTTGTTCGGAGCATTGCTTTCTCTCTCTACATTTCTTGCTCTCTATTTCTCTCTTTTCTGCTTACGGTGAGGGAATGTAAGAGAGTATTTAATATTAACACATTTGAATAACTGATTACTCCTACTAACCAATTTCGTCACACGGACTGGACAAGGATATACAAGAGAAAATTTATATATACAGATATTAGTGAGTGACTTGAAATTTTGATGGAAAACCGACGAATAATGTGAAAGTGGATTTTCTGGATAATAGTTTGTATATATTAAACTCTGCTAATATTACAAACCCCATCACAAAAATCCTAAAAGGTGAAGGAAAGGAGGTGCATAGATATTTTAATGTTTATTGAAAATAGATGTAAAGCACACTCGAACAATGTGACTGGACTGAACTTACGGTAGAACAATATTTCACTGATGCATATGTGAAAATGTGTGTGTGTGTGTGTGTGTGTGTGTGTGAGTGTGAGAGAGAGAGAGAGTCGAAAGAGAATGTAGCATTTAGTAAAGTTAAATATTGTCGTGTATCTTGGCTAACGAAAGGTGTGTACAGTTTACGGTCATTAGCACCTTTAACACCTCAGAGCCAATAACATTTTTCCAGACTAAACTATAATCAGATGGCCTAAAATCTCACTTTAATAATTCGAATTCCCCAGAAGTGTAGTGGACTCAGTAACAGACGGAACCATAGCTACATTTTATTCCAACAAATACCGTATCATACCAGGCTCAAGTGGTAGGCCTATACTGTATATTTAAGCTGGACCTGTTTTAACAACTATTGGAGTAAACGGTTTATTAGGAGCATTGACTTTTCCTACCATCATCTACATGGTACCACTATTCCCCATCTACCACCATTCGTAACTACCACCACCATCCCCTATCTAGGCTACCACCATCACAGCCATCATGACCTGTACACGAGAGGTCAGATGTGGTGAACTTTGACTGAACTTCCTGTGTTTTTGTGGTGAAATGGTGATGTATTGGTGGTGATGTGGGTGGGTGGTGATGGAGAGGGGTATGGTGGTTATGTTGTGATACAGAGGGTGATGGTGTGGTGTATGGGTAATTGTGATATGTGATGGTAACTTTGTTTTGGTGATTGTGTTGTGATGAGGGTGTGAGTGTGGGCATGGTGGTGATGTGAGGGTGTGGTATTTATGTGATGTGTTGGTGAATGGTGTAAGATGGTATAGTGATGTGAAGTGTGAGTTATAGTGAAAATGTTAAAGAAATGGTGATGTGTTTGCGTATTGACATCCTTGAAATGCAGTGGTATGGTGGTACATTACGAAGATATGATAGTGAGAGCTTGGTGAAAATGTGATGACACGTAGTGAAAATGTGGTGACGAGTAGCCCATAGAAATTTGTGGATGATAATTAGCCCATACCCATATTTAGGAGAATTTGATGACTATGTGGTGAAGGTAGAAGTATAGTGAGAAAAATGGAGAGGTGTGGTGACGATGTGGCGAGGGAATGGTGAGGTGAGGTGTGGCACTGTGGTAGGAGACATGGTATATTTTTGGCTTTAGGGTAGGGTAGGGTGCTAAGTCCTGTCTGGCCCTATCTGTCTCTGTCTGTAGCTTCACCATCCCCCCCCCTCTCTCTCTGTTTTTATGGGGAGGCTGTTGTAAAATTATAAAAGTTTTAAAATGTGGGGAATCAAATATAAATCGTTACATCTTTTGACTTGGCTTCAGAAACTTTAATACCCGGTAGTTTATTTATTGTTTATTTATTCATGTACCGTATTTACATTGAATTATTATGCCAGCCTTTCATTTTCAATTTTTTATGTACTGTAGTGCTGGTTTTCGCTTTTATCGGATTAACTCTGATTTCACGAATCCAGTTCCTTTCTCCGTGACAGGCACTGGACTGAGCCACTGAATTGACGTGCCCTGTACATGTCTTGGTGGGGACCATGAGGATTTGGAGAATTCCTCAAAAGGGGAGTGGAGTTAAAATAGAGAGGGGGAGAACCATTGGCCAAGCAGTTCCATTCCCTTCATCTGTATTTGTCTCCGTTTCTGTAGATGTCTGTAATGTTTCATCCACTTTATTTTCGGATACTTTAGTTTCCTATATTTTAAGCGTCTTGTTTCTGTATGCCGTAGCTACTTGTTCCATCCCCAAATTCATTACGTACCGGTACGGTACTTCTTTTTCCCATCATGTTTGTCTCTGCCCTGTTTATCTCAGTCTAGTCCTTTCCTGCTTTGTGGCTTATCTAACTTTCAAAAATTTCCTGTTTCTCTAGTGTCATGTTATCTCAGCCTCTGTTTTTGTCTAATTCTCATCTGCAGTGTTTTTGTCTGCTGTTTTTTCATGTGTTTGTCTCTGGTCAGTCTAGTTATCCCATATGTTTATGTCTGGATATTTCTTTTTAAGTCTTTGTTCCTCCCCGATCATCTTTTATCAATTGTTATTTTTCTCATCTGCTGTCTCTGTCTGGCTCTCATCCCTTGTGTTTGTCAGAATGTATTTGTTTCTCTGCTGTTTGCCCATCTGTCTGTCTTTTCTGTTTAGTTTTCTTATCCGTTGTTTGTGGATCTGTCTCCGTCTGTCTTACCGCATTTTTTTTTTTTTTCTATTTCCTGTCCGTCTGTGTGTGTGTCGGACCCGTCTCTCTCTCTCTCTCGCTATTCTTTGTGTAGGTGTGTGTGTAAATGTTCGTTACGTACTGTATAATAATGTATATGTGCGTTGTGAAATTCAATCGTTCACTGATATCTTGTGTGTGTGTGTTTGTTCATTAGTGTGCATGTCCTGTATGAGCTTGTTTATGTTCGTGAGTGTTTGTTTATTGTTTGTGTGTGTGGTTACTTGAATGCCATGCAGCTTACGTCTATGTTTGAACGTGTAGTGTTTGAACATCCATTTAAATGTGTGTGTGTGTGTGTGTGTGTGTGTGTGTGTGTGCTGGGGGTGAGAGCATTAGTGTGAGGAGGGTCTGATATAAACACCTCACCACCGTTTTCACCCCCACACCCTACTTCCATTTCTCTCTCTCTCTCTCTCTCTCTCTTGTCTACTGTATGTTTCTCTTCCTTCCCCATTTACACTTCCCTTCTCATCTTCCTTCTCTCTTCCTCCCTTACCTCCATCCCCTCCCCCCCGACACAGCCTAGTAACAGGGCATAGGCTGAGGTAACGCCCAAATGGATGGAGGGGGAGGGAGAGGGAGATGGGAAGGGAGGGAGATTGGGAGAGATGGATGGGGTACAGGAGAGAGAGAGATGGAGAGTGGAAGAGAAGAGGTTGGTTAAAACGGGAAGATGAGGGGGTTGGAGAGAAAGAGGGGGGAGGGTGCGTGCGTGTATGTTTGCGTGCCAGCGTGTCTAAGAGATACCTTATTTAGAGAAAGAGAGAGGTGGTATACCGTAAAGAAATGAAGGTATAGAGACAGACATAGAGGTGATGGTAAATAAGAGATGGTATGAATAAAAGAATGGAGAGAGAGAGAGAGAGAGAGAGAGAGAGAGGAGGGTAAGAGATATCACAGCTGGGGTGCGTGCGTCCTCACCTCCCCTCCCCTTCTCTCCCCTCCTCTCCTCTCCCCATATCTGTCTCCTTCTCCCCTCGACCCCCTTCCCTTCCATTCCCTTACCTTCCCCTCATTCTCCCCTCTTTTGCATCCCACCCGTATCTTCCTCTCCCTTACACTCTCCCACCCCTTCATCTTTCGGTTCTGTCTATACCTGTTTCCCCTCAATTTCTCTTCGTTCCTTTCCCTCATCTCCTTTTCTCATGCCATTTCGCCTCCTTTGTCTCCTTTCATTCCATCTCTCATTCCCTCTTCGTCAGTTCCGTCTCTCCCTTCTCCAACTTCATTATTTCCCCCCCCCCTCACCGTCCCCTTCCCCCCTGTCTTCCATCTCTTTTCCTCACTCTCCCTTCTCTTACTCATCACTTCACCTCCTCCCCCTCACCCTCCTCTCTCCCCCCTCACCCCCTCTCCTTTTTCTGTGCCTTTCTCTCCCTTGTTGACACGTGATACCCCCACACGTGCCGGGGGGAGGGGGAGGGGGAGGAAACAAAGAGTGACAGGAGAGAGAGGGAGGGGGGGAGAGAATATTGACCAAATAAGAGAGTAAGCATGAGTGAAAAAATATTGACTAAATAGGAAAGAGGGAGCGAGACTAATTAAACTGAGTCATTGAAGTGTTTTTCCCACAGCGCTATGTAAACCAGGAAATAATAATAAAAAAAAAAGCATAAATGAACGATATCCTCTTCAGTTAAAAGTACAAAGCAAACAAAAATGGCGATGTGAGTGGACGAGGAAGAGGACGAGTGGATCTAGTCAATGGTGCTGTGATAGGGAGCGAGAGAAGATAAGGACACAAAGAAAGAGAAAAGGGGACAAGGGAAATGGTTTCGAGCGAGAGAAATTAACGAAGACCACGGTTAAATGTTTGCAACCACAGAAAATGGTAAGTGAAAGAAAACTAATTTAAATACCAGAAAATGATGGTAAAGTTGTCAAAGAAGGTAAGAATGATGCATTAAGCCAGAGAAAATTGCATACCACCAGAAATATTGAGAAACATAAGATTAAGAAAATATACGCTAGAAAAACAGTGTATGGTAATATAAAGTAAGAAACTGCTGGAGTTTTAAGTTAGAAGTGGAAGATTAACTGGAGAAATAAAAGAAAATTAAGAGGAAAAGACACGTAAGACTAGTGAGAAGAAATTTGAAGTCATTTTAAAAAGAAAATTTGCAGAAGCGGAGAAGTTACGACTAAGAAGAGAAAGATCTGTACACAAAAAGAAAGTGACACCAAAAACGAAAAGTTACAGAGAAAAAGATAAAGGAAGAAATAAAAGAGGATGCAATAGAGCAAGTGGTTTTAAATACGGTACCGTAGGAAAGAAGTGGAATGAATGATAAAATGATATATTTGAATTAGAGCAAAATTAACATTGAATAATAGTACTAGAATTTTGAAAATAGTAAAAAAGAAAAAAAAAATCTTTTGAAACGAGTGAACTGATAATCCTTGAACGAATCTCACTGAAACGAGGCGCCACTTCTGATGAGACGGAACGAGCGAAGATATCTGGGTCAGCGATTGATGTGGATTTTTGAAACTGGTGATTTTTTGGTTGAAATTTGAGAGGAATTGACAGGATGTGTGTCGATGTGTTGGAAGGTAAGGATGTGGTTGCTTGTTTCTTCTTCCTCTTCTTGTACTTCTTCGTCCTCTTATTATGTTTTAAATTCTCTCTCTCTCTCTCTCTCTCTCTCTCTCTTCTCATTCGTTTCCTCCCATATCCATTGTCTTCTCCCCTCGGTGACCTTCCCCTCCCCTCACCTCAGGAAGCTAAGGACGAGTGGGGGGTAAGAAATTCCCCTCCATCGCCCTCCCCTTCCTCTCCCTACTGCCATTTTTTCTCACCTTGTCCCATATTTCCTTGCCCCTCCCCTCTTTCCATTTTTCCCCACACGCCCCTTGCTGCTTCATTATCCCTGTCCTCATTCCTCCTCCTCTCCCTCCTCCGTTCTTCACCATAGTTCATTCTCCCCCTTTTCCTTCCACCCCTTTTCTTCCTCCTTCCTCCCTGTTCCCCATTTTATCTTGTCTCTTCTGTCCCCATTTTTTACTTCTGGCTAATCACTATTTTTTATCCGTTGTCCCCCCCCTCTCTCTTCTCTCCCCCTCTTCCTTCCCCCTTTTAAATCTCTTCCACTTTTCATCTCTTCCCTCGTCCTCCTCTTTCTTTTGTATCTGTTCCTCTTCTCTCCTTTTCCTTTTGCATCTCCTCTCCCCGCCTTCATATCTCCCCCCCCCCATCCTTGTATTCCACGTGTTTTTATTTCTTCTCCCCTCTTCCTTCTTCCCCTCTTCCCTACCCTGGATGCTGTGAGCGAGAGGGGGGGAGCAGTGTAAGACAATCCCTCGGCTTAAGGTGGCGGGTCCAGGAAGAGGGGGATTAGAGGGAGAGAGAATACGGAAGATAGATGGATGGAGAGAAAAAAAAAAAAAAAAAATAAAGGAGGCAGAGGGGAAGAAGGTAAAATAGGAAAACAAGGACAGAGGGGGGGAAGGGTGGAGGGGAGGTACAAGGTGGAGAGATGTGGAGAGGGGTAGAGGTAGAGGGTGGGAAGGAGGAGGGAGAGATGAGAGAGGGGAAGGAGGAGGGAGAGATGAGAGAGGGGAAGGAGGAAGGAGAGATGAGAGAGGGGAAGGAGGGAAGACAGAGGGAGAGTAAGGGGTGAGGGGAAGAAAGGGTTACATAAACAAAACTTGAGGTCCCAGGAAAATACTTTGACCGCAACCCCTTCAGGCCGGTGACGTCTTTTGTACTGTTATAACACCCAAGAAGACTTACTTAGCTTTAGAGAAATTTTTAGAAGTTAGATTCAGAGAGCATTAACCCTTTCAGTAAAAGAGATCTGTCGTGAGTTTATTTGTCGGCAAGAATTAAACGTCAACGGGCTGAAGGTGTTAATAGATAATGGTTGTAAGTATTGATACCGTAAAACAGGAGGGGAAGATCCTGTGTGTGTGTGAGGGAGAGGGAGAGCACAGGTGCGCATATTTAATAATACAAGCTTTGCGAGGCAGTTCTTCCCTTTCATTTCCTGTTTCCACTCTCTCCCCCCTTCTCTCTCTCTCTCTCTCTCTCTCTCTCTCTCTCTCTCTCTCTCCACTCGTTTAATTGATTTTTACTTGTGACGAGGTTGTTTTAATGAATTTGTTTATATTTGTATTTTATTGATTGTTTTGTTATCCTTTTGTGTTTTACCTGATGAGCAGCATGTTATTTCTACCGTATATGGTTATTTTGTGAGAGTTACCATTGATCTTACTGTACATTGCTAGTTCTCTTTTACTCTCACACTCCAGTTCTCTCTCCCATTGTCTCAGACCCCTCCACATCCCCTTTATTCACACTCACCTCCCACACATCCCTTCCTGCGCTTCCCCTTCCCTTCTCACTTTCAGCACCTTCCCCCACACCTTTTTCTTCCTTCCCTTCCCTCCTTCTCCGGCATTGAACTCTCCACCTTTCCCTTACATTCCCACCTTCATCTCCACCTTTTTCACCTATCTCTTTCCTCCTCCTTCCATTTTCAACAACCCAGCCATCATTCCTTTCCCGTCCTTCCCTTCCCGACCTTCCCCTGTCATCCCTTATCCATATTCGCCTCACCCCTCCATTCCTCCCTTCCCAACCTCCACTCCCCCGTACCCCCCGTTTTCACAGGTGTTCTAAATCTGTCCAGGTGTTCACTATTGGCCCACTGGATAATTTACTTCATAACCAGACTCGCTCAGACACCTACACTGCACCTGAGGAGTGTGTGTACGTGAAAGAGAGAGATTAATATATTCAGCTATATGTGTGTGCGTCATTTAGGTTCATAGTGTTTTCAGGCATTCGTATAGTGTGTGTGTGTGTGTGTGTGTGTGTGTGTGTGTGTGTGTGTGTGTGTATGTATTTGAGTTCGTTGTTTATATGCATCTAAGGTTACCTTTCTTCATGTATTCGGGTAATAATATCATTTTGTATGGGAGTTAATTTCTCGTTGTCTTATTTTTTGTTTTTAAGGCTCATGTAAGAAGTTGTGTTCGTTAGTTTTGTCGATGTTGATGGTGGTGGTGTTAGTATTTTCTTTTTTATATCAACGTTATTTATTTATTTTTTTGTTTGCAAATGATGTTAACCAGTGATTGGGCTGTTATTTTTGTATTAATCTAGCGAGTTTTTGCCTCTGCTCTCTGTATTATCGTATAGCCTACTTTAGTCCAGTTGTACAGAAATTGTTGTCCAGTATTCTTTCAGTAGCATCTTTCTGTACTATCGTTCTGTTTATGTTGCTTCTTTAGGTCCCTGTTTTATCATATGTTTTGTTCAATACTTCAGTTGTCTGACGTTGCCAGCCATCTCTCCTTCACTATGTCAGAGAGAATTCCAAGATGGCGTGTGCGTGGCGGTAGGTGACGTCATGTTTATGCCACTGCTGTAATTAAGACCCGGGGAGCAGCTGTCTGACTCCCACCCCGGCAACCCCCGCCGCTTCCTGGCACTGACCGACTCAACGCCTTCCGCTAGGTGGCTCCAGGGGTCGTGGTGGCGAATGGACAAACTGTGCCATTTTGGATAGGCTATGCAGTCGAGCTGTTATCAGAGGTCTCGCTGTGTGGTTATTGGTACCCCAGGCGTGTGTGAAATATGAACCCGGTTGACGTGTCATAATTTCCGGCCATGATTCGTTGTAACCCGGGTTCTTATTCACGGATCTTAGGATGGATTTGGAATCGAGCGAGACGAATGTTTTAGGGAGGCGGGTCACGATTATGGATGAAATGTAATGAGAGTCGTGATGGAGAGAGCTTGGGGCGAGGGTGTGTGTGTGTCAGCTGTTGGCGCCACCGTGGGATCAGCTCTATCAAGTGTTTATATAAGTTACCCTCCTTGTTTACATCTTAGCGTCATCTGATGTCATAATATTCAAGAGCATAAACTTTAATCCCTTCATTGTAAAGACTATAATAATATTTACTACATAGCATATGTTCCCATGATGACTGCATATTTGCGGTAGTTACTACATAATGTATATTTTATGCGTAGGGGAAATTTTGGGAATTGAATGTTAAATAAAAACCTTTAGGAACCCCATAACATCAAAAGATATTTCGTAAGCTGCGGTACATAGGCAATTATCATCAGGGGATGGGAAGAACAAAATGAAACAGCCATCTTTGAGTTGAAAGGGCTAATAGTGAAGTTAGGATGAAGAGGGTTAATATTTAAGGGCATAGGCACAAAATGAATATATTTTGGGTGAGCGTTTGAAATGTTGGACGTCCCTAACAAGTGTTTATAGAAATTACCTCCATGTTTACCTCTTATGGCGTCATCGTGAGTCTCCATAATCAAGAGAATTTATATTTTCTCGATAAATGATATACGAGTGAGTAGGTAGATTTCAAACGTACATATATGAGTTTTGCCCGAATGTTCGAGTTTGGGGGTGTTTGAGAACGTTTGAGGTAACCTGCTAGGCTTCTGACATATCACAGGTTGATTCAAGGTAAGTGCACCTGTTTTTTTTTTTTTTTTTTTTTTTTTTTTTTTTTTTTTTTAAGCCTGTCGTAAATCTCAGGGGCAATGTAGTGTCATAGCAGCCAAGAAAATTTGTAATTTAAAGACGATCGATAGCAAGGTGGCGATAGTGGAGGGAAATTAATTGCATTCAGTATGTATACATTTTGGGCGAGGGTTTAAGAGGTCTGACGGTTGTAGAGGGAGAGGGGGGAAAAGTTAGTTTGAACATCTGTATCACAGGTGGGTTAGTGACGTCACAGTTTTTTCCCCCCGAGGTAAGGTGTGGCAGTGTACACCTGCTGGCTACGGACATACACACATACACCTGGCTGCTGGCTGTGTGGGTTGAACCTTCAGTGTGGCTTAGGAGAGGATGGCACCCGGTGGATAAGAGAGGACTAAGTCTGAGTCGGAGTGAGGCGTCGGGCGATGTGTGAGTGTCTGAGGAAGACAGGCTGATAAAGTGCAGTGTTTTATTTATATATATATATATATATATATATATATATATATATATATATATATATATATATATATATATAATTGCAAGTTATGGTATTCACAATCTAGTTAACGTTGGCCTCTTCCCCGCGCCTCGCTGTGGCGAAACACTCGCAGGGGAGCATCAGTTCACAGTACTACATGGGACGGCCCTACGTTGGCTCTTGCTTGCCTGTGGTTGATGGGTCTGCTTGACCAGACAGACCAGGGTTACTCAACAAGTTAACGTGGGAAATTTAAAAATAGGGTACCGTACATACATAGTGTGTTACTGTTGCTGTAGTGGCTATTATGGCAGCATCCAGGAAAACGAAACTCCTAAAAAGTGCAGATAAAAAACTTCAGTGTGTATCCCTTGTTTGCGGGCGACCCCTTATCTTATCCCGCTATCTCCCTTTGTGCCAGCCCCCTCCCCGTCATTAGGGCCTCCCGATAAGGTCAATTAGCGAGAGAGATAAGATGGCTATTACACCTCAGACAGAGCGTGCCATGAGTGTACTGAGGAATATAGTGTTATCTGTGTTATCGATGATGGGAGAAGGAAGGGGGAGGAGAACAGGAGAGGAGGAGGAAAGGAAAGTCAGCTCTACTTAACAGCTAGAATAAGACATTGAATTAAAAAAAAAAAAAAAAAGTGATTCAGAAAAGGAGACAAGGATGAAGCAAGGGAGGAGGAGGAAGATAGGAAGAAGATGAAGAGGAAAGGAGGAGGAGAAGAAAGAGGAACAAGATTAGTAATATTTGGCTCCAAGGTTTCATTTAGTCCAGCTCCCTTACTACAAAGGATCTTGCGTGGGTTGAATGAAACCGTCTGGCACTAGGATGAATAAAAGCAAATTGAACGTTTTTGGTGTAAGGAGATTTATAGACTGCCCGAAAACGTATCCCTGAGAGAGAGAGAGAATCATCTGTAGTTAACTTGAATTCATTATAAGACGTTCTTGGGTTGAATGGGTTAGAAGCAGAGCCCACCACCCTATTGACGAATAATAATGATAATAGCTTCATGTCATCCACAGTAGACATACCTGTACCGTAGCTGTATGATATTAAAGGGTCACAGTTTGGATAATTTTCGTGAAAGATCGGTACCGGTGTATACGTGTATTTAGGACCGGAAAGTTGTCGGTGGACGTAATGTCTCATGCTAGAGAGGGAGTGTTGTAACTTTTTTTTTTTTTTTTCCTTCAGATATCCATACTAGATGTACTTGATACTCTACCATTATGTAACACACTCACACACACACACGGTAGATACACAAAAACAACCGGAACAAGAGGACGAAATACGAAACAACACTTGAAAGAATGAATTATAAGAATCGTGACAAAAAAAGGGGGAGGGGATAGTTTTCCAAAATTAAACTCACCAATTATACATTATCCTACCTGGAATCCTAATTTTATTACAGAAAGCAAAAAAAAAGGGGGGGGTTATGTATAATTTTTGAATATGTTCTAGAATAGTCTCCACCTTTTATTCATTTTTTAGATTTTTTTTTTTTTTTCATAGTTCGTTCTCTCGTTCCGGTGGTTGTTGTGTATATGCCTGTATTTTTTTCCCTTTACGTAATTGTATGGATCTATCAAGAACATCTGGTATGGAAATTTAAACATTGAAATGCCAAACCTGTTCCCATTGTTTTATTTTTTATTTTTTTCCTCAGACCATTTTGGGGTCCGTCCGTCTGCGTTCTTTCATCCGGCTGAAGTGTAAAGGATAATTTTTTTATCGTTAAAATAAATGGCGACGACGTTTGTCCTTTGTTTCTTAATTTTTTGGGGTAAAAAAATAAAAAGTCATCATCTCGAGGTTCCCAGTTGCAGTAAAATTGTCTGTCATTAGCTGGACATACGGTACAGAATTAGTAGTAGTAGTAATGATTAATAATTATTGATAATAATGGTTAAAGCGGTTGACCATATTCCTTTTATTATTCCGTTTCGTACCCGTAGAGAACCTGACTCATGCGTCCCAGACAAGTGTCGGTAACGTTCGTCTTGTTTTCGTTTTTTATTTATGTTTTTAGTGGCATAATGCTATAATTCTTCTTTGTTGAGGGAGCGGACATTCCAGTGGTGTCGAGGGTGATGGTAGGCAGGATGTCGTATGAAAATGACCTCCCCTCCACTTGGCACATCGCTGACTCCTTCCCATGGCTTTAGGATTTGGAGTTAGGATTAGTATTTCGTGTACTGTAACTAGATTCAGTTAATATGGTAACTTTCCTTTTAGCATTATTATTATTGTTATTAGACCTAATCTCATAAAGGCCTCCTTCGATGTCACAAGGCCAGAAATGAGTCATAACTCGGGAACCGGTGGCCCAATTAGACTGAAAATTGTTTTATTCTTCAAGTTAGAGCATTTTAACGATTCCTAGCTCTAACAAAACTTGCTCTACGTTGTGCCGTTTTTGTCGTTGCGGTAACAAACCAACAAACGAATCGGATTATAATATAGATTGTTATTACCCGTATTATGTATTTTTTATTTTTATTAATGTTTGCTTGTATTTATTATCATTATTACTGATATTATTGCTCTTGCTGCTACTGCCACCACCACCACCACTACTACTACTATTTTTCTTACAAGTAGTAATAATGCTTGTTCCCGTAATAGTATATTGTTGATCTCTTGATTTATCGTGACACGCAAGTTTTATTATCATGGTCATTAATATACTTCTAGGAATCCATTAGGTTTGTTATCATGGCAGCTGTTAGTAATTATTATCATTACTGAAGTGGTGTGTGTGTGTGTCTGTCTGCCTCGCCCTGACTCACATCCTGTCTTTTACTAGGCACCACTTGCGACATTGACGGCCACAGGTGCTGGTGTGTGTGTGTTTGTCCTTTACAAATAGCCGCATTTGTACCCAAGCACAGGTGTAGCCTAACCGCAAGCAAGGCACACACACACATAGGCACACATACATCCGTCCAGCTGTACACATTAACACAATTTATTTATCCAAGGTTTTCTGAAATATTTCTTTCCTACTTGATCACATTAACACTACAATAATTGTGACACGTGTTCAGTGTAGCTGCTAATATTCGTAACATTTTCAGTTCAGTAATGTTCGTAACTTATTTTCGATTCTGTTATCTTTTGCGATATAATTTTCCCATTGCTGTTTGTAGCGTTTTTTTTTTTTTTTTTTTTTTTTTTTTTTTTTTTTTTCCAGTAATATTCTTGACATTTTTAAGTTCAGTATCATGCGTAACATATTTTTCAGTTTAGTAACGTTCCTAATATGTTTTTCAGTTCAGTAACATCCCAGATATTTTTTTCTGTCCAGTAATAATCGTAGAACATTTTGCATTTTAGTCATATTGTTGGCGTACATTTTTCAGCATAGTTATATATGTGTGTCGTAAATTTCCTAATACACTGACATTCATAGCATATAATTTGGCCTTTCGTTGACATTCAAAAAAAATTTAAACATTGAGCTTTACCATACATTTTTTCAGTCCATTATCGTACCAAAGTAATCGTTAAGTCCTTTCAGTGCGATGACGATTTTTCCGCATTCTTTTCCCCGCCAGACTGTTTTTTCCTCCTTAAGCTTAAAATTAAGTGACAAGCAAAGCGTATCTCAGGGTTATATAAATTCAGTATACACGTGGCACACATAGGAAGTTAATTTTTTCATCGTTTCATGTCAGTTTGCGCTCCATAACATTCATATAATAGTACATTAATTTCGTCGTATCAGGTAATAATTATTTTTCATTCCCTTCATAATTTCTTGCCAAATAACCTTCATTTATTAGTACAGTACATTCATTTCATGGTATCATTCTCTCCGTAGTTTCTCACCTTATAGCCTTCATTTATCAGTACATTCATTTCATCGTACCAGGTAATATTCATTTTTCACTTCATTCGGAATTGCTCACCACATTGCCTTCATTTATAAGTGCATTCAGCGTTCTGGTGTACACATGTGCGGTAATATTTCACCCACCTCTGCTCTTCCCAAAATGTAGTAAAGTTAAGGGTGTATGTTTATCTTTTAGAGGGTACGGGGCTTTTCACAGCTGGATAAAGTTGTTTGGTGGAGGTCAGGATTAAATATGTAAATTACGTCTCGTACTGAAAGGGAGCGAGGTGAGCATATAAACAGTGGAGAGAGAGAGAGAGAGGAGGGACGGGAAGGGAAGGTGGCTAGATAAATGAGAGATAGAGGGAGAGATGAATGGGGGAGAGGAGAGTGAAGAGATCAGTCGTGTGGGGAGGGAGGGGGGGCTCATAAGTGGGCGGAGTAGAGAAATATGGCTACAATAAATGGTTAGAGGTGAGGATGAGTGGACAGTGCGGCGGTGTAGGAAAGGTGGGGTGGATAGGAGGATGGGGTGAAGGTGGTTGGGAAGGGGAAGAAGAAAGGGGGATAATTAGTGAAAGAAGAGTGGTTTTCATTTGAGGTGATGTTGAAGGGGTAGGGAGGGATAGTGGTAGGTGGAGGAGAAGGCTATAGAAAGGGGAAGGACTGGGATAGTGGAGAGAGAGAGAGAGGGTGTGGGATGGAGGGGGTCGGAAAGAGATTTGGGGGTGGGATAGTAAAGAGAGGTGAGGACTTGATATTAAAAGAGATGGGGAAAGAGGGAGATAATCGAGAATGGAAGGGTATGCTGGAGAGAGGGGTGAAAAGGTTATTTTAAGGGAAATATAGTGAAGAGGCGAGGGAATGATGGAGAGAAGAGTGTAATGGAGTGGATTGCTTAGAAATGAGAGGAGTGGAGGGAAAGGGGCAGATAAGGCATGCGGACGAGCAGGTGTTAGGCGAGTGATAGTAAAGAGGAGGAGGGAGGGAGAGGGAGATTAGAGGAGTGAAGGGGTCAGCGGAGACAGGGGGAAGAGGAGGGGAATGGTAGGAGAGAGATGGGGGAATATGAGGGAGGACATGGGAAGAGGGGAGGGGAGGAGCGTAGACAGGGAAGCCAGAGTTGATGGGAGTGAGGGAAGGGTAGAATAGTTGTGTAATTACAGTACATATTAAGGTACTAGGGTTCTCATTTTATTTTTTTTAAATTCAATTCCATATAAGGTGTCCAATTTTCTCTAGTCATAGTTTTTCGATTAAGATATTTTTCTCAACTACTCTTCAGTCATAGGGTATCTCATTTCCCATATCTCCCCGGTGTCATTTTCCATACACCTCATTTCAAAACCCCTCGTTACGGGCATATTGTAACCCCAGGAGGTCCCTAAGCTAATTAAGTCACCCCATATTGGATCGGGTCTCCATTAATTCCCTGACTACAAGAATTGCTCTGGGCTACTCTGAGTCGTTCGAGGTTAAAAATAATACAGTAAATGCCCATAATGCCCGTTGACTACGTAGCTAAGTGTCATTAATGCAGATAACCTCTTTAGGAAGCTTTAAAGAGGGGAGGTCCTTGAACGTCCCTCTGCTTTCTACCATCAATGCAGGAACCACGGTGCGAGACCATGCCTACGAGAAAGGTGAATTGTGGCAAATAGATTTTTTTTCCAGTTAAGCAAAACACCCCGGTCTGAACGAAATGTTAGCGTTGCAAAGACTAATTCTGGTGTATCGTATTTTTTGTCCTTTTGATTAGTACTGGTAATGAAGGTGTGAAAAAATTGTGTTGATTTAGGAACTATAATTAAGGAAGGGGAGAGGGTAGAGGTAGCACTAATTGCGTTGTTAAAAGGCGTAGATGATGAATGCAGTAGGAAGGAGAGCAGTTAAAATGGAATGATGATTACATTAGGTTCCCGTGATAACATTAATTAACACACCGGTAGCCATCTGATTCCTTACCCCAGAACCGTTGAGCAACTAATTAGAATAAATTTAATATGATGGCAGTTTACGTCGTGGGAAAATAAATACCGGTAATAAAAAAATACTAGTGAATTATAAGTGTTTGTTAAAAGCAAATGTAATAAATACGTATCTTATTCTTTTGAAGATGGTTAATCACTTCATTGGTTAGTGTAAGCAAGTAATGAGCGTATTTGATGCAATTAACTTCATAATAATCGTAACCCTGATGTAAAAAAAAAAATAAAAAAAAAAAAAATAAGTGCCACGTCGACGGCATTTCAGTTTTGATAAAAAATTATATTTAAAAATAGCTGGTACAAGATATATATGTTTGTTGTGACTAAAACTGTTATTACTTGATGTTTATTTTCCTTAATTACGAATGACTTACCATACCAGTAGGATAACGTTGACAGGTAAATATTTATATCTTAGTTATATAAATTATTTTAATTTTTAGATTACAGGAAAAAAAAAACTTTATCTGTTTTTTATTTATTTCCTCACCACAGTTAGTCCCTCAGGCGAGAAATGACCTCACCCAACGAAGAGTCGCCCATCCATGAACACTAACAGCCTCCCCAACCGTTATAGTTACTAATTTGAACTGTTAGCTATAATTCCGCCATGTTGAATCCGACACGCTTCAGTAACCACATTCATTTCAACGACGTCTTTTTTCAGTGTATTCTTGCCATCTCCAAACGATTTTGTTCAGTGGGGAGGTGGGGAAATCTCGTAGTAAGGGGTTGGATAACAATTTACATTTATGCCAGTCAATACCATAAAGTCAAACATTTTTATCTTATTCATACGGTACTTCTCTTATATAATTTTGTTCAGTAAGGGGGAAGCTTCAACACGATAATGTCTCTTCTCCAGGGACGCCCCTCCTAAGCTGGAAAAGTTGACAGGCATTAGTCAGAAAAAAATAGTACCATGAAACTCACAAGTGTCCCTGCCCATTCATCTTCGTGGTGCGCTATAAAGTAGTCTCCCCCCCTTGGCTCCGTAATAGTCTGGTCCATACACTACCTCCTTCCGCCAGTGCCCCTCCTGCACGGGGTAACAAAACGACTCAACGCCATAACCCCACCTCGGCCCCCACCACGCTACGCCGCAACGCTATAACGCCTCCCTCTCATCTCCACACGTTGTTTTCACCATCTGGCCAGCCGAGGGTGAGAATGGCGACGTGGTTTAATTGTGGAAGTCATTAGGTAATTACGGAGGATGGGATTAATTGCTGTTTTAGATCGCGGTCTGTTAATTCCCAGAGTTCGACCGTTAACGGAATTAGTGTCGCTAAATTTTCCTTGATTTTTATTCTGTTGTATGTTTTTTTCCTTTGACAACTTAGTGAATTTGAGGGGTTCATTTATATATAAAATCCATAGAAATAGTATTACCACCACGAATGTCTCAATAAAATAAATCGTCGGGCGGTTGCAGGAATATGAAGTTATCAGAGGAATGGATAATCTTCATAACAAAAGGTTTCTTCAGAGTTAAATGAAATCATCTGGTTGTAGAATCATTTATATTTTTCGTAATTTGTACAGGTAGTTGATTTTTTTTTTTTTTTTTTTTTTTTTTTTTTGCAAATCGATTGAAGAACTGAAAGAAAAAATCGCATATCTAACCCCTGAAGAGAAAATGTAAAATGTTTAAATCACATTAGTGTATATAATTATTTTTTACGGGGTTTGAACACGCTAATGTATGATTTAGGGTCCTTTTATAATGGCATTGTTTTGCATGGAAAGTGTGGTTGTGTTTTTTGTCTTTCGTTGGAACTTTTTTTCGTGTGTTATTGTTAGTGAGATTTAAGTGGCGTGGCACATATTGTTCGTGTTATAATAATGAATCTCTCTCTCTCTCTCCTGTCTTCTTGTCTCACGTCTTCTTTCCTTTTCATGATCTTGCTCCCTCGCTACAGCTGCATTTCTGATCCTTTACTTCTTTTCTTCCTTTTTCTCATTCCCCCATTATCACCCCACCCCATCTCCCGTCCTCTATTCACCTCCTCCCCTCCATCTTCACCCTCCATTACCCTCCTTCTCAATCCTCCCTCTCCCTTCCCTTATCCAACCTCCTTTTTTCCTCCCTGCGCATCTCCCTTCCTCCCTCCTTTCTTCTCTTTCATTCCTTTCATCCTTAATCCCCATTCTTGGCTGCTGTTTCCTCCCTCCCTCCTTCCCCCTCCCCCTCCCCTCCTCTTCTTTGGTAGCTTACATTTCCTTTTATTTCCCCTCTTTTCTCTCATCATTTCCCTAGCTACCCAGTCTTTCCCTCCCTCTGCCTTTCCATCTCTTTTCTTTTTCAGCTTTCTTTTCCATTCCCTCTCCTCTCCTTCTGCCCTTCCGGTTCCCCTGCCCTCTTCCCATTCCTTCCCATCCCTCCCCTTCCCCTGCTCTCCCCTTCCCCTTTCCTACCCTCCTAGTCTCTCCCTTCCCTTCCCCTCTTTCTCTCTTCCTGTTGTACCTTCCCTTCCATCTTTCTCCCAGTTTCCCTCTTCCTTTCTTCACTCCTTTTCTCACTGCTTGCTCTTACCTTCCCTCCCTTGCCTTCCTTTTCTTTAACCTTCCCTTCCCTGTCATCAAAAGCCCTTCCCTCCGTATCCTTTCATTTACCTTCCCTGTCTCCCCCTGCGTCCCTTCAATTTGTTATATGCAACCCCTACCCTACCCTACCCATCTTTTTTGCGGAGATAGAAGGGGAATGGGAGAAGGAATGATAGAGAGAGAGTAAATTAGAGGGAAAGAGAGAACCGAAAGGGAGCATGGAGTTACTTTGAGGTGGTTTGGCTAACATGTATGCAAGGAATGGGGAGTGGGAGATTGAGGGTTTAAGAGCTGAGAGAAGAGGTAGGCCGAGGGTAGTACTGTAGTAGAGTTTATGAGAGTGAGGTGACTGGGAGAAGGAGAGGTAGTCCAAGGTAAGGTAGTGAAGTGTTTGAAGGTTTATGGGAGTGGGTTGGCTGGGAGAAGGAGAGATAGACGGAGGGAAGGAACGAGTGTAAAGTTTATGAGAGGGTTGGTTTGATTGAGAGAAGAGGTAGTGGGGTAGGTGATGCGAGGATGTATGAGAGAAGGGAGGCTGGGAGAAAAAGTAGGACGAAGGAGGGGCAAGATGGTGGAGTATACGAGGGTTTATGAGAGTACATTGGCTTGGAGATGATGATGTAAACTGAGAAGCGAAATTTTTGGCCGAGGCCTGGGTGGAAGGACAAGGTAGTTGAGGGGTCGTGGCTGTACAGGGACAGGAACGCCTAGAGGTCCTTTTGTCAGACCCACCCCTTACAGGATGCGGTGTCATGAAACAGCTAGGTTGTTAGGCTATGCAGTATATACATTTTTTCAGCACTGCTTTTAAACCCTTATATTGGAAACGTTTGTCAGCGTAGGCTATTAACAATAATCACATTTTCCGTCTTAGCATTGGAATATTAAAGTAATGATTCCTTGTCTAGTGTACCCCCGTCTGTTCGTCCTTAGAACTGATATAGGGACCTAAAATTGTTATTGATGGTTGTGTCGCAAGCCCATATTCTCCCCAACACCTCCTAACCGATTTATTTTGCTTATTACACCTTTCTGTCCTAGTTTGTCATATAAATCCTTCCAATATCGCCATACTCTACATAAATAACTTACAAAAGGCCATTTAACCATCCACATCCAATAATAAATCGCTAAGGAAGAGTGTTAGGGAGCTTCCTTAACCGACGACAATGCGAGCCATAGTCTGGGGAAGTTGTGTGTGCTTCTCTGTTAGGCATTTTCGGAGCTCGGAATGAAAACACTCTGGTTATTCATTGTAGAGAAGGTATTTCCTGTAGTGTAGATTTTACGACCAGAAGTTGTGAAAAATGTATGGCTGGTTTGTATTGAAAATTTGCTGGAGTGGACATTAAGGAAGTGGGTTTATGGGGAAGGTGGGAATGTGAGAGAGAGAGAGAGAGAGAGAGAGAGAGATGGACAGGGGAGATTTTCATACACTGGAAAAAGTGAAGGAGACAAAACATAGAAAAGAATGGAGAGAGAGAGAATGTTAGAAAAGAGAAAATTGTGTTGAGAGGGGATAGTAAAGAAAGAGGGTTAAAAGAAAAAGCTGGAAAGGAAGACAGCAGAAGAGAGAGAAAAGGTGTGGGGGGGGGGGTATAAGAGTAGTAATCCTGGTGGTTCTCTTACAAGGTCTGTTTACCCTCTTTTGTTGCCACCTTCACTAAGACCCTTTTCAATAATGGGTGGGGGGACGGGGTGTGGGAAAGGGGGACCTAGGGAGGAGGTGCAGGGAAGGGAGGAGGAGGAGGAGCAAGAGATGCGCGGATGTGGAGAGATGCAGGGTGAGAAAAAGAGATGGAGAAGGGAAGGAAGGAAGGATGGTAAACGAATGAGATAAGAGGAGATTTGTTGTGGAAGAGGAGGGGGGAGAAGGGAAGATGGACACAGGGAATAGGCAGGAGAGAAACAGAATGTGCAGGGGATAGAAGGAGATGGGAGGGATGTAGGGGAAAAGAAAGGAGGAAGGCTGATAGGGGAGAGAAAATGGAGAGGGAGAAGGGAGAGACAGGATGTTGGGGAGGAGGAGGAGAGATGTAATGGCACAGATTGAGGATATGAGAGGAAGAAGATGAAGGGGGAGGGAGAGGAGAGGTGGCGGGCTGAGAAGGAAGTTATGTGGTGAGAAAAGTAAAAGGGAAATGGGGAGGAGAGAACTGTGTGGGGAGAAATGAAGAGGAGTGGTAGGTATTGGAGGAAGAGGCAAAGAAATGGGGTGCGGTAAAAAGGGAGACGAGTGTTGGGAGAACTGTAATTGGAGGGGTGGGTGAGAAAAAGAGAAGGAAGATATGGAGAGAGAAAGAAGAGGACAAGGAACACGGTCAGGAAAAAGTTGAAAGATTAAAGACGAGGGAGAGGTAGGGAGAAAGGGGGGACGGGTGGCAGGAAGAAGGATCAGAGAAAGAGATTTTACGGGGATCCACTCTGAATGGGCAAAATGGACGTGAAACTGAAAGGAGGGATAGAGAGGGGAGGGCGGAGAAAGGGAGGGAGTGGGGGAAGGAGGAGAGAAGGGGGGCTTAACGGGTGGGAAAACGAGGGGGAGGAAGAGTAGGAGAAGAATGTAGCAAGGGGGAACAAGAAAAGTTGGAAGGAGGGGGATAAAGGGTAAGAGAAAGATCTAGGGAGGGCAAAAGAGTGAAGGAAGGAGTGAGGGAGAAAGAGAAGAAGGATACATAAGAAAGCCTTATACGAAAACAAAACATGCTCGAGGGAACAGTAGAACAAGGAAAAAGAAAAAAGTAATAAAGAAGTATAAGAGGAAGTAAAAGAGAAAAGGCAAACTGAAGCTAATTGGGGAAAGGGAGACGATGGGAAAGGGGAAATTCGGAAGTGTAGAAAGGAGGAAGCGAATAAAAATGAATACTATAAAAAGAAAAAGGAGCTAGGAAGAAAACAGAAAGAAACGGGAGGATCGATTTAGATCGAGGCGGAGGCAGATTAAGATGAAAGGAAAAGAATATTAAAGTGAAGATATGGGTTTAGGGAAGAGGAGGAAGGAGGGATAGCACAGAATGAGGAAAAGGATGAGGAGCAGGTTAACGGAAAAGAAGGAGAAAGGAAGCAGGAAGAAGAATAAGGAAGGAAAGGTAGGGGAGCATAAAGGAGGACATGGAGAAAGAAAGAAGACGAAGAAGCAGGAAATGAAGAGGTCGGTCGGTACGGTAATAAAGGAGAAGAAAGCAATAAGAAGGAGGAGGAGTGAGAGGAGAGGTGAACAAGAGGGTGAGGGTGAAATTGGGGTAATCTGGTTAAGGGTAGCAAGGGCCGTTGGGAGCTGAAACACCCCACCTTGAGAGAGAGAGAGAGAGACTGGGCATGTACGATTATGTATGTCTACCTACTTTCTGCATTTTGACCATCTGTTTTGTATGCTATAGCCCCCCCCCTCTCTCTCTCTCTCGTTCCCTTTATCCCTGTAACCGTTCTTTCCCCTCCGTTGACCTAATTTTTTCCTCCTCCCCCTTGTGTTGCAACCATGGCCTTCCGTTGATGCAGTCCTGTGTGTGTGTGTGTGTGTGTTAACCGTTTCTCATCCCTCAACCGTTCCTTCCCCTTCATATCCTCTTTGGCTGCAACAGATTCTTTTCACGTTTCCATTAAATTGTCATCTGTTAGCTGGAATAAAACGCTGTTGGACACACTATAAGTAAGAGTTTGAACTGCTGCTTTGTCTTGTACTGGATTATTTATTTATTTATTCGTTTATTTATTTATTTTTCGTGTGTGTTATTTTCGTCTTTGTTTCGTGTTGTTCGTTTACTCAGTTGTTCAGATATTGTGGATTTTTTTCATCTTGCGTAATTACACATGCTCGTGTTATAGTTTTTGTACATGTAACTGAACTTAGAGATGGTTTTTCCGTGTTGTATCTGTCTTGTGTGTGTGTGTGTGATATTTACTTACCTGTACAGCATTGTTTACGTTTGTTTCTACATTATATTTACCTATTTCTACCTGGTATTAATCTGATGGTACCTCTGCCCACAGCCCGCACTGGAGACAACTCTATGGGCCGGAACCTGAGGGCGGCCCGCTGCTTGGATTTCACTGATAAGGACGACGATGACGGACTCTACCAGCCTTCATCGGACTCGGAGCCGGACCACGCTAAGAAGAAGGGGTAAGATCACCAATTTAACGTATACAGCAATTTATGTATAGATTACTCTCGGATAGTCCTGCTGTAGCTTCTTGTTTATTCACGGACTGATTCATTCATTCACTTTGTTGCTGTTTATTCACGTTTCTTGCTAGTCACTCACCTTCTTACCTTTCTGTACACATTTTCTTACTTGGTTATTCACTTATTCCCCCCCCCCTCTCTCTCTCAAGGAATAATGTCAAAAGGCTGTAGGTGAAGAAGAGAGGGCTTAATTGAGAGGAAAAAGAGAAAGGCGAAATGGGAATAAGTGGAAAAGAAGGAAGAGAAAAAGAAAAGAAGCAGAAAATGAGAATAGAAAGAAGAAGAGTAGGAAAAGAAAATGAAAGACGTCGGACCAGGAGAAAGGGAAGAGGAGGGAGAGAGAGAAAAATGAACCTGAAGAAGGATTATAGGGGAGAAGTTTGGTGTAGAGAGGAGGAGGAAGAAGAGGAAATAGAAGGAAGAAAGGAGGAAATGGGAGAAGGAAGAAAGGAGGAGGAACACATTAATCTTTCGGACCATTACCACTGACCACCCAACAGCTGACTCCTCGACTCTGCTCTGCTTCTCTTCTCTACTCTGCCGTACTCTGTTCTACTCCTCTTCTTTACTCTGTTCCACTCCTCTTCTCTGCTCTGTTCTGTTCCTCTACCCTGCTTTATCCTACTATGTGCTTTACCTTGCAGTTCTTCTCTGTTCTCGTAGTCTTCTCTTCCACTCTGTACTCTCCTTTCGTCTCCTCTTTTTAATATCCCCTCCTCTCCTTTTCATTTGTTGTCCTTTCTCCTCATCTTCTCTCCCTTCTCTTTTCATTTCGTCATCCATCTTCCATCTTTTAAGTCTTTTTTTTTTTTTATCAATCTTACCCTAGTTCTAGGTTTTCTTCCGTATGTCTTTTTGCTCCTCTTTTTTCCCATTTCTCGTCCCTGCTTCCTTTCTCTTGTTTTCTTCTCCCTTTGTTACTGTCGTGTCTGCTTTTTTCTTTTCTCTTCAAGTCTTCTCTCTCTCTCTCTCTCTCTCTCTCTCTCCTCTTCTCTTCTCTTTTCTTCCCTAACTCCTCTTCGCGTTTATTTTTTTATTACTCCCACTGTCACCAGTCCACTTCCTTTTCCTTATTCGTTTACCTCCTCTGGTTATCTGTGCTGTTTTCTAGTGATAAGAAGGAGAGAGAGAATGAATGAATGAATGATGATGGAGCAGAGGTAGAGGGATGGGAGGATAGGGTTTACTCTCTCTCCCTCCCTCCCTCCCCCCCCTTCCTCTTCTCCCATTCCTACCTTCCCTCTCTTATCCCACTGCCTTCTTTCACTTTCCTCTCCACTTCCCTCTCCTCCATACTTTCCCTAGCGTGTTCGTTATAACCTTCCCTATACTAAACAGCCACGAAAGAACCAACAGATCCGTTACTGTTTGTTTTCCCTTCCCATTTTACTCCCTCATTCCTCTCCTTTCTTTCCATTGCCTCCTTCCCCCTCTGCTTCCTCACCATTTTTGGCGTCTTCCCATCCCCTTCTCGCCTTTCCTCTCATTTTTTTTTTTTCTTATCGCGGAACTTTTACTCATAATCACCTTCCCCTAGCCTGTCCCCCCGTCCCTCCTATGCCCTCCTCTCGCTTCCCCTTCTCTGTCTTCTCCCTGCGTGAGAGAGAAAATTGACTGTGAATTGTTATGACTGGCACAGGTATTGAGTATTAGACCTCGCGCGCCTGGTCGTGTGTGTGTATAGAAATTTGTGTATATGTATTTGAATGCGAGAGTGTGTGCGTGCGCAAGTAGATATGATGTTCTTGTATGTGTAGAATGTATGCAAGTGTATATTGAAATCAGGGTATATGTGTGTGTTTAGATTTTACTGTATTTGTAGGGAAAGGGATACATAAATGTGTAGGAGTGATGGTGTATGTAAACTTGTTGAGGAAAACGTGTATGTGTGTGGGAATGATTACGTTCGCGTGATAAGGTGTTTACAAATTACTGTGTGTGTGTGTGTACTACCCGAGGGCTTTTCTCACAGGGCGATTTTCGGTTATTTTCATCCCCCCTCCCCCCACACCTCTTCCCTCAAGGCAGGTGTAGAGAAGGTTAGCAGGTGTGTGTGTCTGTGTGAGAGAGCGAGAGAGAGATTCAGTAGGTGCAGGTGTTTTGGGCAGGTGTGGAAAGTAAAGAGATATAGGAAGGGAAGTAGCACACCTGTATTGTAGTATCAGTGAGAGAGAGAGAGAGGAAGTATACACACATACACACCTGTACAACATCGTGAGGCAGGTGTGTGTGTGTGTGTGTGTGAGGGGCATTGGCAGACAGGTAAGGGAGGTACCCAGGTATAACTCAGCCTGGGGCAAGGGCGACTGTCCCTCTACCTCTATGCCCTCTACCCTACACCCCCACTTACATCCCCTACCCTCTATATTCCTCCCCCCTACCGTCCCTTTCCTCTTCCCTTACCTACCCCCTCCCCTCCTGTCCCTTGTCTTTCACCCTCTATTCCCTCCCCTACCATCTCCCCACCTAAGCTACATCCCCTGTCCCTTTTAGTCCTTCCTTTACCCATCCCTTCTTGGCCATCTCCCCTTCCTCTCCCCCTGTCTTTCACACCTTTTTCCCACCTACCTTCTTCCTTGCCTTACCTTCCCTCCCCTTATAATTCTCTACCATTTTTCCCTTCCCCTAGCCCCCCTCCAGCTTCTCCCCTACCTAACCCTACCCCCATCCCCTCCTTCCCTACTCTTATCTTCCTCACTTCTCTAGCTTTGTCTCCCCTTCATTCCTTCCTTCTCTCATACCCTCATTTTCTTGTCTTTCTCATCCCTTTCACCCTCTCTTCCTCCTTCTCCCTCCCTTTTTTTCCTCCCCCTTCTTTCCTCTCTTTCTTCTCCCCTCCCGTCTTCTCTGAACGATGTTTCTTTTACCTAGTCCCCCAAACCCTTCTTTCCCCAATCTTTTCCTTCCTCCCCCTTCATTCCCCGGTCTCCTGCTCTCTTGCTCCCCCTCCTTTCTTTTCTTCCTCTTCCCTCCCTTTCCCCACTATCTACGATTTTGTTTCTCCTTCCCGATTTTCTTCCCTCGTCATCGCTTTCTCAACACCCTGCTACCCCCTACCACTTAAGGCACCTCTTTAGCGCCCCCCTCACCTCTCCCCTACACATCTACACCTTACACTCTACGGTATACAGAACCTTCCTTATAGTCTCCCACACCCTCATACATTGCCTTACACCTTCATCCCGCACCTCTCTTTGCCTAACACCTACAGTACGGGGATGCCTTCACGCGGTGCCACGTATATAACTGGGCGACCTGGCTGCTCGGTTATACAAACGTCCCTCACCACGCTCTCTGTCCCCTGAAATGAGGATGGCAGACTACAGGAGAAGGGCAACGCTAGCCTGCAGTCCACTGGGTTCACGTTCAGATGAGCCTGGGGCCACTTCAAGAACAACACCCAGACACCCCGACTTATACTCCTGTACACCGCATCCCGCACGCATACATTCCTCACAACACCTTCCCTTATATTTTCTCACGTCCTCATACCATATAGTGCGTGACACCTCGCCCTCCACTTCCTAATACCTGCATACTCCCTACTATGGGCTACCGTAGATATCCGGTATTAATTTTAATACCACACCATACACTTCACTTGTGCTGTTAGTGTGTTTCTCTCTCTCTCTCTCTCTCTCTCATCCACTTCTTCAATTAACTTCATTTTCTTTTTTGCCACACTTGTCTTTTTTCACATTAAAAAAAAAAATTCATTCAAAGAGCTAACTGTTTCTTATATATCACATTAACCTTGAAAGTTGGAAAGTGCGACTGATGAGTGAGTGTGCGTATGGTTTGTTTACTGGGCACTCTTGATTATAGTTTCTCACGCTTTAACCTATTATTATTATTATTATTATTATTATTATTATTATTTGTGTGTGTTTGAACCCTGCATAGCGTAGGCCACAAAAAGTACTGGGAATAGGTGTTTAGAATAGTGGTGATTTTGTCATCGCCCAAGGCCTCGTGGCTTTCTCTGGTCCTCCTCTTCATTTCTCAATTTCTATTTTCCTTCTCTATATTTCCTTTTTATTTATTGTCTTTGTTATCACTTTGAACTAAAAAGCTTTTTTATTTTATTGTTCTTTGATGTATATACTTACCATTGTGATCGGCAGCCTTTTTGTTATTTTTATTGGTTTCTTGATCTGATATTGTGATGTTAAATTTTGCACGAGAGTTAGGGGAAAATTCGAGTGTGTTTTTCTTTTGTTTTCCTTGTTCATGATATTGTGACGTCAGGAGGCAGTTCCGATCCCATATCTTTGCAAATATTGGGTGCCAGAGGGAGGTACCGTTGGGGCTTCCGGAGAGAGAGAGCATAAGGGTAGTTACAAGCATTATAATGATAAGAATATATTTATAGAGTATGAAAAGTAGCGAGGGAGGCGTAAAAGACAGTAGCAAAGGAAAGCGATTGATATGGAGAGCTAGTGTAGATCAGACGGAGGGAGAGGGGGGAGGGAGTAAGAAGACAGTGGAAGAAGGCTGCTGAAATACGTGGAAGAAAGTGAGGGTAGGTCAGAGAAAGAATAGGGAGAGTGAGAGAGTGTACCCAGCAAGAGAGAGGGGGTGGGGGTGGGGGGTGGGATAACTCATGTGGTCCGGTTATTGACCCCACCCTTGACCACACCCACTCCACTCCACCCCTCCCCACCCCTTATCTGCTCCTCCCCCATCCCCCCTACTACCCACGTCACACCCTTCCTTGCCCTATCAGCACCACACCCCTCTCCACATACCCCTTTCCTTCCCCACCCTCTCCTTATTTCCCCTCACCCACACCGTATTTACCCAACCCCCTCCCCTTCCTCCCTCCCTGTTGCATCCCTTAATCCTACGCCTAACCCCTCCATACTCTGCACCACACCCTCTTCCACATACCCCCCCTTCCCCCTTCCTGCTCTCCTCTCTCCCCACTTGCTTGCCCACTGTCCAGGTACCTAATCCACTCCACCTCTGACGTATCCACATCACTCCTCTCCACCGCCCTACCTTCTTTCTACACATTTTTGCTTCCACCACCAATCTGTCCCCACCCGCTTCCCCCCATCCCTACCTAATACTGCACTCCGTCCTATGCCTATCCTTAGCACCTCACCTCACTCCCTCACCACCACTCCACCGCACCTCCTACCTTTGCAGGGGCTTGTTCCACCTGTCCGTATCATCTCACTCCACCTTAGTGCCTGCCTTACCGTCCACCCTAACTCCTCTTATCACCTATTCATTTCCTCCTACTCCACCTCACCCGGTACCTCCCTTCCTCACCTTCCACCCTGTATGCCCACTTCCCGCGTACTTACATCCTCCACTGCCCACTCCGCGACCCATCTAGCTACTTACGTATCTACCTCCTACCCTCCCTACATATCTAACTACTTACCTGTCTACCACCCTCCCACCACCTTACCTACTCACCCCTCTACCTCCCTTCTTCGTCCCCATACCCACTTACATATCTACCTCCCTTCTTCCACGCCTGCCTGCCTGTGTATTTACCTACTCCATTACCTGCCCGTCCTCTCCACTTCCTATCCATTCATTACATTTCCTGTCTATCCAGTTCTCCTCACTAACCTCCCCATATCCACTTATCTCTACCATTCCATGCTCCCAGACACCAACCCAGTGCTCCCCCACTCAACCAACAACCCCGTACTTGATCCACTTTCCACCTATCCAGTATTCGGTGTCCACTCTCCAGCCTCTTCCTCCATCCACTGTCCTCTGCTCCACTACCCACATCTCATCCACACAACTGCTTACTCAAATTCTGTCCACACACCTGCCTCCCACTTCATACAGTTTTGATTTATTATTATTATCATTTTTTTAATATTAATTACTACTACTACCACCACTGTATTATTTTTATGATGATGATGATGATGATACCCCTTCCACCTCACGCCAACACTGATTTTCTCCCATTCTCATCCACATTCATCCCCACACCTGCGCCCACACCCATCCACTCACCTGTTCGTAGTCTAAGCTAGGTGAACGGAAGTGACGTCAGCAACAATGGCGGCCTATCTCTTTAACAACCCCCCACGCCTCGTTAGCTGAGACGGGCGAGATAGGTAGATAACGAGATGGATGGATAGATAGTTGGCAAGATTGCTAGATATGGGGAGGGGACTGATACGGAAAAGATATGAGAGAGAGAGAGAGAGAGGTTGTGTGTATGGTATTGATTGTGTGTGTTTGTTTGGATGATTAGAGTGATGATGATCTGTATGTGTGTGTTTGGATGATTACAGTAATGTTAATGATGATGTGTTTTTTGCAAATTACAGTAATGGTGATGGACTGTGTGTGTGTGTGTTTGGATGATTACAGTAATGGTGATGATTGTGTGTGTGTGTGTGTATGTGAAACCTTACATCGTATCCTCAGCCATTCCTTTTGTTTATCCTTGCAGGGAAGAGGAGGAGGAGGAAGGTGATGACGACGAAGAGAACAACAACACATCCACAGCAAACAACAACAACAACAGCTGCCCCAAGTCCGCGCGACACAAGGGCTGCGGCGGTGGTGGTAGTGGAGGCAGCGGCGGGGGCAGACTCTCCGCCACCGCCGCCGCCGCCGCCACGGGTGCTGCGGCTGCGGCTCTGGGCTCGTCGTGCACACTGCGGCGCACAACTGGATCGGTGAAGAGGCCGCTGGACTTACTGCCATGCCAGGAGATACAGTACCTTGACATCTCGTACCAGAAGGTTGGCACTGTCATGGTGAGACATACTCGTTATAAACACACACACACACACACACACACACACACACACACACACACACACACACACACACACCTAATACAACATGTCAATATCACACACATGGCATGCACGCATCCTACACTTTAACCCTCTGACTCTGAGGGCATTTTTTGTTTGTTTATTCTGACGTCCGACGATTAAATTCAGCTTGGGAAACGCGTTCTTGAGCTGTGATCGTAAATAAAAGCCTCCCACAACTTTGTATATAACATTATCTGGGGGCAGATCAATTCCTCAGTGAGAGAAAGAGGTGTTAGGTCATTGTGCAAGATCATTTTGCCCTTCAGTACCCACCTAGTCCTAGTATAAATGTGTATATTAGAGCCGTCATCCCGTGCGAAATTTCGGACCTTCCCAAAGTTGCCACACTTACATTCAGTTGGTTCTACTACAGTACTTATTAATATTTGTTATATAAAGTATTATTGATAGAACTCGTGGTCAGTAAGTTTCTTTATTCACACACTGTGTCAAAACCTTGTGGGATCTTGGTAAATAAATTAGCGGCAAATCGGATGGGTTGGAATTTTCGTGTCAGTATAGCCAAACCCCAGAAGTGAAAAGCACATTGACTGAAAGGGTACAGATTACACAGCATTTAAGAAGATAATTATTGTAAACGTTTCACGCCTTTCCTAATCTGCCATTATCGCCCCTCGAGACTAACCACTTCCTTTCCACTTCCCCAAACCATCCTTTTATACCCCTTCTTGGAACTTGATCCCCTGCTTTCCATCCCTCCCTTATGCTGTCTACCATTTCTCTTACTTCTTTCCCGCATCCTTTCACTCCCCTTTTCCTTCTTCCTCGTTTCCTCCCTCTCCTTTTTCTATTCCCTTCTATCCCTCATTCTCGTCTTTCCTTTTCTGGCCTTTGTTTCTTTCCCATTCACTTTTCCTCTCTCTCACTCTTCTCCCCAAAATCATTTTCTGCATTTCAACACCAACTCAACCCTTCTTGGAATTTGACCTCCTTCCTATCGTTGCTCCTCCTGTTATCCGTCTTTCTTTTCACTCCCTTCTCTTCATGTTATGTCCCCTTGCTTCCTTTCCCTCACTTGTCTTTCCCTGTACTTCTGTCTTCTCCCTCTCCATCATTTACTAGTCAGTCCAACTCATCCCTTCTTGGAACTGGTCCCTCCTATTCCTCTTTTCTTCCCCCTTACTTTCTCTCTACACACTCAGTCTCTCCGCCTCCTTTCCCCTTTACAGTCCACTCCCTACTCTCCCCCGTCTTTCCTTCTCCTCTCCCTTTTCCTCTTTCCAGTCATCCTTCATCCCTTATACCTTCACACTATATATAGCTTTGCTTTTCTTCATTCAGATTAATGCAGACAAACCCATTCACCGTAGTAGCCACCTGTTTTTGTTGTATTTTGTAATAATTTTTTTCTTCATTTTGGGTACATTTTTATTTACCTCAGCTTACATCATTGTATGCTAATAAATGAGATGGATGAAATTGAAAAACAAAAATAAAAGTGCAGTAAAAGTAACATTGAACTTCCGAGTGATATTGGTCATGCATCCATTGTCATCAGTCTTTCCTTTGATCTTGACTCTGCCTCACAGACATAAGCCTTTTAACACTAGCTTATGCTGCACTTGTAAAACAGCTTAATTCTTCCTTGCATTACAAATAGTCCTTGGCATGTTGCCTTTTCTGATGTTATTTTTTAAAGGCAAGTCCCTACTGTATCACAGAGAATCTATTTATCTATCTATTGCCAGATGCTATAATCCCGTAAGGGGTGGCCATTTAACTTTGAGTTATTTGTTTTATGGGGAGGGGCACTAACCCTCCACCAACCCGCTTGTTGACACGGGAGCACTTATGGTTTGGTTATATGGTTACCACCCAGCGTTGTAAATGGTTTCTTGGCTTACAGGAAACCATTTGGCTTGTCACTCAATGTAAAGGAAAGAAAAGCAATAAGAAGTGACAGGAAAGAAGGGAGAAATAGGAAGAGGAGGGAAGGCACAGAAAAAGAATGATAAAGGCTAAGGAAGAAGTAGGCAGCACTACATCAAGTGAGTGGATGATGGTCGCCACCACCTACCATGACAGAGGATCTACCTGTTATAATAACATTGCTGTGTATAAAGCTTCTTTCCTGGTTTCCCACAATTTAAGAGTGCTAGTTGTATGAAATACATTGATTTATTTTGAAACATCCCAGGCTTTTGTTGAGGGCTGCTTGTTTTGCATTTTCCAAGCTGCTGATACAGCTATTGTATTGCATTTAAGGCTCTTCTATTACTGTCCTAGTTGTTGCAGCATCTGAGGTTCTGTTTCTGTCTTAACTGTGTGATATGACTGTCTCCCGCCAGGTCCAATACAGCCCCATCCCTCGTAAGAAGATAGCATACCACCATGTGCCATACAACTCTATCCCGTACTGCGAGGTGCCCTACTGCGGAACCGGCGAAC
Source organism: Coenobita brevimanus (assembly GCF_032717465.1). NCBI lineage: Eukaryota > Metazoa > Arthropoda > Malacostraca > Decapoda > Coenobitidae > Coenobita > Coenobita brevimanus. The sequence goes on from NC_137051.1 coordinate 3,589,664, forward strand.
GGCCCATCAAGCGCAAGCCACTCCAACGATCACACTCCATTGCTGTTGCTGACCTTAGGGAACCCGAAGACTGCGAGTGGTCATCGTATAAGCTGAGGTACGCGAGGGGGTGGCAGAGTGGATCATTGGATTTGATGTGGTGAGTTGCGGTGGTGTGGGTGAGTTTTTATTTTGTGCATGATGAGTTACATGAATATAGTCACTGTACATAATTGAAAATTGAATGAGCAGATTATGTAATGTGCAATATTTTTGTGATTGTTAACTAAAGAATAGTGATGCATTGGGTTGAGGGTGAGTTGATGGTGTGTGTACATTGCATTAGCTAAGAAAGTACAATCATTTGATAAAATTCTGTTTATGATAGGTTTCATAATTGGTAGTATTGGTGCTTCTGTGATGGACAGTGAGAGGAGGCGGTGTATTAGTTTCATGATGGGTTAAAGATGTGTTGCTGGTTCATGTAGCATCATGGCATTTATTTGATAAGATAATTGATGAGGTAATTATAGTTGAAGTGTTGTACTGGATGAGTGGAAAGATTGGGGGATGGAGAAACCTTACAGAATAAGGGCTAAATCACACGTAACTACTTTCTCCAGGGTTTGTGCTGTGTCATAATTGAGGGGATGTGTATGATGATGGATAGATCAGTGTAGTGTGTCACTGCACAGGAAGTGTTGGACGAGAAGCAAATAGTTGATGGTGGAGTAGGAAGAGTTGGTGGGTGGAGTGATGGATTGTCTATAGAAAGTTGGAGAATGGAAAAGAAGTTAGTAGATGAAAGAGAAAACTAAAGTGTGAGATAATGAAGTTTGGGTGATGTGAAGGCAGAGTGTGATGACATGTTGATGGGTGTGTTGAAGTGTCAGGCAAAAAAATAAAGTATGTGGAAGGAACTTTCCATCTTGAATTCTTAGTACAGGAAAGGGAACCACCTAAGTGTAATGCATACTCTGCACTCTCTTCATTACCATCTTAGGAATGAATAGTAGCTCGCCCTCTTCACTGAAGTTTACAGGTCATTCTGAATATGATAATAGCCATTTAAGTGCACTACCCACATGTGAAAAGTAGCTTAATCTTTCCGTAAAGTTTAGTCCATCCATAATAAACTAATAGTCCTAGTCGTAACTTGAACTTTTTATCCTTAGGTGAAATAGTGATTGTGATGCATCCCAGCTGAGATATGGTCCTTGCCCTCACAATTTTATCTCAATGGTGCAGTGGAGTCCAGGAGGAGTGGCAGCAGAGGATGAGTGGTTACCAGGGTGCTCTCAAGATTGCTGTGAAAAACAAAAATGTGGAAGTGTTGAACAGAAGTGTGCATGACAAAATATTTTATTAGAATTCATTGACCAAACATTGAAATTCATAAATGTAAAGTGGAATAAGCACAAGAGAAGCAAGGAAACTAGACCATAGAGAAGATTGAGAAAAATTAGAACTGGGAGAAGAGATGGAAAACATTCCACCCCAGCTTCTTCAATCCTTGGGCGGAGGCTGCGTGATGTGGAATTGGAGGGTGACAAGTGGAGCGATACACACACATGTGGATACAGAATGTGCCATATGGAGTGTGCAGGAATGAAGAGTGGAGTGGAAGCCTGTTTGGAGTCATGCATTGTGGAAAAGCTGAAGGCATCTGTCAGACTTTTATTGGCCAGACAAAAATTTAAAGCTTTTGTTCACAAAGGTAAGCTAGCTCCAAAAGTGTGAATTGACAAGTTGAACAGTTTCAGTAGATACATCATAAACTTTTATACCTAAAATTTGTGTTGTTGAGTGCAAGGGAGCATAATTGCCTGAGAGAGTAAGAGAGCTCACAAATGAAATTATTCTGATCATCGTAACCCCACCAAATTTGTGGGGAAGTTATAAGAGCTTTTGAACAATGGCGGTGGCTCGATTGTACATTATATGGTGCTTAATAAAAGATAAAAAAGATTACTAGTGAGAAAATAAAACTGCTTTAGAAATAGTAAAAGAAAATAATATGTAAGCCTGCTTCATATCGAGTTATAATTAAGATATATGCAGTATATTTTTTGCAAGAAATGCGGGAAATAGTTTTATGTTATATCACACAAATATTTTTTTTGCACAGTTATTTTTTGTGTCAGCAGACTTATAACAGTTTCTAGGTATATGCACGCTTACTGCTTCATCAGAACACTTATAGACAAAGTGAAATTGAACTCGTCTGTGCCTGTGCGTAAAGTTATAAGCGCGTGGTGTGTGCATAGGAATGATATATGTGTATGTGTTTATTTGTGTGCGTGATTGACTAAGCCCCGTGTGTATTAACCCTTGTATGTATAGTTGTATTATCTGCATTATCACCATTATTATTTTTTGCCATTAAGTCTCTCATTTTTTATATATAGTTTCTCTCATTTTTTGTATATTGAATTCCTGATGTGATTTTTGTCATAGTGACTTCTCTTGTAGTGTCTCTCTAAGCAGAGTAATTTTTATTTATCATTTGCTTCTGCTCCTCTTTCATGTTTCTCATTCCATTTTCTGTATTTATATGTATGTTGATCTTGATTTTAATCTTCCTTCTAATTTTGTTTCCTTTAATTTGTGTTGTTTTTGCATTTGTCTTCTGTGCTTTTACCATACGTTTTCCTGATATTTTGTTGTTACGTCTTTTGCACATTTTCTCACTTTAGTTTTGTCTCCCATTTTGTGTTTCATATTAGTCTTTCTCTGGACATGCTTTGTAAGAGTTTGACGGTGGTTGTTTACGCAGACTATAGTGAGACTTTCCGTTTGGCCATTATATTTCTTCTTACTGAGCCTTTATATTATTTTGTTTAGTAGCTATTTTTTTTTTTTTTTTTTAGAAGTGTCTGTAATCACTTTCCATTTCTTTGGTCTTGGTAGTAATTTTATTTATGTTTTACAGGCTGTTCTTACCCTCTGCTGTAGTATTCTTTTGTTAACATTTGACAATACCTTGTTGTAGGGGTAAAGTATGAAGAAGTGGCTTTACTGTATGTATATTATTTTTGGTGAGGTGACAAGTTACAGCATAATAATGGTTTCTTGTTCTTTCTCCCCTTATCCTACTTGACAAGCTAATGTTATTCACCTAACCAGTGTACAAGTTCTTCACCATAGACTGCTTAAGGAGTATGCCTAGTATACTATTTACCATAGATATAATAAACAGCTTTTTGAACCTTTAATATGGCACTAAAAGATGAAAAGTTCAGAGGTCTCACAGCTTAAGGAATTGGACAGCTGCATAGAATAACTGACACCTTTGCTGAGTGCTGACATGTACGGTATTTTGTCGGTTCTTTTTGTATTGGTAGTGCCTGTGTTTTTTGGTGCAACCACTTGGGTTTCCGCCTAGTCCTTATCCAGTTTAATCACTTCACTTTGAAGGGCCCTTTGTTCAAAAAATAAAAATGTCGTGGTGGTTGGAATAGAATGTAATATCCAGTGTACTGAAGGGGTACATAAAGGAAGATTGTCTCGTATCCCTTCACTATGAAAAGCCCTTTGTCCTGCAAATGAAGTTGTCTGATAATAGTAATAACTGGTTGTAAAAGGTATTGTACTAAAGGGGAACTGCTTCTGACCCCTTCACTATGAAAGACCCTTCATCATCATCATCATCAGTTTCCCTCCCCAAGAAATAGGCGAGATAGATAAGCTTTATATTCAAAGGCATCATTGCAGTGGAGTGGTTTAATATAGTCAGGCACCGTGTGTAATAATCTTCCTGTGCATTGTGTACCAGTGAGCTGTCCAAATCTGTTTCCTGTGAGGCCCCTGCCAACCAGCAGCCAGTGTGTCGTAAAAACAAGAAGAGCACGGCAAGGCGACTCGATAGTTCTTCCATGTTTTCTGATGGCCAGTTTTAATTTGCATGTCCAAACTTTATATCCAGGGATTATATATTTTTTTAGGTTCAGATGCTTTGGATAATCATTTTTCACCACATGATAGTTGCGTTGGCCATGTTTATGATGATAGCTTCAAAAAACCAGAGGACTCGGTTAGATACCAGCATGCTTTTCATTGTCCTGTTCAGTCACTTATAGCACAATATTAATGGACTGGATTCTCAAAACAAATTAGTTATAAGTACAGTAATATAAAATGTGCCTTAGTGTAGAATGACAAGGCATTGTAAGAAAATTTGGTTTGTAGAAGCTAATGTATTTGATTTGATGGGCCCTTAGGTGTTGGGCTGTGTTGATGAGAATAAACCGAGTGAAGTGTTTCTATTATCACAGTTTCTGAGCTGTATCTGGAGCCAGATAAAATACCAATTCAGCGGACCAGTAAACTGCCAGTGTCTTCAGGAATAACTGTGCTAAAAGGCAGTCAGTTTGTTTCATCTTTTTCATTTATTTTAGATTCAGCTACACTCATTATCAGTTCATGTTGCCCTCATGGATTTTATCTTATTATTTTGCCCAGCATTTCCATGTAGTGTCCTAATGCTAGCTTTCCCCAGACTTCATTTGTTTTTCTGTTTTATTTTATTCATCGGGGAAGGTTGTTCTGCCTGACGCCACTTTCTCAGTGACCGTGAAGATTATCGCTCTACACCAAAGCCAACCCAACCCTTCATTAATTAATTTTACCTGTATATGTATAAGTAGTGTATGATATGTATTTTTTCTCTCTCTCTCTAACCAAGCCCTCTCATGAACCAGTGACTGATATTTTTTTCATTATGTATTTGATTTACTTTCTCCATTATCCTCTGTAATCCATTTATGATGAGATTTTTTTTTTTTTTTTTCTTTTTCCCCCGTTGTATACCCACATGGGACCCAGTGAATGATATTGTTTACCTTTAAATCATATTATTTCTTTTTTTCATATAGACATGTACACCTCAGGAATTTGTAAACTAAGTAGCAGTATCAAATATATCATTTTTCTTTTCCTCTCTTTGCTCGAAATCCACATCATCTTACGTTATTATAAACCAGACTAAAGTGAGGGGGACCACTGGGAAATGTTCACTAAGTGGTCAGTGTGTCGGAGGTCAGAGGTCAGCCGACATTTCCAGTCATTCATCTAGTTGAATAAATAAATGTTGTATATGAAGACATGATTTTCTTTTTTACCTTTCAGTGCTTATTGTGTAACCCCTCCATTCAAGTGACTAAAAATTATGTTTTTGCTACATCTAGAGGATTTCATTGCAGTGGGACTGAATTTCCAAACTGGGATGGGTTTAGCCATTTTCTCCTTTACAGCAAAGTGTCTCCTCTAAACTCCAATAATATCATCTAGTGATAGCAAGAATAATTGAAAAAAAAAATGCATTCTTGGATGCAAGTTGATTTAAATGTTACCATTCTACAGATATTGGTGAACTGACTGGACAGAACGTGTGTGTTACAGCCCTAGTGTTGAAGTGCATATACATCATTTGTTGGAACAGAGAAAGATATTCCCCTGAATTGGCTCCCCATCTTACTGTACGACAATGAATCTTAGGACTGGTTTTCAGGTTAGGCCAGGGGTTAGAGCATTGTACAGTAGTGTGGGAAGTACTCTTGATTAGTCAGAGCAGTCACAGTAGTGTGGGTAGTACTCTTGGTAAGTCAGAAGAATCGTACAGTAGTGTGGGTAGTACTCTTGATTAAATCTGGAGAATCGTACAGTAGTGTGGGTAGTACTCTTTATAAGTCGGAGGAATCATACAGCAGTGTAGGCAGTACTCTTGATAAGTCAGTCACAGTAGTGTGGGCAGTACTCTTGATAAGTCGGGGGAATGTGTCTGAGCTTAGAATGACACATGGAAGTAGACAATTTACACCCTTATTTGCTGTACCCAGGCAAATGTAGAAGCTGCTACTTGGATGCTAGTGGGAAGTGGGTTGATATAATTTCTTGCAGGGGATTGCCATTGCCAATTAAGAAATCAGCTGACGTTTCATCACCCGTGCACGAAGTGACCAATCTGCTGTGTTATTACCAAATAGGGAAGTTCTGTATGCTGGAGGAAGTTAAAGAAGACCAGGATGTGTGGAAAGATCAGTTAAGATATGGTATATGGAGATAACGTAGAATGTAATGGGTTCCTGTACACCAGGAAACCATTTGCCACGCTGGGTGGTAACCATATAACCAAATTATGGCGCCTGGGGGTTTAGTGGGTATTTAAGCGTTCCAATCAGCTTGAGCCGGTGCAGGTTTATATCCAAGGGATGGTTGGGGGCTGTTGCTCACATAATGCCACTCGGATGAGTGAGGCTGGTCACTTTGATCCTAAATGTCAGGACTAACTTGCCTAACCGCGGGCTTCTACACTGCCCATGGGGAAACACTGTATAAGGTGATGATATGTTTAATTTGCACCAGCATTTTACTGAGTATACAAAAATGAGATTCAATATATCTTTAATGACCATAATTTGTAAATTTATTCATCATCCTAAACCAATTTCTCCACAGTGGCATGAACAGAACTGAAAATGAGCAAGAAAACCATAGCAGTGTAAATTACTAACAGTGTCCAGTTACTGGGCCATGTATCAATTAACACTGGGACCTTCGAAATATCTTTTTCAGTAATTATTTTTAACTATATGGAATTTTTTAATGGAAACATGAACTTAGTCCAAGGCATAAAAAAAAAAAAAAAAAAAAGGCTTCTACGAGACTTTCATTTTTATGTTTCTGGATCCTACCCACCATTTGAATATCAGAGAATTCGGGTAAAATAATTACTAAGTTATATAACGTGTTTCTGGCAATATATTAGCATCGTCTTTGTTTTGTCTCCGGAACTTGTTGGCAGTACAGCACGTCGCTAATGATCCCGGCACGACACTAATGACCATAATACGGGTAACGGCTGAGATGAAGCTGGTAGGAAATATAGACAGTTATTAATTTCCTTTGTTCTGTCGCTCTTGTTCCCTCCGTTCGTCTGATATTTGTTCTGTGGGTACGGGGTGGGCGGAGAGGAGACATTGCAGCCGGCATGGAGGAAGAAAAGAGAGTGGGGAAGGGGAGGAGGGAGGGAGAAGGAGATGATGGTGAGGGGGGAGGGGGAAGGAGGGAGAGGAGAAAAAGCAAGATAGTCGGGAAAGAAGGAGGTATGAGATGTTAGAGTAAGAAGGGGAAGGGGAAGGGGAATGGTAGAAATTTGAGAGGAAGGAAGGGAAAAGAAGAGAAGACAGTAAGAAGAATGTAGAAAGTGAAGAGCTGAAAAGATAAGAAAGTCGGTGAAAGATTAGCAGGGAAGAAGATGGAGATGGGACAGAAAAAAGAAGAAAAAATAGAATGTGAGGCAAAGAAAGGGAAGGAGAACAGGAAGCGAATGAAGTGAGGGAGGGAGAGAGGGATGGGAAGGAAAGAGAGCAGGGGCGGGAGGTAGGAAACAAGGAGGCAGGTGCTGCTTTGGAAGTCTTTGTGTTACTAACAAAGAGATGCCCCTTAAAACCGGCCCTTATTAGATCACAGCCCTTAGAACCAGTCCTTACTATCTTTATTACAAAGAACCAGCCCTTAGCCTGTATACTGTGATGACGCCTTACTTTATTCTTGCTGCTTACGGACTTTTATTTTGCCCAAGAAGGCCCTCAATGAATTGATAGATAGATAGATATAGATAGATAGATAAACCTCTATTAGTGATAATCGATTCCCTGCCTTGCTCCCACCAAAACCTCTGGTAGTAAAGAGGAAAATTAGGGAAGGAAAGAATATGGTTGTAGAAAAGTAAAAGGGAGAAATGTTAAGAGGTAAAGATAAAGGAGGAGGAGGAGGAAGAAGGAGAAAGAAAGAGAGATCCTAAGATGAGTTTAAAGATACCACTTAACACTTCCTGTTGTATGAGGGTGGGTGGGTGTTAGGTCAATGTCCCCCATGACCCCTCACCCGCATACATTCGCCTTCATACATTCACCTCATACACTCACAAACATATAATTATTCACTCATCTGCCTACATTATTACATTCATTCCCGCCCATACTTTTAAAAAACCACACACATCTTTCCACTGCATACGCTTGAAAACTCACTCACATACAGTACATACATCCGTTGTCATACATCCGCATACATCTTTATACATCCATATAGTTACTGTGCTTGTGTGCAAATACAGCTACCGACTTCCTTCAGTTTCATACACCCACATACACTTTCATACATTAACACGTCAATCAGCCCTTATACACTTTTTTCTATTCACCCGCATACACACACCTGCATACTCTCTCTCTCTCTCTCTAACCTTCCTTCACATGCTTCCCTGCCTCTCACCCACTCCCACCCCACACCATTCACTTTTCGCTCACTGCTACCCTCTGAAATCGACCCAACCCCCACTCACACGTACTCATTCCGACTCCCACTCATTTTCCCGCTCTGCCCTCTCCAACCCCACTCCCTCCTTACTCCTACCGCACTCCATTTCCCTTCCACCCTACCCCTCCCACTCCTATCCACCCTCTCCCTACCCTGTGAACTTTACTATCCTTCTCTCACACACATTCAGTCCGTCACCCACCCTCATTCTCCCACCCTCTCCTCCCCTCGCCCACATCTGGCTTCTCCACCTTGACCCACACCCGCACCCACGCCCAAATTTGGACACGGCATAATTAGGGAGGCTGGCGGGATGGGGAGGGAGGGAGTCGGGAAAAGATAGCGATTTCCTGTTACGGATTTTTTGGCAAGATATCGACGTCGACAGGAAGGAACTCCAAACACCTATACTTTTACCATTATCTTCATTTGAATCTGTTGTTTACGTATTTCCTTCTTATGAACCCCATAATAAAAGTAGATAAGTATAAACTGAATTTCGGGTAGGAGTGACGAAATTTGACAGAAGCGTTTTCTTTGGCGTGTTAAGACTTCGCAGAACTTTGTCTTAGAGATAATGCCTCATACATCTTAATATTCTCATGTATGCTCTTTATGCCATTTAGACATCGACATAGTCTGCATCAGTAACGTTTAAGTCTGTTAGGATGCAACTGACAAAATAAATCGTTTAGGAAGAGATTATGCGAATAATTTATGTTAACTTATGGACCAAAGGATATTCAAATACTTCTTCCGACCTAACGGAAACCCTCGCTTCACTCGTCGAGCAACGAAAAGGATGGGATATACTGACCATATCTCTGGGTATTTCTGCTTCCGGGAGCGTGGGTTTCGCTGACAAGGCGTAGAATGTCAATAGGGAGAAGCATCGCGCCTCTGCACCACCAAAACCTGTTTGTGGCGACGAATGAATGAGAAAAGTGAAAATATCAGTCAGTTGTCGTGGTCGCCTCCCAAAAAGCATCGTTCTGTTTCAAAGCTATCGATCACGGTGGACATTAAAAGTTTCCGTTTTGGGAGGGGGAGGAGGGGAAGCTCAAATTATGCAAGGAATTGGTCGGAGGTGGTAAGACTGATTTAGGTCATTCGTCAGTCCAGTTTAATTGAGGTTTATTAGTCAATCAAGTTTAATTATGGAGACATCCGTAGCCTGAAGGGGAGGAGTCAGCTGATGCTCCTGTCTGACTGGTCGCAAGTGAGAGAGAGAGAGAGAGAGAGAGAGACTTGTAACCTACGTGAGAACTGGTGGCAGCAAAGCATCATGGTTTAACTTTTTCTTTTATTAGTGAGAAATCGTTTTGCTAGCTACCATTCATTAACCGCTTCAACCCGAAGATGTATTGTACTTTGCAATTATTCTTGCCACCTCCGGACGGTTGCGAGCCTGGGAAACATCTCTATTTGTACTGGATGTATGCATGAATGTTCTAACACCTCACAGTTCTAAGTCTCTCCTGAGCTAAGAAAAATAAGCGGAATAAAACATCCAGATTCATATATCCGAGGCGTAGGGTCCTGAGGCTAGGTTACTGAAGTCTAAGGCATTTAATATGTGACAGGCCTTCGAGGTAGCTAGCTTTACACAGTCGAAAAGCCTCTAGCAGGGTCTTGGGAATTCGCCCTCGGTTGTAGCTCGGAAAAAATAAGAAAAATAATGTGACACGGGTATGGTCAGACTTCAATTTCTAGTGGTGAAAGCTAGTAATGTTAACCAAACTGCTTTTTATTACTGGCTTTCTAAAAACGAAGGTGTGTGTGTGTGTGTGTACTGTACATTATCCATACGTAGGCATGGCATACGTACTGAATACTCTGTCTCTGTCTCTCTCTCTCTCTCATCTCCCGTGCATTGATCCTGCAACCCCTGCAACAAAGACGCGGTGGACAGGCAGGAAGTTTGCAACAGGTCTTTCTTATTAATTAATCCGCCTCTGGGTCTCCTCCCTTCCTCTCCGCGCTCTCCTTTCTCTCACAAGTCTTTCTTTCCTTTGGTATTTCCCTCGTTTCCTTGGTACAGATTTTCCATGGACCGCGTTTGTAAGTCTGAATTTCTCGGGGTTTCTTTTGTTACTTTGAATTTCCTGAGAGCGCCTTTCGTTAGTTAAAATTTTCTGGTATTTCTGTTTGGATTTTTTGGTTTGTTTGAATTTTTGTTAGTTTGAATTTCTTCATTACGTTTTCATGATTTGAATTTCCCGGCACGTCTTTTGTTACTTTGTATTTCCCTATAGCCTTAAAGCATCCTTGGTTCGCTTGAATTTCCCGCCATTTCTTTGTTAATTTGTGTTGAGTTTTTTCTCCCAGCAGTATCTTCTGTTGATAATTCCTGCGTGTTTTCCATTCGTTTTACAGGCTTGTAATTTCTGTGCCGTTTGTTAGTTTGAAGTTCCTGGGATATCTTGAGACTTTGGTTATCTTGAATTTAGCGGGATTTCTTATGTTGGCCTGAAATTACTGGGTTCTCTGGTCCTTGATTTGAGAATTTCCCGTGACGTCTGTTCCAGATTTTATCCCTAGCATTCTTGGATAATTATTTTTACTTGAAATTCCCGCCTTTTGTTTCCTGTTTTGGATTTTCCCTGGCAGTGTCTTCTTTTGATTTTCCGTGTCGTTTGAGTCTTTGGATTCAAACTGCTGATCAGTTTTCCCCAGTTTTAAGTTCGTTCATACGTTTTTTTTTTTTTTTTTTTTACCGATGGTTTTTATTGTATTATGATTTTCCCGCCTTTATGCAATTTATTATCATTTTTCTGTTCGTTTCTTTCTTTCCTAGTGTTCTTTCCCCTACGATTTTCAGCCCTATCTCATTCTCATACCCGTTTCCTACTAATATATGCTACCGGTACGTAGTGTATTCGTTTTCGTTGTCCGCTCACACCCTTACTCATTCTTCCTACGCTCTTGTTCGTGTTTATTTTCATATTTTTGTATTTCTTCATTTATTTCTTGGAGTTTCATCTCTCTTGGATTGCTTTCTCTTCTTCGAACCTTCCAACCTTCACCTTTTTCTCATTCAGCTGTAATTAATCTATCAATCCCAGTTAAAATGAGAAAAAACGGACTCCGTAAAAAGTTCAATAACCTCTGAAATAATTATAAAAAAGTAGAAAGGAAGCTAAGGTACGAGACAAACGAACGACAAAAAAATAATGATACTAATTACTAACATCCTGAATAAAACCGGGAAGATAGGGAAGATAGCAGCAGTAAGAGAGGAGATAGCCATATGTACGATAACTATCTATATTGTACACGGGGCGGGTGAAACAGTACGATAGCGAGAGAAAGGGAGGTTAGTGACCCCAAGCAGCATCTAACGGAAGTGACACATAACAAAAGCCCACAGTGTCCATTAGTTACCATTAGCTTTCACCACATGGGCGTTTTATGGTCAAAATAACCTCAAAAATATATATATCAACCCGATGACATAAGTACGTTAATGTAGAGGAAGGGGGGGGAATTGTACGAAAGTTCGGATACGTTTCGGAGCACGTTGCGTCTTGGTGTGCACACGGTCGGGAGAGGTGAGTTGTTTTCTTACTTTTCTTCGGTTATTCGCATTATTCATACAATTTTCATATCATTTAGAATTCTTTATGTGCTCTAGCTTTCGCATAAGTAGTAGAGAATTAACTTGAGAGCTGTAACTAGTGGAAGTGATGGATTGGTTCAACGATGGATTTTCCTCGTAGTTTGAGTCACGCCATCTTTGATTTTACAGAAGTTTCTTCCCCTTTCCCCCTCTCCTCTGTCTCGTTGATGGGCTGAGAGCAGGAGAACTATAATCAGGGGTGTATTAGGAAGCTGTGAGAATGTTGGCCATAGGTAGTCAAAGGTTTATTATATTTCTATAGCATGAACTCGAAATAAATCTGATTGGGAGATATTGCTCGTACGGAAAAAGTTCAGGTTTTAGGAAGTAGGAATGTATAGAGGAAAGAAAATATGGAGGAGAGAAAGGGAGGGGAAAATGAGGGAGGCAGGGGAAATTTTTATTATGATTACTTCCTTTTCCCGGTCAGTTTTTGCTGTCGTTGGCTTGCAAGTACATCGTTGCAAAAAGTATACCGGCATGTGACAGGAATGGAAAGCAGATATTTATTTTAACGATTTTCATAATTTTGGATGGAGTAATACAAAATAGTCCGTAACTTTTTCCACTCTGCCGGGCAGTTTCCCGTTTATTACGTGGACGGCTCAGCATTATTAATGTCTGCATCATGTATCCACTGCATACTCCCGCTGCTACACAAGTCCACACCAGGAGACAGTCGTCCCCGTTACTAGGACACCGGCAAGCGAATTTCTAGCGGAGCACTGATTTTTTGACCATCATTTGGATGAGTTTCTTTGTTTCCTAATTCATCCTGGTTCTCGTGACATTGGTGAAGTCGACTCCTATGACCAAGGTCCCATACACGCACAGTGTTCAGTATCAGTCCAGCTGCGCAAAGTGGTTCGAACATGCCGGTTTGAGCGTTGGGATGCTTGGAATCTGCTGGTTTGAGCGCCACCACTAACCGGCATGTTCAAACCACTTTGCCCAGTTGGACTGAGTTAAAATAGTGTACGAGCCCCTAGCTGAATAAATTGCTTGGCGTTAGGTGGAGTGAAATACGAGTTGTTCCGACATTGAGAGGGTAATGGTGACAGCATTAACGCTTGAGCTCCTGTAACTCACAGGGCAGAATAAGTGTTTAGCGTTAGCTGGAGTAAAATACCGGAGTTGTTCTGACCATGTGACGGTTAATGATTATTTAACCATCAGGCTTATACGTAGTATCTTACTGTCATATGTTTATTGTCGTTTGGTGTTAGCTAGGAGAGAATTTCGGTTCAAACAATGCGAGGGTTAACGTGAATCAACCGCCACTTTTACGACTAACTTCCTTTCCTCTCTAGCTAGTTATTGAAGTGGGTAGCAATAATTTAGGTCGCTCGTATTGACAGTTTACGAATACTTACGGAATATAGTAGTGTGAATTTATGGTTATTCCAAATTTATTTTTTAATGTGTTATCCCTGATTCTAGAAATATATTTTAATACACGATACCCTGTGATTCTGGTGTGGGTTACTTGAAGATCCCGACCATTCTGTTGTATAGCCTACCACTTCCGTCAGTCGTATAATTGTTTTCTTTGTGTCCTTTCATTTTTCGATCCCCTCAGATATTATATAACATAGGCCATGTTTTCGAACTGTGGGGATAGATACAACCTTATTATTTTCCTTCACTGCTGGATATCATTTTGAAGTTGAACACAATCGTCTGGAGGTGCGGTAGCAAGGAGGAAATATAAAAATGCTTGGATTAAAGAGGTTATAGCTTTGATTAATGAAGTTTCAAGGATTCATTTAGATCGCAAGTTTACGTTTTTTTTTTTTTTTTTCTTTATCCCCCTCCACTGGTGAATTTGTAGTGGACATGGTTGTGATAGAAATTTGGTGGTTGGGTGGCAGATGGGGTGACGGAGGTACAGTACACGACAATATTTTGGTCACCTGTAGAGAGAAACTTGTGAATGCCTGGATTAATTTGCAGTAGATTCAGGGAGGACTTGGTTTTTCTAGGTTGTAATTGATTGCCTATTAGCGAATTCGTTAACGTAATTGCAGGTGTTTTCTTCCATTTTTTTTTTTTTTTTTTTTTTTTTGAGAGAAAAAAGCTGCTGTCATTTATGAAAGTGTTAAAGGAAAAGTAGTACTAGTATTTGAAGTCGGTCACAGGTATCAAGTAATTAACTACGGTAAGATAACAAAATTATAGTACTAAACAAAGCAAGTTTTCTAAAGATAACACTGAGTACGTCTACCTTAGATGCTGTCTGTAAAGATGGACACACACACACACACACACACACACATACACACACACACACACACACACAAGCATCCGGTTTCGCTACATCCATCAGCCTCTCCCGTGGGCTTTGTTTGAGAGCTGTTATTGACGCCACTGGATTTTCAGGTCAGCCTGCTCCATTAGAAGTTGCCAGTTCAAAAGACCTTAGGCCAGTTTTGAACATGGTTTTAAATAATTTGGCGCATTAATGAAACTTCTTGCTACATGTTTCATGTTGAACTTTCTAGTATCGTATTTGTGAAGGACAGTAGATTATTTTATCTGTATAATATACCTTAGTAACATGCAGTAATCAGTTCGTCGTACTTATATGATTTGAATGTAGACTTGATTTATTTTACTTATTACTGTTTTCAGTGTTATTGGAACTTTTCATTTGCTTAATATTTGCTACAAAATGCTTGTCAGTAGAGTTTGAATATAAGGTAAAGGTTGCTTACAGTAATAATACAAAACCCTTATACTCATATGTTTGGCAGTGTTACACCCTGAAGTGAAAGCTGTTTTTTGTAGTTTGCAATAAAAATAATAGATAGACAAGTCTGAAAGCTGAAAGTTTGATTTTGTGTCTTGCAGATCAGTTGTGTTTGAACATACAAAACTGTGAAATGTAAATGTTGGGGAAAAAAAAAAATAGCATATAAACATGAAGTTGTAAATACTGTAAACCCTACAGTGTTTTATTTGTCTTTTTAAATCCAGTATGAACATTGTGGAACTTTGCACAAAATAGATAAATTACCGTATTGATATACAGTATTAGCAAAATCAGATTGTAAACAAAGTGATATTTGTTATGGAAGTTCACTTTAAGCCAAACTAAGTAATAATTAGCCATATTGGTGGAGACTACGTTTTGATTAGAATAAATTAGATTAGAAAGTTGTACAGTGATTAGCAGTGGCCTGCTAGTCAGATTTGTGTAGGAATGTAAAATAGAGAGGAACTTTAGATTGGTGGAAAATAATAGATAGATTATCGAACGGTTGGAAATGGATATGACTTTCAAGTAAAAGCATGTGAAAATTAAAATGGTCTGAAAGATAGTAGGAAAGAATATTCAGGGAATAAATTTAGTAGGATATGAGATTCATCAGATTATAGAAAGTTAGGGATGTGGAAGTTTCAAATATGAGTGGGCCCGTGTTGTGAGGATTAGATTGCATGAAGTTAATAGATGTAAAAGTTGCAGAATAAAAGCATGTGAGAAATAGAGCAAACGAATTGATATGAAAGTGGTAAAACTAAAAGGCTGTTGGTGTTGCCTTTGTGGGGGTGATGTGCAACTCTACCTTGGCCAGAGCGCCGCCATACAGCATGAATTATGGATCTTATTTGCACTTTTGATGGAGTGAGGTGTGATGGCGGTGGCACGGCAGGGTGGGGGGTGGGGGAGATGAGAGGTTGGGGGATGGAGTGAGA
Source organism: Coenobita brevimanus (assembly GCF_032717465.1). Taxonomy (NCBI): domain Eukaryota; kingdom Metazoa; phylum Arthropoda; class Malacostraca; order Decapoda; family Coenobitidae; genus Coenobita; species Coenobita brevimanus. The sequence goes on from NC_137051.1 coordinate 3,605,280, forward strand.
GGGGGGGGAGCTAGGGGGAGGGTTGAGGAAGGGGGAAGTGAGAGATATTGAGGGGGAAAGTCAGGGAGAGAAGGATATTGAGGTGAGGGAAGTGGGAGGAAGTAAGGTGAAGGGTGAGTTGAGAAGACTCTGACTGGTGAGGTGGAAGGAAAGGGAGATGGAAGCAGGAAGGAGAGAAATGGAAGGAGGAAGTTGAGGGAGATGGAAGGAGGTAGAAGAGGGAGATGGAAGAAGGAATGAGGTGAAGGATGAAGTAGAGGGAGGGAGAGCAAAGTGAGGGATGAGGTGGAAGCAGAGGTGGATGGAACGAGGAAAGGAGGTTAAGGGTTACGTGAGGAAAGGAAGAGCGGGGAATGAAGAAGACGTGAGATTGAGATAAAGAATTGAGGTGTGGAATGAGATGAGAAAAAAAAAAATGGAAACAAGTGAGGCGGGGGGGGAGGGAGAAGTATATGAAGAGTGAGATAGGTCAGGGGAGAAAATAGTGAGCTGAAACGATGTGGGAAGATGATGTTTACATAAGTCAGGTGGGAGGAAGGTGTAAGATAGGGAAATGAGACGAGGAAAGGGAGAGAGTAAGGTGAAAATGGAGGTGTGAGTGTTGGGGTAGGTTAAGTTGGGTTCGTAGTGTCATACAGGGTTAGGTTATAGTTCCTGTGAGGTTAGGTCAGTACGGTTTAAGAGTAGGTATGGAGGTGAGTCTGAGGTGTGAGAAGTGGGCGACGTGTAGCTAGTTAGGAGGGAGGGAGTTGAGGGTGTGGGTGTTGAGTTAGTGAGGTGAGGTGAGAGGGAAGGAAATGAGCTATTCTAAATGGCTGTCTCGACTAATGCTGCTTTAATGACTGTTTATTTTCCTCCCATGTTTTGATGTATCGCCAAGAGAAGATTACCTTCATAAATAGCTGTAGGGCAGCCACTGGAAGTACAAATATTCGTAAAGTATCTTAACTTACCTCCGGTCACTTTTTTTTTTTTTTTTTTTTTTTTTTTTAATGTGCTTGCTACCGTCAGACGATTTTGTGTAGGAGAGACTTGGAATAGGGAGATTAGAGCTTGCTTTCCTGACCCCTTCACTACGAAAGCTCAGCGACGAATAGAATCGTCTGGAGGTCGCAAGAATAAGTCAATAGAATACGTTACCGAATTCAAAGGGTTATTATTTTTTTAACGAAGACGATACAGTTCTGTATAGTTGTATGTATGTGCGCATGTTTGTGTGCGAGTGCGTCTGATATCAGTGTCTGTCTGTAGGCTGTCTGTGTGTTTGTGTGTGTTGGCATAATGTGTGGGGTTGTGTTGCACTCGTGACAAAACACACGCAGTATTGCCTGTCATGCTGCCGTCTCTTTAGCATTTATACCATGTCGTTTTGCTGCTGCCAGACGCTTTTATTAATTTTAAAGACAGGCCCATGATTGTGCAGGGGGTCCGAACAGTAGTGCGGTAGTAGTTGTAACCCAGGATTCATCTAAATGTGAACCCGGTGAACTGCAGGCTGAAGTTGCCCCTCTCTTGCAGGCCACCATCCTCCTTTTGAAGGGATAAGGAGTTGAGGGACGTTTGTTAAACCATGCAGCTCCACCACCCCACTCACTTCGATGCCACCACATGAAGGTGTCCTCCAGCATCACGGTCAGAATGAATCCCTTGACATCGTGTGATTTTGTCGTATAATGCGTAAGATCGTTTTGTGGTAGAAAGAATTTTTAAAAAGATCCTTATACTGAAGAGTTTTGTGGAGACTACTTCTGTTTTTAATTTGAAAGGTTCCCATAATTAGAATTACTCGAGTCAACGAGAATGAAATAGGTGTTTTCGTAAGGAAGCCCTCACTACGATGTCATTTGTTTTATTTTGAAACTTACACACGTCGTGAAGGGGGCTACAAACACATCAACAATCCCCATCAGTTGCGTGTGGGATAACTGCTGGGTCTCGGGGGACGGCCTGTTATTCTGAGTTATATACGTATAAAAAATACACGTAGAAAAATTAATACTGTTTCCGCGTGTTTGCATTTGTGTCTTCCCCCCGTCAAAGAGAGGAATAGCATGTGAAATGAGGATGAAAGAGAGAATGGTGAGAAACAGAAAAGTGATGGTGAAAAGAAAATACTAAGGAAAAGAGAGAGGCCGTAGGGTAAGAGAGGAAGGGAAACGAAAGGGGAAGAAGATGGGAGGAGAAAGGGGAGGAAGAGGGAGGGGTATGGGTCAAATTGCTTATGTAACCCAGTATTAAACTTTTCCGTCCTTTACCTATTTTGGGGTGTTGAGTCAGGGAGAAGGTGTGTGTGTGTGTGTGTGTGTGTGTGTGTGTGTGTGTGTGAGAGAGAGAGAGAGAGAGAGAGAGAGAGAGAGAGAGAGAGAGAGTAAATGTAGAGGAGGGGAGAAAAGAGAAGAGTGAAGTTGGATAGTGGAGAATGAATTAAGTCTGGAAATGAGGAAAAACGCAAGAAGGATGGGTGGATTGAGAAGTGAAGCTAAGATGAAATCATAGGTAGGTCAGGGAGAAAAGGGTGAATAGGGAGGAGATAAAGATAAAGAACAGAGAGGAAGGAGGAAAAGAGAGTAGGTGAAGTTAAGGAGGAAAAATGAGAATAGGGTAAAAAAAAAAGAAGCTGATATCTTTCAACAAATTTGTTTAGTTTTCTGTCGTAACTGATATTTGGTTTTGCAAGAACAAGGAAAGGAGATTAACGCAGAATCTTGCCGTGTCTAACTCTCTCTACACAAACAGGTCTTGTTTACATAGAGTATTGATCGTAAATTGTTTTGTGATTCACCGTAGGAGAGTAAAACGAACCGATGAGATGAGGTTGAGGGGAAAGAAAGACATGTGACAGCGAGAGCATGAAGAGAGGCAGGTGAGAAGTGGGGGATGAATGGAAAATGAAGGACATGAGGGTAGCGAAAGGAGGTTGAGAGGTAGATGCGAGATTGATAGGCCAAGGGACAAATAAAGGAGATGGAAGAGAAGGGGGAGAGAAACTGGAGAGTAAGAATGAGGGGTGTGGGAGGGAAAAATAAGAAAGGGGAAGCGAGAGCTGAGTTGGAGAAAGAAAAGAATGGGAAGAGGCAAAATTAAGTGAGGATAAGGTAGGAATGTTAAAAGGGAAAGGTGAGGTAAGGAAGAGGGAGAATTGGAGAGGGGTAAAGAAAAAAGCTGAAGGAAAGAGAGGACTGGAGATGGATGATTGATAAGAAAGGGCAGAAAGAAAGAAAAGAAAAGATATATGATAGATTGGAAGGGAGAGAAAGAGTGGAGTAAAATGGAAGTAAGATTTGGGAAGGAAAAGGGAGATACTAGAAGGAAGAGAGATGAGAGTGAGGGAGGTTGAGAGTGGGGGTGAGAGGAAGAAACAAAAGGGAGAGAAGAGAAGGAAGAGTTATGTTGGAGAGGGAGGAAGAGGGTTAGGGTGAAGGGTGAGAGTTTAAGCGGGTGATGGTTGACCTTTGGCCTGACCTAACGGGGCACCTGCAGCCTCACCTGACCTTGCTATCAGTCAGGTGTGTGCACTAGCGCCTGTAAATCTCTTCATGTGTCTAGTTTACGGTGTGTGTGTGTGTGTGTGTGTGTGTGTGTGTGTGTGTGTGTGTGTGTGTGAGGGGGGGAGGGGACCCACGGTGGCTTCTTGGTAGTACCGGTATGTTCGTCTTCCGATCTGCGTACGTTCCGAAAAGGCAGATGGAAACCTTATTTATGACAGACATTTAGCTTGAGTCACTGTGGGTAGTATGTCCTTTCATGTGCCTGCATTTTTTACACCCTATCAGTTACCGTTGGCATATCACCACGCTTAATGACTGACATAAAATTTCCTTATACAATACCTCAGTTGTCATACGTACCACTCATTGATGACGGCTATTCCAGGTGCGTACTTCTGCAGCATGAGGAAGAGTTAAATCTGGCTGTCGCTCTTCCTCCGAGAAGAAGGGTCGGGGTGTTGGTCATATATGGACTTGAACAGGTACAGTGTCGTTTGTGTATATTCATCTTTCTATGTCATTTTTAGCTGGTTCATTTGTGTAATTTTTTTCTCCTTTATGTCTGTCACTGTTCCCTTTTTGTCCAGCTTATGTCTGTCAGTGTGTCCAAGCCCGCCTGTCTTTTGAATTACTAGGTATATCTGTTTGGCCGTCTGAGATTCATCTGCCTCTGCATCTGTCTGTGGTGTGTGTTTTTCATTATTATCATTGTGTCACATGATGCTTTGTAAGGGTGGTGACATGTGCCGTAAATAGATAAAATATAGATTAATAGGTAACAGGCATAAGAGTGTTATAGATAGGTAAAGGATAGGCCAAGGAAACGTGTATGGCATGATACCGAAAAAAGCTGGTAGTTATTTTCATAAATTTTAGATAGGCAGAAATATAAATATACGACTTCCATCTTTATTGTCGCGGTGTGTCCTTGCGTCTCGAAATGAGTGGATGTTCAAATTAGTTCCTGACTTTATTTTTTAATGATTTTTTTTTCTTTTTCAGTTTTCCAGGGTTTTGTCCCTTCTTTTGCTTTAAAGAATAATAGGTGGATGAATGGGATGATAAATATGGTCGAATACTGATTTAAAATATTCTTAATATATATATTTTTTACAAATTTTATGTATATATAATGTATTTTATATATATAATTATATATTTTATATACCGTATAATATGTATTATATACAGGTACCGTATATATTTTATATATATATATATATATATATATTTTTTTTTGTATATTATGTATATAATATTTATACAATATATATTTTGTATATTATGTATATAATATGTATATATTATATGTGTATATATTTTATATATTAGAGAGAGAGAGAGAGAGAGAGAGAGAGAGGGAGGGAGAGCAGATGCATGGGCTAGATAACACAACTGAGAGATGGATTGGCAGATAGAAAGAGGAGATGAAAATATATCCTACCCGTCCTATGAAGTTTCCCTCCTTCCCTCCCTCCCTCCCTCCCTCCGTCTACCTCATATCCGTTGCTCTAAGGCTTCCTATCCCCCTCCTCCTCCCTCTTCCTTCCCTCCCTCCCTCCCTTTTTCTCTCCCTTCACCTGAGCCGTCATCTTCCCTCTCATCATCCCATTCCGTCTCTCTCTCTCTCTCTCTCTCTCTCTCTCTCTCTCTCTCTCTCTCTCTCTCACACACACACACACACACACACACACACACACACACACACACACACACACACACACACACACACACACACACACACACACACACACACACACATTCCACTAGCGTTCATAGCGAGTGCCCCCTATTCATGATATACTGTAGACCGTAACACATTTCGAGGTACTACTTGTCCTCTCTCTCCCCGGATGCATTTTTGCTGGAGGGAGAAATGGGGGTGGGGGAGAGAATGGGGGTAACCTTTGCATTCTTACCTTTTTTTTTTTCAATGTTTCTTTTTTCTGGATGCATTTTTGCCTTAGGATAGATTTTCTCTCTCTCTCTCTCTCTCTCTCTCTCCTCACCGGAAGAAGGGTTAGGGTTATAAGAGTGAACAATTGCATTCCTGTCCATTTCTTCAGTGTTTTCCTTTTTCTTCGTTTGGTTTTGCACGTGCTGAATGCTACACTTTGATACATGGGTTGGAGTCCCGGATATTGCCCTCATCCCCTTCAGTACGGTGGCTGTATTATTATTTATTATTATTATTTATTATTATTTATTATTATTATTATTATTATTATCATCATCATCATCATTGTAGGTGAGGGCGCCCCCCCGCCCCACACACAATTATATCATTCTGTCTGCATTTTGATGAAAGAACGGATATGGATATTCGTAATTATTTCCCAAGCAGAATGTACAGTACAGTCACGTTGCATGTGTGGGGTTCCGATCTGATAAAGCGAAATTCCTCTGTGCTCCAGATTTGTTTGGATTTGACACAGTTTCCAGGTGGTGAGAGGAAGTTTATGACCCCTAATGTATAGAATTATATAAGCGAATTTCGTGTCAGCAGTCTCTAGAAAGGAGGATAGGAACGAAGCGAGATGACATGAAGTGAGGATAGGAAGGAAAAGACAAAATGAGCTGAAAGGAAGGAAAAAATAAATTGATGGAAGATAATAATGGGACGAGAGAATGGGAAGGAAGCTTGATAATGAAGTGGAGAGATGACTGGAAGGAAATAGTTTACGTGAAGAGAGGACAAGAGAGAAAATGAAGTGAAGAGAGGATAGGAAGAAAATGATGATGAAAGGATATGACGGAAGCGAGAAAATGAAGCTGATGGAAGATAGGAAAGCCCCGTCCACATGGTGCCTAAAACATTCCCCGAAACAATGCTAGGAACATGTCAGGAACATGCTAGATACATGCTTCCAAACATGCCGTAATCATGGTCGTAAATTTGCCGGACTGATTATCCCCAAATCGGCCCTTGCCAGTGATGATAGCATGGCTCGGAACAGGTTTACGGGTTTGAACGTCCAAACGGGATACTTCGGACGTGTATGCAGACATGTCCGAAGCAGTGTTTCGAACATGCCTCAAAACTTATTTCAGGCTCGTGTGGACGGAACCTCAGAGTAACATCATTATAGTCATCGCCACTGCCATCGTCATCTTCATCGTCCTCATCGTCAACCTTTGTCAGTCCATATCAAGGTGAAGGAAGCTTCCTCAGCATCATTTTCCTAAACCTGTTGGTTGTTAGTCTGTTTCATCTCAGGCCTGCACAGCAACTGGCACCATTCTCCGGGTCTCACGGATTAAATTATCGAATGCGTCTTCCTCTCGCACCGTCTCAGAGTTGTTGCTGGATTACCACATAGATTGTGATCATGTCCGTTTCAGCGTTTTTACACGAACCATCGAATACATAGATACTTAACATACCGCATCTCACAAAAATGTGGAGTAGCGTACGTTAGTCATTACATACGTACGTACTTAAATGCAAAAGTGGATCAGTATGTATATGAAGACAGGACATTACGAGCCTAGATAATATCCTGAATACTACAGCTACAGTACAAGGCTGACTGAAGGTCTGGTATGTGAATTTATGTGGGTATTCAGTTGATTCAAGGATGAGGTTATTAAAATGTAGTGCAGTATTAACATCATCCCTTTCAGCTCGAGAACGTAATTTGCATTGTTAATCTGGAGAGTGTCTGACGGTTTTGTTTAGCTCTGGAGTGTCGTAGTAGAGGAGGGCTACAATGAATACCCTTTATAGGCAAAGTTTGTGTGTGTGTGTGTGTGTGTGTGTGTGTGTGTGTGTGTTCCAAGTGGTGAAGCGGGCAAGGGTAATAGAAAGCTGATGAAATACTGTAATGTGGATGTTGTTGAGATTATGGTGGTTTGTTGATTGGTCAGTGCACGCACCTCTCTTAACGTTATTTACGGTTATTTACGATCAGATTTTACATTGGTTGAGAGAGAGAGAGAGAGAGAGAGAGAGAGAGCTGGTTAACCTCTTCCTAGGGGATGAAGGGGGAGTAAGCAAAATCCACTTCCACAACCCTGCCATCTCTCCCTCATCCCCACCTCCAGTCCCACCTCTACCTCCTTGCCCACCTTTCCCTCCTCCTCCCACCTTTACCTCCTCCCCCCATCTCCACCTCCTCACTCACCTGCATCCACCTCCCCACCAGCCTCATGCCTACTCTCACCCCTACCATCACTCCATTATACAATAACATTCACCCCATATTTTCACCCCCTGCTGTCTTTTTAACCCTTTCTTAGTCAGCCATAGCGGGATTCACTTCTTCATTCCCATTCGCATCCCTACCTTCATTCCAGCCTCCACTCCAGCCACACTCTGTATCCACAGTCCCCATATCCTCACTCCGTTCCTCACTGCAACCACTCATGCATCCACATTCACCCCTACCCTTAACCCTCACACCTCACCCTCACTACTACCCCATGCACTAACTCCCCCCCCCCCCTAAACTCAGTTGTCCTTACCCTCACCCTGTTCGTTCTTCCTTACCACCACCCATATCTCCACACTCACATCCTCATCTTTAACATGCTCACCCTTGTATCTTCCTGCACGTTCACCCACACCGCTTCTTCCAACCCCAGCCCCACTCCCACCCCTTACCCAGTCCCCTAGGCCTCCATTTTTACTAACGCCCCCAGTTTAATCTCTACAGTCCATCCACATCTTAACCCCGACACTCACTCCTACACCTTTTCCAATCCCTATCGCCTCTTACATTATCAGCATACCTGCACTAACCTGTCATCACCCCTTCTCCCCATACCCACCCCCATCCTTAGACTAACCTATCCTTACATTCGCAACATAACTCATCTCCACCCCATCCGAGCCTCCGATCGCACTCTCACCCAGTTATAACCTTGCCTCGGCTCCACCTCAGGCTCGTCCACACCCATACTTCACTCCTCACTCTTCCACCTCCCCCCACACCAGTCCCACTCACTTATTCACGCCCCCTCCCCTTGCTACCAAACCCTGAAGGTGGCTCGGAATAAATTTACATACAATTTTTTTTATATATATCATTTATCTTAGTCTGTATCTTGTTTCGTGTATGGTATCGTGTGTACCGTTATCTTTAATGTCTGTTATTCATGAAGCCAGGCCGCCAGTACCCAGTTATCTGATGTGTATCTATTCATAAACAGTGTAGAATATCGTGCTGTTTCCATGTAAACGAGGGACTTTTGCCAAGCTTTCATAAAATAGTCTGGCGGTAGGATTAGTAATTTTTTTTTAAACAGATCACGTAACTCCTGCAATCCAGTAACGTAATTATTTACTTATTGCCATCTTAAATCGGGCAGTTTAGTAACGTATATTCAGTCAGTAAGGCATCAGTAGTGCGTTTATTCTAACCTGGCAGATTCCTAACCCCTTTCATGGGCTTAGTTGATGGCCATATTTTGTCATGTTGTTGATTTGAGTAGTAACCAAGGAGGCTCATTTCTACCTCATAGCAAAGGCTCATGGCATTTCATATAACAGTGACATAGTAGGTCCATGCATGTTGAGGGAGTGACAGAGTTCCATTAGGTGTAGACAATCTGACTACAGTATAGAGGGAAATAGTCTCCATCATCAATCCTGACGTGCATCCAGACAGCTTTATTTCGTTTATGATAAAGTATAGAACTTGGGGAAATAGATTTAGCCTCCATTAACACCTCCACTGCTAGTCTGTTATTTATTTTTGTATTTATTAGGTTCAGTAAAATCGTCAGGGATGTAAGGAATAAACATGACGTCATGGAAGTAAAGGAGCCAGTCTGTTCAGTACGTTGCTTCTGGCTGACTCCAGACGATTTTATGTAGACGAGGAAGGAAGTGCCTCTAGTGAAGGTGATGAGGTGAGAGGGCGTGATTGCGGTGTCCTGGGTTCTTGTCTGTCTGTCTGTCTGTCTCTCTCTCTCTCTCTCTCTCTCTCTCTCTCTCTCTCTCTCTCTCTCTCTCTCTCACACACACACACACACACACACACACACACACACACACACACACACACACACACACACACACACACACACACACACACACACACACACACACACACACACACACACACACACACACACACACACACACACACACACACACACAAAATACCGGTACTCTTTATTATGTGTCTTTTAGGAGAGAGAGAGAGAGAGAGAGTAAAGGAATGAGAGATAATGAAACTGACATGAAAAAAACAGTAATTAATGACTTATGGTGTTCTCTACCTCTTGTTTACCGCAATATCCAGGTTCACCCTTCCTGTTTCCCCCGCCCCTCACTCCCTTCTCTTCCTCTGCCCCCCCCCTCTTTCCCCTGCTCCCTCTCTTCCCCTTTCTCCTTCTCTTGCCACTTCTCCCTCTCTTCCCCTGCCCCCCTTCTTTCCCCTGCTCCTCCTCTTCCCCACCTCACATCTGTTCTCTCCCATTCGTACTGTTCCCTGCATTCCATCGTTCTTTGATCCCCTCTTATCTTCCTCTCCCTTCCCTTCCCCTCCCCCCCTCACACCCCCTTCCTCTGCTCTCTCATCCCCTCTGTTCGCCCTCCATCTTGCTCCCCTTTCCTTTATCTTCCCCTCTTATCAACCCATTTTCCCTCCCTTCCCTTCTCCATCCCTTCTGTCCCCTCCTACTCCCCCCTCCATCTCCCCCTCTCCCCCCTCCCCTCCATCTCCCCCTCCCTCCCTCCCTTCCTCCCTCCCTGAAGCACACCGTTAGTGGGGAGGAAGAGGGCAATCTGAGGGTGGCGAAATGAGGGGAGTGGAGAGGAGAGGGGGAGGGGGATGGGGAGGAGGGATAGATTGGAGGAGAAGGGAAAGGGGACAAAGCAAGGAGGTGAAACGAAAGGGAGAGGGAAGAGAGAAGAGAAGGAAGGAGAGAGAAGGAAAAGACAGGAGGCGGAGAGGGAAAAGTAGAGGGGAGGAGGCGAGGTCAGGGGAAAGGACAAAAGAAAGAAAAAAAAAGCACAGCATATGGAGGAATTAATCATGTTGTCATCTTCCTTCCACCCTTCCTTCTTAATCTTCCTTCTTTTGCCATGTCGCCACTTTGCATATCTCCCTTCCTCCTCCCTCCACTCCTCCTTTCATCTGTGCCTTATCTCTCCATCCTCTCCTCCCTCCTCTTATATCACTCTTTTCTTCATTCTCCCCTCCCCCCTCCCTGCCCCTTATCTGTCTGCTTTGCACTTCATCTTTCTCTTCCATTTATCCTTTTCCTTGGTCCTTACCGTCTGTCCCGGGTTCTTTGTATCTCTTTAGTCTCTGTTTCCATTTAATTTTCTGTGTGTATTATTTTAATGTAGACTTGGTTATAAGTTTTCCATTTCTCTCTCTCTCTCTCTCTCTCTCTCTCTCTCTCTCTCCAGATTCTTTGTAACTCTAGCCTCTATTTTCATTTAATTTTTCCTATGTGTATTTATGTATAATTCTCTCTCTCTCTCTCTCTCTCTCTCTCTCTCTCTCTCTCTCTCTCTCTCTCTCTCTCTCTCGTATATACTGCCTCATTACTTTTTTGTTAATTTCATCGTCATCATGCCTTCACCCCCATATCTACCTCCTCCCGCCCCCCACGTTATGCCTCTCCTCCTTATCTGGCTGTATTTAAAGTGATCTTAATTGTGAAAGAGGGTGAAAGGAGACACTTGTGGGATAGAAGCAGGCCTCACTCTCCTCCTGGGCACTCTAGACGCCATATTGGTACACTCACGGCTGAATGAAAGGGACAAGGGGGGTGGGTGGGATGGCAGAAATTTAGTATGAGTTCGTTTATCTTTTGAGAGAGAGAGAGAGAGAAGCAATTTTTCTCTTTTGATGTGAATTGTTTCTCATATTACATTAATAGGAAATAATAAAGTTTGAACATTTTCAGTGACACTTATCCTTATATTTTATTTATTTATTTATCTGGAAATGAAGGGGTTGTATCTCAGTTTTCCGTCATTCCACATCATGGCCGATTAGCATGTGTCGCATTTGTGAGATGATTTTAATTTAAATTTAATGATCCTGATTTCTTCCCCCCTGTGAGACGGCCGTTTTACAATTATCTGTAATATCAAGGTTGACTAGCATGCATAATTAGGTATGTGTGGTCTGTGTTGGCTATTCGTTATAGGTTTCCCCATCTTACAGTTTTGTTAATAGAGAGAGACCAAGGATGCATTGTTATCATTTATCTTAGGCCACAGAGCATGTATTGTTAGGTGTTCTCTGTATAGACTACCGGTATATCTGCATATTTTCGTATATTGTGAGAGGGCATGTATTTTTCAGTAATGTGTAATACTAGGCCTAAATCGAGGCAGCCAAGCAGTAAAAGTACCTGTATACTGTGTCCTCTGCGTAGACTGTTCGTGTGACTCCCTGTCTGCCCTCCGAAGGACCAAATCTATGAGGGGGAAAAAAAAAAAAAAATATTAATAAAAAGAAAAGTATTCGCCCAACGTGGGGCTCGAACCCACGACCCCGAGATTAAGAGTCTCGTGCTCTACCGACTGAGCTAGCCGGGCTGATAGTGAGGAGGAGGGAGGGTGGGGTCATAAGTGGGGGGAGACGGAGGGCAGCGTGATAACCGGAGGAAGGAGATGGGGCATAAGGAAAACTGAAAAGAGAGAAATACAGAGAAACAGGAAAAGATAAAAGCGATAACAAGAAGACCGGGATATGAAGGAGAGAAAATTGAAAGGAAGATTGATCTGCGGAGGAAAGGGAAGAAAGGAATGAAGTAGTGGTGAAAAAAGAAAGGTAGAGAATGAGAAGAAAAGGGGGAATTAATGGGAAACAGGGATTGAGAGAGAGCCAGTGTTGTATGTTTAAAATTTACTGGCCTCCTACATAAATGTACACACCGTTACCATTTCTCTCTCTCTCTCTCTCTCTCTCTCTCTCTCTCTCTAATAAGCTGGTAACACCGCCACCTGTCACTCATGCCACCCCACCCTTAGCTTTTCTCAGCGTGTATGAAGGTGTGTTTTTTATGCATGGCAGGTGTGTAATTGTGGAATGAGGAAGGAGTTGTGTTTGAGGAGTAATGGCACAGGAAATGGGGTGGGTGTGGTGGTGGAGAGGGGGGGGGGATGATTGTGGTGGTGGTGGTACGAGTGGTAGAATTGCCTGTGGTTGTGGTGAGGATGCGTTGGTGAATTGGTGATGTCTGTGACTAGTGAAGGCATGGTTGTGGTAATAATGGTGTGGTGGTGGTAGGGTTGGGGTGGTGGTGGTGGTGGTAGGGATGGTGGTGGTGCGATGCTGGTAGGGATGGTGGTGGTGTGATGATGGTTGTGTTGAGGGTTTGCTGGTGGTAGGGGTGCTGGTGGTGGTGGTGGTGGTGTGATGATTTTGGTTGTGGTTGTAGTGAGGGTGTGATGATGGTGCTCTGGAGTGATGGTATTGTGATGAGGTAGGTGATGGTTAAAACAGTGGTGATATTGATAATGATGGCGTGAGGGTAGTGATGCGTTTGATATAAAGATAATGGAAGTGGTGATGATGTTAGTGATGATGTTGTTCATGAGTGCACTAGCGGTGCTTATAATGATGATGTTAATGATGAAAGTAGAGTGGAAATTAGTGATGATACTGAAGAGAATTGTTAATAATAGTGTTGACATTTCTAATTTTGGTGATCGTGTCAGTGATGATAATAGAGGGGTGAAGAGTTGTGGTGGTAGTCATAGTGAAGGGAGCGATAGCATTGCTGAAGATGGCAGTATACTCGTAGATTTGTTAGTTGTATTACTGATGATGATGATGATTGAGGGTGTTGTGGTGGTGGTGGTGGTGGTGGTGACGACATAGATGATGCTGGTTTTCGTAACGGTGAAGAGGGTGTAAGTGATACTGGCGAATAGAATGGTAGTTCTGTTGATAATAATAGCGTAGGTGGTGGTGGTGGTGGTAGAGGAGATGATAACGGTGGTTGTGGTGCTGACGTATGCAGTGGTGAGTATGGTTATAATCTCGTCAGACTTAATGGAGAGCCAGACACAGGCAGTTAGCAGAGGTCGGAGAGAGAGAGAGAGAGAGAGAATTAAAGGAAGAAATAGACCGTCTGCACGAGGTAAGAATACGGTGAACTAAGAAAAGACCTGGGTTAAGGACATGGTAGATTGAAGTATGTGAGTTTAGGACGTCAGAGAAAGATAAGATATAGATAGGACATTGAAGAGTGCATTAGGTCAGTTCAACAGGGTAGAGACATCAGTACAGGAGTGAGTAAAAAGTTGAAGGATATTTAGTAAGGTACATGGGACATTAGTGTGAAATATGAGTATTGGGGCATTAGAGAAGAGGGTTAGGAGATTGTAGAAGAAAAGTTTATGGGTATCAGAGAAAAAGAGCAAGATTGTAAAATACGGTTATTGAAATTTGGGACATGGAAGGATATTAGTGGACGTAGGAGGAGGACGGGCAAAGGGGAGTGTAAAAACGATAATGGATACAAGTTAAATCCTTCAGCACGACTTTTCATGGTATCAGACGATTGTTATTTAGCTTGGGAGAATTTTTCGGACTGGAGAGGTTAGATATAGTCATAATTAAGCTGAATGTAATCGTCAGTTAAAATAAGTAAATAAATACTGTACACAAATCTACAAAAATGCCTCCCCGTACAGATGGGTTTCACTCTGTCAATCCGATGTCGTGCTTTAATTCATTCTTGCTCTCTCCACACGGTTTTATTTGATTTAGAGACAGTTGTGAAGGGACTAATAAAATCTGGTTCTCACTGCTCTACAAGGCCTGGCCAAAGATTAATAATACTGTATGGAAGCGGCAAGAATAAACTCCGGAGATGTGCTATTGGAGTGAAGGAATTAACTAAATCCTGGGGAGGGGAGGGAAGGGAAGCATTTTTTTCTTTTTTTCCCTCACCTAAAATTGCGATCTCTTGAGTCCTGAGTACTAGCAGAAGATTAACACTAGAATATGATGTATGATGCTATGTACAAAGAGGTGCCATAGAAAGGATGTAGAGTGTTAGCATTTATCTCATTTTGCCACTGAGGTACGTGAAATAAGCTGTAGAAGGACGAAAATCTGGGTCGAGTTGGGGTGAAAGTTGATTTTTACTCGTTACTGGGAAGCCTGCTGAGGTCAGAGGATTAAGACGGGTAGGATACAGTGGACATGGGGAGGATACAGTGGAAATGGGGAGGATACAGTGGACATGGGGAAGACACAGTGGACATGGGGAGGGTACAGTGGACGTGGTGTAGGATGAGGGCAGTTCCACCCCCCTCCACCCCACTCCCAGCTTCCTGCCTACCCGCCTTTGTCACGTAAGATTGTCTTTATTGGCTCTTTCACTGGACCCTCGACCCCTCTCTCTCTCTCTCTCTCTCACACACACACACACACACACACACACACACACACACACACACACACACACACACACACACACACACACACACACACACACACGTGTCATCATATCTTCTCCATTTCTTCACTGTTTTTATTCTTCCTGTCCTCTGTTTCCTCTCGTCTTTTTCCTTCATTCTTTCTTATGTTCTTTCCCCACTTCCTTTCCTGCCCTTCCCCCCCTCCTCTCTCTCTCTCTCTCTCTCGTCTTCTAAATTTTTCTGGGTTTATGTGCGTTTTTTCCCCACGCATTTTTTGTGATCCTTTCTTTTGGCTATTTCTTCTTTCTAATATCCTTTCTCTCTTTTACTTCTCCTTTGTTTTTCCTTCCTCCCTTACTCTTCCCTTCCTTTTTTCTCCTCATCGTCAATATCCCGCTCTCCCGTCTCTTTAGCTTTCCTGTCTTCTACCTTCACCTTCCACGCCTTTACTTACCTGCTTGTCTGCTTTATTACTTTTTCAGTTTGGTTATTCATGTCATGTCTTTAGGCTACTTCTTTTTCGTTATCCACAGTTTTATTTGTTACTGTTCATCTTTCTCTCTTCGTTTTTCCATCTTTGCTCCTTCTTACATTTTGTGACATCGAGCTCTTCCTTAACCCTTTAGCTACTTTTTATTTCGCATTTACTTTAGCCTTTTGTTTTTTTTCTGTAGTCTTTCATTTTCTTCCTGTTTTCTTCTTTCATCCAACGTTTTCTTTCGCTTCTAAAATAGGGTAAGCTAACATTTTTATGACGTGCCGCGCTTTGGTTGTGGGATCCGAGGTAGACAGGTTCAAATCCCACGGCGGACAGGGATGACGTATTTTGTATTTTAATCTTGCTACTACCGGGTGATTTTATTTAGTCCAGGAGAGATTATCTGACCTGGGGGGATTGGATGCAGCTTTAATTAATCTCTGCACTAAAAGAGATCTTGCTGAAGCTTAAAATCGTCTGAACGTACCAACAACAAACAGAAAAGTGCGTCATCATACTGAGGAGAACGCGTCCCTCTCCACGTCCTTATTGCTCGGGCCGGTCGGGATGGTAGACTTGTTTCGTCCTGACAGACTTTTCCTACGGGAGGATTTTTAGACAGCCTTCATTAATTACTTCGCAAGGGGGCTGTCAGAAAGCTGTATAAATTTGTCTTGTAGCAGCAGAAAGGAAATAAAAAAATGCAGTTATCGGGCTGAATGGGTTAGATAAAGTCCTTGTGCTACAGATCTGGCGCGAGAGAATTTTATTCATCTCAGTAAATTACATTATAGTTTATAAATTAAAGAATATATATATATGTTTTGTGAAGCAGTACATAGGAGTTAAAACCCTTCAGCCCGAGGACGTTTATTTTTAGTTACGATTTCATCCAGCATCGCAAGGACCTCCTGTTTGAAAGTCTGGCAACCTGCATAAAAGCGGCTGGGGAGAGCAAGAGTAAAATTGCAAAGACGTCATCGTGTTGAAGGGGTAGTTGCCTAATTTGCTGGGGATTTCATTACAAACATAAGGGTATCGTTAAATCACTGACTTAATTTACGCATAGGTATATACCAAGCATAACTTTATATCAGTATGTCTGATTATTAAAGTATCATTATGTATCAGACCTGTTATATATCATATAATTGACCATATTAATTTTATGTATCATATCAGACTTCGTTTGTTTTTATTAAGAACATTATGCACAGCGTAACACCTATATTGCCCCACCAGGAGCTTAAGGGCACGAGGCTAGGTTCAGTCCAGGTGTTTAAGAAAAGATGCCCAATCGCCATGCCCAGAATGACATTATGTAGGCAGTAAATTCCAACAGCCCAAGAGTTTCCATCCTTTTGTTTGGCCACATTCAGTTGGAACGCCTTGACCCACTCGACCTATAGCAATTGTATGTTGGCTTTATAGTTACCATCCAGTGTAGTAAATGATTTCCTGGCGTACAGGAAACAACATCGTTCGTGATTGAGTCACGTGAAGGAGCACCGAATGGAGTGAGTGATGGGCGGCCCCACTTCCCTGCCATCTGTCTTTCTGGCCTTTATATCGGCTGGTATAATGAACATTTGTATATATATGTCTGTCAGAAAAAATCAGTGTTAATGAAAATTGTTCTATCGTCTGTCAGGAACATCATGCAGTCAGTATCTTTGATTTTATAAATGTGTATTACGACCATCGTCTGTCTATAATCAGTACCTATCTGGCTTTGTACGGTACTTGCAGACAACAGTAAATAATGAACGAAACTGTTGCAAAGAGGTACAGTGTACCTACATTGAAAGTGTGCCTGTGTACCATGGGTAGAATGATAAATTTAGTCAGGGTAATACTAGTAGGACAGTACTATGTATGTACCATATGCTTATTCAAGTGTATGGCATTGCTGCGAGCTCAGCCTTTCAAGGGAATAACGTAATCTAATCTATAAGATGTACCCTTTTGTGTTTTCTTTTTTTGTGGCAATATTGTGTTTGTGAAATAGTTGAGATATCTATGGAATCATATGGTATGTGATTTTTGTAAATATATTAATGCTAAGTGTTCTTGTTCCTGTTCTTTAAAGCATTAGCAATAGCAAAAGCTTGTCCTTTTTTCCACTCATCTTCCGTCTTCTCCCGTTGAGCCCCGTCGTCATTTCCCCCTTTTGCCGCCCAATATTGAGGGCTTGTCCCCGAGGGGTGAGTGTCTGTTGCTTCCACATTGTTACTTTCTTCCTTCTTCGCATGTTTCATCGCATCCACCGCGATCTTGTTCTTCAGATCTGTTAAAAATGCTGGGTCACGTCCAGCCTTCTCGGTTTGGCTGGTGGCAGATGCGGACAAAACTGTTGGTCGATAACTCGGGTCGTAAGCCCGAGGTGGTTTGGGCACTGGGTTTGGGATATAATTGTGTGGCTGAGTGAGTTTCTGGCTCTCATGGTTAGGTGTGTGGGTGTTTGGTGTGTGGGTGTTGATGTGGGTGCCCTGTGTGTGGGTGTAGGTGGTGGCGGTTACGGCGGGTGTGGGAGGCTGTGTTCGTGGCTGGTTGGATTTCTTGGCTGTTGTCTGTCCGTCCAAGTCTCTTGCATTCACTGCTTCCCCTGCCTGTAAATAATTGAATAACGTATTATCCTGACGTTAGGTGAATTACTTGGATACCTGCTGTTAATATCAGTAAATATTTATACAGATTACCTATAACTTCAATTGTTTTTTTGAAGTAATGAACGCCGGCATTCGAAAACGAATTCATAACGCATTTAAAAGAAAAGTACATCTGATAAAAGCAACTATTATAAACTTTCCTAACTTCACAGCACACATGACATTCACACTAAATATTTATTACAGGTAGGCTATCCAGACTAAGCATACCAGCGAGAGAAGGATGTCCAGTTCTTGCTGAAGAACATTCATATCAGACTTGATGCTGGATTTGGATTTCACACGAAGCTCCACGCCAAACTCTTCTTCAATATCTGTAAGGCAAGTGATACTTTTATTAACCCTTCATAGGTGAATTACACATTATAGCATATAAACTACTGTACTCGTAGTGCGCGCGCGCGCACACACACACACGCACACACACACGCACACACACACGCACACGCACACACACACACACACGCACACACACACACACACACACACACACACACACACACACACACACACACACACACACACACACACACACGCAGCATTGTTGAGTTCGTGTTCCATAAAACTCTTATTTTAGCTGCCTCCTATTTTTTTTTTAATTACATACGAGATATGTATAGGATAACACAGATCTTAGTGGGTTTTGTAATTCTTGGTATATGGAGACGATTTTCTTCAGCTTAGAATAGACATTTATAACGAGTGGTTAAATATAGCCTTTACTGACTCTTCCAAAATGAGAGATTTTTCCTGAGGTCAATAAAATCGTCTGGGAGGTAACATAATTAAGCTTCGTAAGACATCATAGTAGTGTAGGGGTTAGTGGAGATTATTTTAACCCCTTCACTGCAACAGGTTTCCCCGGAGTTAATAAAGATCGTCGGGTTGAAGCAAGAATTAAATATAAAATTAATAATGAAGTGGGTAATAGCGTCTCACCTTGCCTGGCGTTACGGGTCTGGGTCTTAAGTGGTACCGGTATTGTTTCCTCTCTCAGCAAAGGCAGCTCTGAAAAAGGAAGAAAATAAGGTAAAGAGATGCGAAGAACAGTTTTAAAATAACTGTCATCAGCCTCCTCCCTTTTCCCACCTAACTTGCCCGTTTCATTGTGTTTCAGATGTTTTCTTTGTTATAACAGGTGTATTTCATTGTGGGTTTGTGGCATTTGGGATTCAAGGATTAGAGGGATACAGCGCTGTAATTTGTATATTTCACTGAATTTAAGGTATTGTGGTGAACAGTTATGGCATTCGAACTCATTTCACTGGGTTAAAAATTAGGTCTGAATTATATTACTCTTCCCTCACGCTTTTATCACTTCTCAGTCCTCTTTTTCACCTCCTTTCCATTTTTATTTTTCCCATGCTCTTTCCTTTCGTCTTCTTCAGCTCCCTTTTCATCCTCCATCATCCGTATTTTCCCCACTACATCCATACTCTTTTTGTTACACAGTCCTCTTTTTACCCCTTATCAAGCCCTTATTTCTCATGTTCCTTTCCATCCCCCTTCTGTATCTCACCCCTATCGCCCCCTTTCAATTCACTCTTCTTCACCCCGTCCCCGTATTCATTGTCTATTATCCCTTTTGTATCCACCTAATATCTTTCATCCTTCCCTTTCACCTTCCGTTTTTTTGTTTTCTTGTCTTATTGTATTTTTTTTTTAACCTCCCCCTTCCATTCCCCCGATGCTTTTTCATTTTTCTCTACGTCCATGTACCCCCCTTTTGCTCCCGCTCCCAT
>NC_137051.1:3630000-3767500 GCF_032717465.1 Coenobita brevimanus
TCAATCCGCTGTCTCCAACACTTAATCATCTCTGCATACACCTCATGAACCCCAGCTGCTTTCCCATTTTTCAGCCGCTTCACAGCGTTCTTCACCTGTGCAAGTGTCACGTTTCCTGGCAATGCATTCTCTCTCTGCTCACCCCCCAAACCAATCATGTTTGCAGTCGCTCTGCTCTTTCGATTTCCATTAATCAGGCTTTCAAAGTATTCTTTCCATTTGGTCCTTACTTCATCCCCATGGGTTAATAATTTACCACTTACATCCTTCACATTTTACATTTCTTTCCGCTGTCACTTCAACATTTCAGCATCTTTCCAGAATAACTTCCTATTTTCAGAGTAATTTACACTGACTTTTCTTCCAAGATCATCATTTACCTTCCCTTTTTTCCTCTTCACTAGTCACTTTACGTGCTTCTTGCTCTCAATATATTCAGTTATTTCAATTGAACCCCTGTTCTCTAACCACTCTAGCCACTTATTTCTCTTTTCCTCCACTGCTCTCTTAACCTCTTCATCCCACCATGCTGTACCTTTTTTCTTTGTTGCTACTCTTGCCACATCACACCGCTGTAGCATTCCTAACTAAGCAATCCCTGTATGCATGCCACAGGCTGTCCAGATCCATTTAATTCCAATACACTGATTCCAACTCCTCTTCTACTTCGGTCATGTATTTTTCTGCCATTTCTTTGATCCTCAGCTTCTCGACTTCAGTCTTTCTCCCTGACTGCTCCTTTCTCTCCTGGTCCACCTCACTCCTGTCAGCTTGATCTTGCATACCACAATCGTATGATCTGACAGACCTCAACATCGTCCTCTCACGGCCGTCGTATCAGTAACCATTCCCAGGATCGGCCTCTCTACGAGCACGTAATCAATCAGGCTCCTTTCAACACGATCCCCTTTCCCTCTATTCCCTGTATATTTATGTGCATCTTTGTGTTTGAAATACTTACAAATGCACAACATCCTTTCCTGACACATATCTTTCAGTTGCTTCCCATTATCATTTTCTCCTGTTACTCCATTACAACCCATTATGTCATCCTCAGGACCAGTGCTTACTCTTCCATTCATGTTGCCCATTACGATCACTTTATAGTTCCTGGGCACTTCTCCCACTGCTTCATCCAGTTCATCCCCAAAACTATTTTTCTTTGTCTAACTTCTGTCATCACACGGTGCATACGCTGCAATGACTGCCACTTTCACCTTCTCAAACTTGAACTAGTCATACATACATCTCGAGCTAACACATTTGTAATCTTTCATTCCACGCTGCCACACCTCATTCATCAACAAAGCAACTCCTTCCTTGTATCTCGCCCATTCATGCCTGATCATACACATTTCACACCCTCCCACTCCTCCACTTCACACCCTTTTATCTTTGTTTCACACAGAGCCATCATGGCATATCTCGCACTCTTGAACACATTCACTACCTCCACCCTTTTGCCCTCCTCATTCACACATCTCACATTCCACGTGGCCTTGCAAATCGGCCCATTTGATCGGGGACCTGGGCAGGTATCGGGCCCTCCAAGGCTGTCCGAAAAGTCTGCCGTGATTAAGTGATTTTAGATCGGGGAATCTGAGGAACACTTAACCCAGCCAAAAATCCTGGCTATATGGTTACCACCCAGCATAGTAAATGGTTTCCTGGGTACAGGAAACCATTTGGCTTGTCACTCAGTGTAGAGACCAAAGGCATCCGTACATTGAGAGGATGATGGGTGCCCCCACCTACCGCAAACCTATGTATATATATATATTACAGTATATATATATATATATATATATATATAGATAGATAGATAGATAGAGAGATATAAATAGATAAATATAAATATATATATATTATATATATGAATTACATATATATTATATGTATATGTATATATATACATATAATATATATATGTATATATATACGTATAATATATATATATATATATATATATATATATATATATATATATATATATATATATATATATATATATATATATATATATATATAAATATTATTGTATATATATACATATATATATATTATATTATATATATATATATATATATATATATATATATATATATATATATATATATATATATATATATATATAAGCATGTAAAGGTGCAATGTTTCTCAATGTAAGAAGGGCTTTTAAGCTCACCTAGCCCATAAGAAAGTTGACTTTATTTCTAAGGTTGTTTCTATTGGATCTCAAGAAATCATAGGACAGAGTAGGTAGACAAAGAATAAGGAAGGCAGTAAAAGTATATGGAGTAGATGGGAAGTTGAATGCTGTGAAGAATATAAGCAGTGCGTGTGGATAGTGAACTGAATATTTTGATCTGAATATTGCATTGCAGCAGTGGTGCATAATGTCTCCGTGGTTGTTCAGTTTGTTTATGGATGGAGCTGTAAAATATATATAACTTAGGGCAGTGGAGAATGGGTAGAGTTTGGAAACTTCCTGTACTGTTGTTTGCAGACGATACTGTATTCTTAAGTAAATATTAATGGAAGCTGCAGGGCTTGGTGCACGAGTTTAGGAGTGCATATAAGATACTGAATATTATTGAATTTAGATAACAGTAAAGTTATGGTTTTCAGGTGAAATGATGTCACAGAGTGCACAGTGAGCTTGGATGATGAGGAAATGGAGAATGGGTGCATTCAGGCTCTTGGGTAATGTGATGAGTTAGGATGGAATGTAGAGAGTGAAGTGCTTGAAAGGGTACATCAGGGAAGAAACGATGCTAGTTCATCAAAAGCAGTGGCAAGGTATATTACCACCGACCAGATACCAACATCACCACCACCCACACTCCACCATCACCACCATCTACACTCCACTATCACCACCGACAGTTGCTCTGACCCAGCATCGCCAAAACCATATCATTACCTCCCATATATCACTATCATTGCATCACTGTCCAGACACCACCATCATGTATGACCTGGTGCTCCTACTACTTTACTGTGTTATACTGACTGCCGTCACCACCACCATACACCACACTAATCATCATCACCACACAGATATGCCTCCAGCTACACTCCTAACATAAATTATGCATACCCGCCTGATGACATGTACAGTATCGTGAATACTGATGTGTAACTTTTTAAAACTGCTGAAGTGCAGTGAAATCATAAGAGTGCAAGCCCATGGTATATAAAGATGAATGAAGTTGTACCAGTAGTGTGGAAGAAAGCTGTAATTGTGCCATTAAACAAAAATAATGGTAACCCAAACAGGTGCAGAAAAAAAAAAAAAAAAAAAAAAAAAAAATAAGGAAAGATCATATAAGCACTGGAACCCAACAAGCAGAAGTAAACGATGAGAAACATCTTGCTCCAGTAATGCTGTTGGGTAGTGAACGACTTCCCATGCTAGGTCAGAGACCAAGCCAGGTGATGTGGACCAAACCAAGGCTTTAGCCTTGGTTAATTTCAAATCTAATGGAAGCAGGGATTTAAAATAGTGACCAGGGTTTAAAAACAATATTATAGGCACTGCTGTGCAAGGCTGTTGGTTGTATTAGAAAATCATCTCGTCATTACACTTGTTGAGTGATGACGAGTGAGGAAGGTTCCCCCTCTGTTCTAGATTTTGAGTGAGTTACAAGGTGCAAAGAACAAAACTAATGTATTATATTCCGTTATCATACTCTACAACTATCCACCGATCTGTCATCCAATCCGTTTTGCCACATCAAGAGTGTACAAGACTGGGGTTAGGCAATTTAGCCCCAGAATTTAAGACAAGGATGACTAGCCTCACTCATTCCATAGTGGCATTATGTGAGCACTGAATTCCAACCATCCCTCAGATGTAAACCCTTACAAGTGTAATCCAGTTGGAGTACCGTAACCCAGTAAACCACCAGGCGTCATTTGGTTATATGATCACCACCCAGCACTGTGAATGGTTTCCTGGTCAAAAGAAACCATTTGGCATGTTACTCAATGTAAAGTTGCATGAAGGCAACACTGTATCAAGAAAATGAATGATGGGTACCCCCATCTACCACTAAATATATTTTACAAACTACAGAAAAAAAGAAATACAACTCTGGATATATTGAAATGTTTTTATTCATAAATAATATGTATAATGCCACAAAAGCTGGACTTGGGCCCAATAAAGAATATTCTCATACATCCATATCCATAATAAATAATGGCTACAGAGGAATAGCCAACTAACATCAACAGCAATTAGATGTATAAATATGAAAATCATTATCATACTGGGCATTAACATGGCCAGAAAAAATAAATACATAAATAAGAGTAACAATCACAATAGCAATTAAATATGATAATACTGAAATATACAGCAGTAAGTATTAATGGGATCTACTTGAACAGGAGCTAGGGTACATATACCATCAAAATGTTTCAGCATTACTGTACAACCAATACGAACAAGAACAATTACAACAGTACCATGCAAGGCCCAGTTCTAGTCTAGACCTGTTGCCACAATTAATGCATGTTACTGACAAAAAGAAAAAAAATTTTTGGAATGCTTTATAATTTTTGCTCAAAAGCTATTACTCTGACACTTCAAATCACAGCAACCAGGGTTTCATAACAAAGTAAAAATTACAGGAAAAGACAAAATTCTAGGGACAGTGTATTTTGAAACTTCTGATCTGCCTGAATAATCCAGATTAATGATAGTAAAAATGAGATAATGTCAATCTTAGACTGATGAACAAACACTGCAGGGATAAAGAAATAAGTCCTTATTTGTCATAATAATGACCTATCTTAGCCCAGAGCAGAGATATCACTTGATGGGGACAACCATGAGAGTACATAATAAGTATATTCTTGTTTAACAGATTTAAAAATGAGTACTGCAGTGCATGTTAATATGCTATTGATGAAAATTAAATATGCATCCTTGAAATGATAAACAGACCACAATTTTAATTCTAATTTGGATTGAGTAGTCAAGAAACTGAAAATTTGGGGGAACTGACTAAGTTGCCAGTAATCTTTGAAACAAACCTGATATAAACACATATACAGTATTGCAAACTGTATCAGAAGCCAAATGAAACAGACTGGTAGTTCCTACTGTGTACTGTATTTGCAAGTAAGCACTGGTAGAAAATTCAAACTCTACTCTCAGAGGTCTCCATGTGAGCAGAGAGCTGTGTCAGGGAGTGGATGGGCAAATTATAAATTGCAACGAGGATCTGGGTCAGGATGAGACCGCAGGACTCTGTTGATGGTACGGAGTAGCGGGTGAGGCTCACATCCACATCGATTTCTGAAGTCGTCCAAATCCAATGCCCAGATCATACCACCTCCAAGACCCATGGCCTTGATGTATTCAGACTGTCAGAGAAAAAGGTACAGAATAAGACACTGATATTAACTGGGAAGTGCATGGGAATGTGCAAAAGGCATTTTATAGACGTCTGAAAATTAACAACATATGGAGACAACTGGATAAGTTTTATGGAAGTGAAGGGAGATAAGAAATGTCAAAACTGAAGGAAAATAAGAGTGAAAGTGAAAGAAATGAATGGTGGAGAAAACTGAGAAAACTAAGATTTAAAGAGAAAAAAAGACAAAATATGAAAAATAAGAGTGGGTATAACTCATGAGATCATTGAGATGAGAGGGTAGGGAATACTGAACTAATGTGTGTGTGTGTATATATATATATATATATATATATATATATATATATAGTGAAATTTCCTAAATTGCGGCTATATAAGACTGAGCACATGCCGTGATTTGAGAATTCCATGAGTCAGAAACAGCTAATCTTACAGGGAAAATTACTTGTGGGTCTGTCATCTCAGAAAAGTTAACCCCCTTACCCCCAAACCAAATATACATAGACAGGTCACCAGCGAACACTTGACAACCTGGAAAAAAAATCAGTAAAGCATATTTAATGGGAATGAACACTACTGCAAGATTCTTATTTGACTCTAACAACACTGCTTGAATGGACAGGGAGCAGGAAGGGTTTCTGATGCTTGAGGTGGACTTCGGTCTCTCAACATAAGGCGAGTGTGCTGCTGCCTCTGTGCTAGTTCCTTCTGATCAACTTCTCTCAGGTACCCCCTCAAAGTCCAGTGTGGAGACAATGGATGCAGTGTTGTTGTCACTCTCAGCTGCTTCTGTGTCATCATAAGTATCGTAGATTCATTGAGATTAATTTTTACCAAACGGGCATGGCCTTTCCACATTTTCTATTGAAACGAGTTTTTCACAGTTTACTTATCATTTCTGGATTACACAAGCTACCGGGCATTTTAGAAACTTACCTCTGAAAGCTATAAATGAGTATTAGAATGGGTGATACACTGACGCGTCCAGTCGGAGCAGTGGTTTGTAAACAATGTGGCCAGTTTGAGGGATCGTCGGTAAACATTGCTGCGGGCAACCAGCCTACGTCCTTAAATAGGTTTACAGTATTTTGTTTTTTCCACTTGCTTCTTGCAGTCACAATTCAACAGTTGACTATCTGTGTTGCATATGTATTGTACCAAAATTACTTGAAGTCGTGAGTTTGTTATAATATAGGTGGAACTGCCCCACCTATTTGGTAAAGAATTACTTCATTGAGTCCGTAATGGTGGGCAACTTTGGCTTTTATCTGACTGCCGTCAACCCTCCTTATTACCTCTATCTTCTGGGTGTAAGTTCATTGAAGAAGTTGTGGGCTTAGGAGGGTTACAATGGCCATGGCAACACTGGACATATGCAGGAAGCATTGGGGGGGGGGGGGATCCTCTGGTACACCACACTGGAACCACATGCCAACAATGGAGAGGAGACAATGCACTGAGCCAGGCACCAGGGCATCATGCGCACTCGTCCTTAATGTTTGGCGTGGGAGAGAAACACTGTGATCAGCTTATAGTAAGTGCTGTGCTTGAATATATGTGGTTTAGTAATTGCCATGCCTGACCATGATTGGTTTACGCCCAGCTAGACATGTGGGCTGGAGGTAATGGTGACGCATATTACATGAGGCATCGTAAAAGCATCATTTTTGAGGCTGCATTCACGAATTTTGTGTAACTTCTCTGAGTTACTGATACTGCAAACTGCTGCATGATGTTGCTGCGCATTATGAATCTGCTATTTAGGATCATGCAGTTTAGGATATGCCACTGTATATTACAGTGAGACATGGTATACAGTGAACATTTCAACTTACCTTCTGTCTAATCATCGCAATATCATCAAAGCTGACCCACTGATTACCCTTGTGAGCATAGGGTCCAATATTTTTATTGGGGTCTGAAACTTTAGTGTAGCCTTTGCTTCTCACTCTGTCACAGATCTGAAAGATTGAGAGAACAAATATGAAGCTTAACCATATACTGTAGGCAGTACTGTACATTTAACTCTTCATTACTGTGACATTTTTTATTTTATTCTTATCAATGTAAAATTATTTTATTAGGTCTAGAAAAGATGTCACGTACTGAAGAGGCAAAAGCAGGTTTTCCTGGAGTGAATAAAAACACGTGACAGTAGCAGAGACAAAATAATAAAAAAATACATTACCAAACTGAAGGGGTCAGAATGATACATTCATGTCTCTGGCCTAACTGGGTTTGGTTAGAAGTATTGAAGTGTACATCATACAGTAGGCTGTTCCTGTTTTGAAGGACTAATTCACACATAAGGCAAGGGATTTTGTAAATACGTATTATCCCATACATGTATTTTAATATGGTCTCTTTTTCATTCGTGCAAGAGATTAAAAGTTCTGAATATGATAGCATGCGATGTCAGAGAATGGTGGATGTTGTTTAGTTGTCAGTAGATTTGTGAGGAAGTTTCCAGGAGAAATTGGTCAAACTTAAGATATAAATTAAAAATAAAATACAGATGAGATTACAGAAAATCTCAAATATTTTTATTCTAAAACTGGTGACATAACTGGAGAAATATGGATGCTGCTCTTCTAAAGTGGTAAGGTTGACTGTTGTAACTAGTAAAGGTAGCTACCACAGAAGACTAAGGAAAATAGCAACCTTCAAATTGCTCTTCTAAAGTAACTACTATTGCTCAGCAGAACTTTCTGCCAACAAAGGGGTGTAGGGCATGGTCAGGGTCAGATGCAATATAGGACACTGGCCAAAAACTAGTCTTCACCTCCTGTATCTTTTATGCACACCAAATTTCCTCTAATAAAGTGAGTAGAATGAGTACAAGAGGCCAGTGTTGCATTGCCTTAACCATTGCTGTTGTTTGTTATTGTGAATGCTCAGTACATAAACGATATTTAATTACATTAACCATGGATTTCTAGTGATATTTTATGGAAGAAAAGACTTCTGTTCTACAGCTGGCAGCATTAACCTCTTCAATACAGCTCCTGTACTTTTTTTCTATAGTGTAATCTTGGTATCGCATGATGAGATGTGGCTTACAAGAAACTTTTAGAAACTGAGGTGTTCTATTAATCCAGTGTGAGGTGTCCATAGGCAACCTAGAACGTTAAAGTAGTCTCTTAAGTTCTTCTATGGATATGAATGCCAAGAAGCATGATTCTAGGACACAAAATTATTGATGAATCTTCAGCTTATGACACATTATTTGCTTTAATCTTCCTAGTCCCAGATGCATACATTCATCTTGAAATAGACTCAGTGCTTGAAAAGTTGGAGTCTTCATTAACTCCATTCCTACCTGAAAGCTCTTCTATTCTATGCTGAATGAAGCAATCTTGTAACAACAAAAACTACAAAAATAAATCACCATACTGAATAGGAGAAATCCATCTTTTGTTCAGTATTGCATACAACTGGCATGATTAACTACTTCAATCTGACGACATACTGTTTATTCTTCATAGCACTAGACAGTTTTTTTTCTTGTGTCAAGATTATTTAAATTGGAGGGTTTTAGATATAGCCCTTATTTTCCCATTCAGTGCAGAGAAACCTTTCCACAGCTGACTAAAACCATCTAGAAGTAGCAAGAATAAAACTAAATGTTACATCACCAGATTCAAGGGGTTAATGCTTTGACAATGATTAGAAAAGTTCTTGCTTTGGATGATTTATTACTTGGTGGAATGGGGAGCTCCATAATGGACAAGATGAACCCTCTCAATATATGGTTGCCCAAGCCATACTTAGGCTGTACAGTAGATGATTGCTGCTGGCCATCCTCTATATTTTCACTCAAGTTCTTCATCACAGGCAGGAGTAGGCAGTGCTATATTCTGGCATGTGTATTATATAAATGGCTGCCATGGAGACAACACTTATGATAGATGGGTAGGACTAAAACTGAACCAAAGAAGAAATGGAAGTACAGATACTGGTATACAATGCAGGATTTTCTAGGGTAGTGGGACAGAGAATGACTGGATAGTTATATATTGATTTAATGCCGAGGGCACAAAATAAACTTCCAAGTGAAATAAAATGAATATATACAGCACACAGAGGATGGTAAGGTGAAATCATCACAAAGAAACAAGAACAGAAAATTATAAGTACTCGCCTCATAGAAAGCCAGGAACCCAGCAGCCCTTGTGTACTCGCCGGCCTGGCCCTTACTAGCCGGAACGTTAAGTCCAGTTTGCCCATCACTATTCCATCCTAGGCTAAATGACTGTCCATACAGAGGCATGCCCATCACAAGTTTCTTGCGATCTGCTCCCTTTTCCAACCATATATGGATTGTTGAATTCTGTTGAGAGATAATGAAGTGTAGCTGTTAAGCATATTTAAGTTTACAATATTGTACTGCATACCATCCATGCAACCATTTTTTTTTTTCCCCCCCCTCCCAGAAATGCAGCACTATATCCACTAATCAATCTAGTACACTTTTCAGGTTACTATAATGAGTGACAAGCAAAATGGTTTTCTGTAAACAGGGAAACTACTTACTGTGTTGGATGGTTACTTACAAGAAGATACTTTCCACACACACACACACACACACACACACACTAACCCCCCCCCCTCCCACAGACTTACTTTTGAAGAATGTTATTAAAGTTTTACTGATTTCTACTAATACAGTATTTACTAGTTTTTCAGCCACAGGATAATGATGGCTTAAATCTCTAAGTAAAGGAAAGTTAATGTACTTATATATCTAAATAAAGGAAACTTAATGTCTATTTATCTATCTATCTATTGCCAGATGCCATAATCCTGTAAGGGGTGGCCATTTGACTTTGAGTTATTGGTTTTACGGGGAGGGGCACTAACCCTCCACCAACCCACTTGCTGACATGTACGGAGCACGTATGGGTTGGTTATGTAGTTACCACCCAGTGTTGTAAATGGTTTCTTGGCTTACAAGAAACCATTTGGCTTGTCACTCAATGTAAAGCCACCTGTAAAGGAAAGAATAGCAATAACAAGTGACAGGAAAGATAGGAGATATAGGAAGAGAGGAGGGAACTTAATGTCCTTTTGCATAATGTGTTATATTAATAGGAAATTTTTAGACGTTTATCAGGGTTGGCAGCACTGGTTCATCTGTCACTGGGAAGGAGCACCTCATATAATCAACAAAAAGATACCAGATGGTCTAGTGGGTTAAGGTACTCCAACTAGATGTGGCCCATAAGGGTTTGAAGGTGAAGGGTGACTGGGGTTTACTTCTCACATGGCACTCAGGCATGAACAACTGGTGATGCCTAAAATACCTGGACTAAGCAACCTAAACCCAGGTTTCTAAACTCCTAATGGGGCAATAAAGGACTGGATGATGAGGGATGAAAGAATGGTAACTCAAACATGCAGTATTTGAGTCATTCTGCTGGATAACAGAAAGTTTCATATTAGCTGTTTTGGTAAAGGCATTATTATCTTAGTGGTGCTTACTCATACTTAGCCATGATTTTAAATAACTGCAAAGATTAAAAGGTTAGCAGAAAGTCCATTAAGTAGAAGGAGTGCCAAAAGAAAGCACTTGCCACTAATTATAAGTGTACTCATATGAAGGTATAGGTACTACCGATTTTAGATATAGTAATGGTGTTCTTTTGAAATGGCTGGGAGAAGTTATGGCTTCTCTGATACATCATGGACAGGGTTATATTGACACTATAGTCAGCCATTTGCTAGTTTCCCAGAGGTCCTAAAATCCATAAGGACCCATAAAGTAGTTTGATTCTCGCCCCATGCTAGCTGGATAAGATAAGCAGTTTCTGCATCTGTTCTTATGATTTCATTTATATGAAGATTGCTGAAGTGGGATGGTCTCTACAACTCAGAACATACTGTACACATGTGGTGGGAGGAAGTTGGAGGAACATCTGATTGGTCTAATGTAACTTGCCTCACTTCTCATCTTTTTTTTTTGCATTCACTTACCTGCCCTCTTTGCTTCCTTAACTATAATATTTCTTTCTTTCCTGTTCATCTGTCAGCTACTGTTGTTTTATCATAGTACTGGTACATCTACAGTAAAATAAGCCCTTTCTTTGTATGCTGAAGCAAAGTATATGTAACAGCTGCAGTTCGAGCTAAGCTTAAACAGGTATTTAGCAGAACACTAGCAAACCCTCTTGGACAAGGCAGGTTGTAGCTTTAATTCAGATTTGAAATCTCAAGTAAATAAAGAGTGTACATGTTAACTTTGCTAATAACTTACAGTATTAAACAATGGTTCTGGACTCTCTGGGTAATTGTACATGGGAGAAACATGGCCAGTCATCTTGTCCCAATGACCATGGTAGTCATAAGTCATTACGGCAATCCAGTCAAAGTAACGGTTGAGTGCTGGGATATCATAGCCTGTTGATGGCAAGAAAAGGGATATTAATTTCCTGGTACTGTGAAAAAGGAAATATGATAGTGGTTAAGCAGTGAAGGAATGGACTGTAATATGAATCAGATTCCTAGTTAAGGCAAGGATGAGTTTTTGTGTCTGAATTTAGCTTAAAGCCTAAACTGATCTTCCATTTGATCCACTATCATGTTACAAGAACACATATATCAATACCACCATTCCAGTCATGGATGAGATAGCCATAGTACCACTTTTGGTGTGAATGGTTTAGTGCCAGCACCCACAGTGTAGTGCCATCCACTGATGGTACAAAAGAGGACTGCTGAGAATTAGGACCATACTGTCTGGTCAATGCTCAAAGTGGTGAGGAAAAAAATTTCTTGAGGAGACTAATCTATACCCATCCACTTTCCAAGAAAGTGGGTGATTTGTTCATGAGGTGGAGCTGATAATCTGAAAGGCTTGAAGGATGAGTGAATGGATGTGTGATCAATTTCACAGGGCACTTAGCAATTCTGCAATTTTGTTTTCCACCTATTTCTGGATCCTACCCACCCAACTTATTAACACAAAACAGTGTCTTCATGATAATGATGAAGGGATGTGATACTGACTGGGAGGAACTTCATAATAATAGCTATGCATGTGGACAGCCACCTAATGGTGGCTCTCCACATCACGCAATCTCTGGCAGCCTCTATCTTCAGTCCCTTATCCCTGAGGTGACGCTCTATGACCTCATCCCAGGTCTTTTTTGGTCTGCCTACCTCCAATGTTCACAATTCTCATCTTCTGCACTCAATTGTCATCCTCCATTCTCTCAATATGCCCAGACCATCTCAATCTACCCCTCCTGATCACAACACCAACACACTCCAGTCCCATCCTTCCTTTCAACTCTTCAGTCATGCTCCAAGCCCTCCCAGGGCTCAAATTCAAAGATGCACTACACATCCATCTAGTCAATGTCATTTCTGTACATTTGAGCCTACTTTTACTGCTCAGGTCTGACCACCATACGGTATTACACTCATAAAACATGCTGCATACAAAGATCTCTTAGCATGGAGGGAGAGCCCTCTCAATGTTAGGAGAGGCAACAGCTCCCAGAACTTTCTCCAACCATTTCTGTGCTTTACATAATTCCTCAGTTTTTATTTTCATGCTCTTGCCTGACCTCAAATTTTGTCAGTAAAAATTCAGTGTGTAATATCTGGAAATAAGCTAACTAATGTTAAATGATAAAAATACACAAAATTCAGTAATTCTTCAGCCACAGACTGATCCAAAGTGCTTACCTTTCTCAATAACCTTATAGCTTGGGGATACAGCAGCTGAAAGAAGGAGTCCATGAGGTTTGAAGGCTTCTGAAAGCTCCCTAACCCATGCTGCAAATGCTGGCTTATCTGATGCTGGACCCTTTTTGCAGTCCACCTGTGAATAAATACATGCTTCAGGTAAAGGTTTGCTCACAGGATATCTTTAATTGAAAGGGAAAAAAAAGAACCAGTGCCTTCATGACTGTCCTTATCTGAAAAGTATATCAAAAGCTCTGACATGTATGGACTCTTCTGAACTTAAAGGCCCATTTTCTTGTCAGCTTAGTAGGCTTTGCAGCACCTCTGCCTTAATGAACTATTCTGTACATCATCATCTGGAACTCCTTTCCCACCCTACGGCAGGGTGACATGTAGCAACATCCAGACAGCCAAAAGTTTGCCCAATTCAACAGGCCACACTACCATTCACTCGTCATTCAAGCCCTCGAAATCCTGGCTGCATCAGATATGGCACAAAAAATTTCATCACATTCTGTAGTTTCACATATACCTATCTGATGGAACCAATGCAAATGCGGTCACATTAAAAAGAGGAGCCAAATCCCTGGTCACGCACTTCTCTGCACAAAATTCATCCATCTAGCTCAGTCTCTTGTCAGTCTCTTAGCCTCACCATTTTCCATACCTCACTTCCTCACACACTCATCCACCACATCCCTCCACCTTCATCTTGGCTTACTGCGCCTCCCCCCTCCTTCAGATTCGCTCAGATATACCTTTTTCACCACTCTATTGTCATCCATTCTCTTCACATGACCAAACTACCTCAGTACTTTCTCTTCAGTTCTGTTGTCCACAGACTTCCTCATTCTGCTTCTTTCATGTATCACAATATTCCATATCTTATCCACTTTCTGTATTCCACATACATTCCTCTGCAGTCCCATCTTCACTGGTCTTACTCTTGATGTTTCATTTTCAAGCCACACCATAGTCTCACATCTACATGTTAAAGTCAGCACTGACACTCCTCCATGTAACCCTCGCACATCTGCAACACACAAACCTTTGTTTCTTATCAAGGCCTTCACAACATCAGCTACTTTCCTTCCTTGTGTCACTCAACTTTCCACTTCTTTTGCACATTCTCCTCTCTTTTCTGTCACTGTACCCAGGTATTTGAACTCTCTCACCAATTCCAGTCTCTCAATTCACTGTAACATCGCACTGGGAGTCACCTTCTCTCTCAATAACCATCACTTTACTCTTTTCTACATTTACTCTCAAGGCACGATGCTCACAGACATTTACAAAACTCTGCACTAGTCTACCAAGCTCTTGTCCAGTATTCTCAAGTAGCACTGCATCATCAGTAAACAACAAATTTGAGATAGTAGGTGGTGGTGACCATCATCCACTCACTTGATGTAGTTCTGCCTACTTCTTTCTTAGCCTTTATCATTCTTTTTCTGTGCCAGCCCCCCCTCTCTTCCTATTTCTCCCATCTTCCCTGT
The DNA here is from genome assembly GCF_032717465.1 of Coenobita brevimanus. Classification (NCBI taxonomy): domain Eukaryota; kingdom Metazoa; phylum Arthropoda; class Malacostraca; order Decapoda; family Coenobitidae; genus Coenobita; species Coenobita brevimanus. Next base: position 3,644,573 of record NC_137051.1, read on the forward strand.
CACTTCTTATTGCTTTTCTTTCCTTTACAGGGGGCTTTACATTGAGTGACAAGCCAAATGGTTTCCTGTAAGCCAAGAAACCATTTACAACGCTGGGTGGTAACCATATAACCAAACCATACGTGCTCCCTACGTGTCAACAAGTGGGTTGGTGGAAGGTCAGTGCCCCTCCCCATAAAACTAATAACTCAAAGTCAAATGGCCACCCCTTATGGGATTATGGCGTCTGGCGATAGATAAGATAGATCACCATTCACTGCCAACACCAACCCTTTCTCCATTACTCGTGTTTTTTACTTCTCTCATCACCCCATCCATATATACATTGAACAACCATGAGGACATCACAAAACCTTGTCGCACCCCTACTCTGATCATGAACCATTCACTTAGATGCCCATTTACCCTTACACATGCCTCACTACCATCATAAAAACCATACAAAAACTCTTGATGACACGTAACAGCTTACCAACTACACCGTAGCTGTGCAAAACCTTCCACAATCCTTCTCTGTCTACTTTGTTGCATGCTTTTTCCAGATTCATAAATGCCATAAACACCTTACAGTCCTTCTCACAAGCCTTCTCCATTGTCTGTCTCACTGCAGATATTTGATTTACACATCCTCTGCCACTCCTAAAGCCACCCTGTTTGTCACTCACTAGGACTTCTGATTTCTCTCTTCCTTTATAATAATTCTTCCTTATAAATTCCCTACAGCACTCAATAAACTTATGCCATGAAAATTCTTGCACTCACTTTGCTCACCTTTATTTTTGTACAGGGGTACAATCTCTACCTTTTTCCACTCTACTGGCACAGTTTCACTCATCCATGCCTTCTTACATATCTGCAACAAGCACATCATTCCACTCTCCCCACTACACTTGATCATCTCTGCATATACCTCATCAACCCCAGCTGCTTTCCCATTTTTCAGCTGCTTCACAACATTCTTCACCTCTGTGAGCGTCAAGTTTCCTGGCACTGCATTCCTTCTCTGTACACCCCCAAAACCAATTTTGTTAACAGTCGTTTTGCTCTCTCCATTCCCATTCATCAGACTTTCAAAATATTCTTTCCAACTACAGTAGTCCTTACTTCATCATCATAGGTTAATAATCTACCGTACCACTTAACATCCTTCACACTTTCACATTTCTTTCCACTGTCATTTCTACATTTCTGCACTTCTTCCCAGAATAACTTCCTATTTTCCAACTAGTTTGCATTCATTTTTCTTCCTAGATCATCATTTACCTTCTTTTTCCTCTTCACTAGTCTCTTTATGTGCTTCTTGCTCTCAATATATTCTGTATACCACACCTAAATATTTATACTATACCTGAATATTTTCTTTATGTTATACCCTTCTAATACCAACTAGTGCATAAATAATGTACAGCTAAATATTCACCAGCCAGGTCCTGATATGAAATGGTAAGGAAGAATACTGACCTTGGAGAGCTGTTGTACTCTCAGTGGCTTAGGAGGCTGTCTATTTCCTCTTCCTTTACAAATTATTTTGCATAGCACAACTTGCTATTTTCCTGACTGCCTCTTAAATCATTTTTATACCAACAGGGTGAGGATAAATATCATACAAAAGAAGATAGACAAATCATATACAGAATAAACTGGTACAGAAGTGGCACGGAGCCTCTTTAAGAAACAAGAATATGGGCCACGGGCATTCATAATGGATTATTATTGCATCAGATCAAATGTTCTAAGAAATTATTATCAATACCCAACTCTCCAAGGGTTTAGAGAAGTTCACTGAAGATGATATAACCCACGCTGAAATGCTTTCTGTGGAAGTGAAAATAATGAAAAGAATGTCATACCAGATGCCTAGCATACAGTACTCAAGTTATAAACAGTTTATGGAAGGAACACAACTAGGTAAATACCATTATTCTCCTCATCAACTAGCACTCATTCACCAATGGATGATTATTTACAAACAATGTGGATGTCATACCTGCCAACAAACTGGGTATTCCCAGTCCAAGTCAAGGCCATCAAAGTTGTGTTTCTGGATGAACTGGATCACGTGTTCAATGAACTTTCTCCGAGCAGAAGGACTGTTGACCAAGCGGCTGTATTTATCTCCAAGGGAATCATTCCATCCTCCAATGGCTAATGTAACCTTGATTCCCTTTGCCCTTAGGGCTGTTACTTTTTCGTAGAACCCTGGTGGAGGAGTGAGGAATGTAGTCAAATTAATTTACTTACAAGTATGTATTATAATTCAGAAAATCAGACATAAACTTCCCTAAAAGATCAAATCACTGGGATGGTATTTTGCATTTTGTTCACCCACTTAGTACTGAGATGAATACTTAACAATATGATCCCCACAGGAGAGAGTAAATAATCATCTGACCCTATTCCTCTCTCATATTTTAAGTCTTTCAAAAGAAAAGAAAATGCAATGTACAAATTCAATGCAAATAAGATTGCAGCCCAATGCTGGGGTACTAATCATGGCCCAAAGTCATTCAAGATTTGATCTTAGTGTTTATCACTTCAGAGCTGAATTTACCTAAGAATTGAAAGCATTTTTATAATCTACAAACTAAGTGTAATGGAGATAATTTTGCATTAATGTAACTCATCCAAACATTAACAATGTAAAATACCCACTGTTATCATAATCTGCCCAAGTGTCATGGGGTTTAATCAGCAGGCGTGTCCCATCCAGCACAGCAAAACCATAAACAATATGTGTACAGAGGTTAGGGTCTATGTCCTCTGGCTTGTACTTGCCAATCCCCTGCCGGTACCAGGCCCAGTTGGTGAAGTAACACACTACCTGTGGAGTGGAAGCACAGAGTACTTAAGTGAAAACAGTTTTAATAGTCCCACCAGGAGTTTAAGGACCCAGGATTATACTACTCAGTCCAGACATACTGGCAGTCTGAAACTGTTGAGGTCTGAAAATGCAGGGATTTACTGTAACCTGTCAGTCACAGAGGTCTATCAAAACCCTATGGAGGACAGACATCTACTTAGGTACTTTATTCTAGCTACAACAAGTATTATTCAGCATCAGAATCTATTTCAGTTTAATCTAGCTGCCATCAGATTATTTTTTTCAGCTAAAGGAAAGCTCTGCCATCCAAAGGGTTTCAGTTCATCATTATTATTTATTTTTTAAAAAAAAAAAAAAAAAAAAAAAAAAAAACACACACACACACACACACACACACACACACACACACACAAAGGTGATTCATTAGTAATTTTTTCATACTCACCTGAGGGGTCTATTCTAAGCTCAATGAATTTGCTTTGTGGTTGTAAAAAAAGAAATGGTGCTGTGTTCAATATTTAAAAAATAAGTCGTGTTGATGTATCCTTCACCTCAAGGAATTACTTTAATACTGAATATTATCACCCAGTGGGGGGGGGGGGGAAACCTGGATAAAAAGTCTCAGTTTATGAGTGTCTGAAAACTAACAAAATGATTTTTGTATGGATGGAACTTAACAACAATATAAACAGCACTATCATTGTACTGGTGTCTTAACTACAATCTTTGCTTGTGCCTGTTTTGTCTCCCTATAAAAGTACTTCCTTACAAACCACAGACACACAGAAAACAGTAAACACCAACCTTGAAGCCAGTGTCAGGTATGGATGGCCGGTAAGTAGTGGTTGCAATGGTAGCAGCAGTTGGTTTTGTGGATGAAACAGGAGGCCACCAAGGATTAGCTGTGGTACTGGATGTCCACCAAGGTGAAGTGGTAGGTCTAGCAGTGGTTGTCCACCAAGGTGAAGAGGTAGGAGGTCTAGTAGTAGATGTCCACCAAGATGCTGTAGTAGTAGGTCTAGTAGTGGCTGGGGGCAGCTGGGGTTGTCCAGTCTTGCACTTTGCAGCTCTTGGCCAATCGCAACGGTCCTGGAAGAGTAATGAGAGGCTCAAAACTGACTGTACATATCTGAAGTTGTGCTAGACAGCTGTGTCTAAGATGTAATAACTGATTTGATGGGAAACTGGTGAAGCAACTGTGGCAGGGATGACATCACCATAAGGCGATTGGTGTTCATTTTTTTAATGCATCAAACACTCAGTTCTTACACCTATCAACCCGACAAAATCTTCCACAGGTATACCCACTAATGTTTAATAATACTGTATTCAGCTTAATCCTGCATCATCCTTGAACATGCTTGGGGTTTCATTTACTCGAGACTTATATTGGAAACATCATATTACATCTCTTGTAAAATCTGCTTCCAAGAGATTAAGTGTGCTAAACTGACTCCTTACCCTCTTTACCCCTGCACAGGTGTTGACTTTATACATGGGTTCTATTCACCCCTGTGTAGAATACAACTCTCATGTGTGAGGAGGCTTCCCACATACAGCTCTTCTCAACAGGGTGGAGTCAAGGCTTTTCATCTCATTAACTCTCCTCTTCTTACTGGCTCCCTTCAACCTGTCTCATTGCTGCACTTTTGCATCTTTATCTCTTTTCTGTCGCTACTTCAGTGGTCACTGCTCCTCTGAACTGTCTGCTTGCATCCCTCCACCTTTCCGACCAGTGCGTAGCACTCATCTAGCAACAAACTCTCATCCCTTTTCTGTCCAACTCTAATGCAAGAATTAACCATTACTTCCAGTCCTTCATTTATGCAACAGGTCAACTCTGGAACTGTCTCCCTCTATCTGTATTTCCTACTTCCTATGATCTCCAGTCTTTCAAATGCTGTGTGTCCAGGCATCTCAAAATGAACGGATCTTGAATTTGTCTCTTTTTTGTATTGTTTTTGTTTTCTTCTTGGATGGAATGGTTTGGGGGTTCCTGGCCTTTGGTTCCTTCTTCCTTGCATTAAAAAAAAAAAAAAAATCCTGCCAGAGGCACAAGCGAGAGGTGTGTTGCTCTGTGCTCCACAACCTGACGGTCGTTTTCGGAGAACAACCTCTGAACTATTAGCTCCTAAATTAATAAAGCTACAGAAAAAATAAAGGTACCACTAGAAAGCCCATAAAATGTACTATAAATTCTCTAATTGGAATGTTTGTATATTGATATGTTTGGTGTACAGAGCTTGCCAAACATCCAGGAAACTGGTACAATAGGAAACAGATTTTCATTGAAATAAAAAAAAATCACTGATTCTTTCAATGCAAATATCATAAAACATATTAGAGACTCTGTAAAGCAACTCTTTATGATTAGTTTGTCACATTGCAAGCCCAATTTTATTAATTACTTTATGATGATGAGGAAGAGGAACCTTTTAATTTCTTATAGATAACTTGGAAATTTTTGACCAAAAATCACTAAATAAAATTCTAATCAACTGAATTTGATGAAAGTTATACACAAACAATCCCTCATATAGGTCAATAACTGATGCTAATTGCAGCCTCCTAGACCTAACAGTTCAGGTGCAACATGTTGAAAGAGACGATGGCCTTAACATCCACCCACAACAACATAGACATACCTGGCTCCTGACCTCAACCACAATTGAGCAAAATCCAGTCATATAATGCAAACAACAGACCATAATTTGCACCCAACAATCAATAATTACACTCCTGGTTAACCACAACACAGAAGTGAATAACATCTCACATCACAGCCTGTCACCATTGTCATATGACTGCAAGAGTGTTTCCGATCTTGACTTGCAGTATTGGATGGTTGAAGTTTGATGGGTGATCCTTGGCAAAAGCAACACAACCCATATATGACCAATAACTATCCCAAAGTAACTGAATCTCAAATGGGTAAAATCACCAAAGGAAGAATTCCTTTATGTTCTGATGGTTAACTTGCATGTGGGGACATTATGGGATGAGAGGAGTGTTGGAGACACTGTATAAGAGAACTGATGTACATTGTTTGGACAAGTCAGGGTGAAGGGGGTCCAGCTAGGTACTGTATAGAGCAATCAGCAAATCTGACAGGCATAATTCTTCCAGGTAAGAGGTCTGGAATGGATGGGATGAGGATTATGATTACGAAGTGTTGGAGGTGAAGGGAGTAGATCAGAGAATATTGATTATGAAAATCCTGGTTGGTAGTTACATTCTAGCTACTGTATCAGTATATGATTCCCAGGCTAGGTCAGGCTGGGATACAGTATGTGAGGAGATGAAGGATAACTTTTGGCATGGCATGTTACTTGTGGTGTCTGAATTAGCTGAGAAAGAGAACATGGTGCTGGGTGGCAGTTTGAATGGATGTGTAGGTGAGCAACTTCATGGGTATGAGGAACTGCATGGTGGGTTTTGATGTGGCACTAAGAATGTTGGAGGCAAGAAATTACGTGTACTTTAATTCACTGATGTATAACATGGCAGTAAAGAACACGATGTGTACAATGACAGCACGCAGACTGATTAGAACTGAAAGGTGTTTGAAGTCGAGCTGAAAAATTGCTAGTTAAGAAACCTGAATGGAAGCATGTTAAAACTGTGAAAGTGATTGGTGAGTATAGTGATAGAAAAGAGAGGAAAATGTGCAAAAGAAGCAGAAAGTAGAGTGACACAAGGAAGGAAGGTAGCTGGTGCTATGAAGGCCTTGATATGAAATAGAAGTTTGAGTGTTGCAGCAGTGCGAGGCTTACTTGAAGCCTGTTGCAGCAGTGCGAGGCTTACATGAAGCCAACTTTATCATATGGATGAGAAACTATGGTGTGGCATGAAAATGAAATGTCAAGAGTGGGAGCAGTGGAGATGGGACTGCTGAGGAATGTATGTGAAGTACACAGAGTGGATAGGATATGGAATAATGTGATTTGTGAAAGATGCAGAGTGAGGAAGTCTGTGGACACCAGAATTGAAGAGAGTGTACTGAAATGGTATGGTCATGTGGAGAGAATGGATAACAATAGAGTGGTGAAAAAGGTATATCAGAGTGAAAATGAAGGAGGGAGGAGGCTAGGTAGGCCAAGGAGAAGGTGAAGGGATATGGTGGATAAGTGTTCAAGGAAGAGAGGTATGCAAGTCGGTGAGGCTAGGAGACTGACAAGAGATCGCGCTGACTGGACGAATGTTGTGAGAAGAAGTGCATGATCAGGGATCTGGCACCTTTTTTTTAAACATGACTGCTCAGATTGACTCTATCAAATACGTTTATGTGAAGCTACAGAATGTAGCCAGGATTCCTGAGGTTTGAATGATGAGTGAATGGAAGCACGGCCCACTGGAGTGGGCACTCTTGGGCTGTCTGGAATTTGCTACTCCTCATCTTGTCCTAGGGTGGGAAAAGAGGTCTGGATGATGATGATAATGGTGATAATGATGACAATGATGGTTGGTCGGGAGGAATGTGCAACTCAGCACAAGCTGCTTGTGTGCAACATGTTACTGAAAAAAGGTAGTGAAAAGAAAATAGTATATGTCCTGAGAAGACAAGTGTGGATGCTAAGGAATCAGAATGTTAAGGATGTAAATCATAATGAGACATGAAGTGTGGAACAGACTGTGCGGAACAATGCTGGTGGTGTAAGGGACCACTGAAACACTAAAATGAATCCTCTTAGAAGTAACATGCTAAGTCAGTGGCTGGATGAAGTGACTATCTATGCACAATGGAATGTGAACACAGGGTACATGGGACCCAAACATAGGAGGATCTATTGTACACTGCTGACACCCCTATGCCTTTTCTTATACAGTTACAGGCTGAATGACAACTAAGGTAACACCAATATCAAAGTAAATGTGCGGAGTACACTATACAGAACATAATATTACACTGTCCAGCATTCACATGATGAAGACAACAACACTGGTGTTTTGGACCTTTGGTACCCCATGTCTCATGGGGACAGTTAATTATCCTCAAGCTACAGGTCTGGTCAGTCAGAGATCCTTAGGTTTTCCAACAATAATGAATGGAGGAGGTCATAACCATACATTTAACTTACATTAAAGACGGTTTTGTAAGTCTCTGGGATCTCTTACGATCATTGTATTTTTTTAATTATTATTTTTTTTAATTTACATGACTTGCAATCAGTGATACCCAAGTACAAGCTGCTACTTCACTGGAAATTTGGAACATGAAATTATCATCAATGAAACTCTCAATCTGCTAGCTTTAATCAACCCATAGACTTTGCTGGTCAAAGTATAAAGTTAATACTGCTGATGCCATACTATCTGGGATATACATCACATGACCCTGCCTTACCTAAACTCGTTTCTGTTGGATTAAGGGAACATTAGTATTTCCATTATACATTACTGTACGCAAGAAATGATCTGCAGCTTCATCACAGAGTTAAAGTGGGTCTGGTTTGGCTTACAAGATAAGCTACAATATGTAGAGGCCAGGGTGGTTGCTTCTAAACAATATGAATCTGCTACTACAGCAACAATGAATGATTAGAAGAACTATGTTGTGACTTGCTCGGTAAGGTTGAGAGTTACTGACCTTGCCATTCCAGTGTAGTCCAGGGACACAAAATCTTACTTCCTTCTTTCCATGAACACATTCATAGAATTTGTTGCAGTCTGTCTCATGGGGCAGTCTTGTACCTGTCACACACTCTTCCTCTTTTGGTACAATTACAATGCTTGAAGGTATGACTGGTGAAACTGTTGGTGATGGTGGTGGAGGTGGTGGGGCATTAGGCTGAGGTACTGGATCAACAGGCTGAGGAACAAGTGGTGGAGATGGAGAAGGTCCTACTGGAGAGACACCCATCTGTAGTGGTGTTCCTGAACCTGGGGACACAAAATTACAATTCTGTTAATGCAAAACTATTTAGAGGAATAGAGTAACACTATGAGTCAATCCCATACTACTTCTTTTGTGCTTAGGAAGGTCTGAGTAATCAGAAAGCCCAAGGCAAGGCTACCATGAAGTTCTGACCATTTCAGCCACAGACAACCAACCAATGTCCCTGGCACTGTTATTTATAAAAAAAAAAAAAAAAAAAAAAAAAAAAAAAAAAAAAGCCATCTCCAGGATTTGAAACATACACCCACCACAAAAGGTTTTACAACACTCATCCTTCTGAGAGTGACCCAAAGTTTTGAATGACCGCATTTTCCTACCTCTAAAATTCACCAGTTGATGTCTGGCTGTACCTGATGACTCTCCTAGATCCACTGTCACACTCTATCTGCCACAAGCCTTCAATGCTCATGGTTCTCCTACAAGAGAAAAGTACATGTACAATGCTTCTAGTCCTGTCCACCTGTTTTCTTTGTTTAAACCCCCCTACTTTTCACGTCCTTGCTCAGGGTGCTTTGAAAGAACATGTCACACGATGAAAACGTCAAAATCCTCACTTTACGAGAAGGTAAGATCCCTCTTAAAGAAACTACCCGATTATAGATGCCACACTGAAACCTGCCAGCTACCTAACTCCTGTCAATGAAACCATCTACTGGTTGATCACACAAGACGTCTATGCCACAGACACTTCTGAGGTGAGGAGCACTCAAGGCCCCTAGTATAATAGCAGCAGAGTTACAAAGAGGCCACTCTGATATCCTGCAACATGTATCACACCACATTAATTAAACATCATCTTCAAAATGAGCTGAATGGCCTGTTCTCACTATGTTGTCATATCATTTATAAAGGCTCCAACATGTCAAGCAACCCCTCCTCACAGAAAAAATGCACAAAATTATCTCAAATTTACCCACAAAATAACACTGGATACCACAGCAGTGGGAAAATGTCATGTGGAGTGATGGCACCACATCCCACTGTGCTTAAGTGAGTAATGCTAGGGTAAGTTAGCCATGAACAGTTAGCAGGTATGACTCAGCACAACAAGAAAACTATAAAATATCCTAACCATTTTATAATCTGGGACTGCTTTAGTGGTACTAAGGGGAGAGGTAGTTTGTATTTCTTCCCACAGAATGTTACAATGAACAGAGATTGGTATATCTATTTATCTAGTGCCAGATGTCTCAATCCCGTAAGGGGTGGCCACAAACAAATCACCTCCATGTTGCCCTGTCCCCTGCCATTTTGCTGACTGTCCCCCAACTCACACACTCCTCTCTCATACCTCTCCACTCCATCCCTCCACCTCATCCTTGGCCTCCCCCCCCCTTCCCCCCTTCCACTTCACTCACCTACACTCTCTTCATTACTATTTGCAGGTGCTAAAACAGCAACAGCATACAGTGTATGACATTCACAGTTGTGACATCTTTATGAAGGATGGTGCACCAGGTCATGGTTAAAAAAAAGTGCTCAAGTGGTTAAGTGATGACAATATTCAGGATCGATAATGGCTAGGAGACAGCTCTGACTTAAATCCACACTGAAAATGTTTGACTGTACATGAAAACAGAACCTTAATTATCAGGGTACCTCATCTATGCCCCATCTGACCAAACCCACCAAGACATGGAAACAGGATTAAAGTGTGGAATTCTTTCTGAATCTGTTTTATTCCATGCTAATATGTTTGGAAATGGTTATAGACAATAAAGGCTGAAACAACAGATAACAACAGAGTGGTTTGCAATAGCTTATCTTGTTTTTTCACTATTAAATAATTTTGTGTCATAAAAAGTTGGGTAGTATTGAAAAACTTTTCACAGTGGGTATAGCATGCTTATACATACTCTTCTACCATTCAAACTTTTACACCACACCCTGAAGTTAGTGGAATATAACTGCAGTATTTATCACTCAAGATCAAGTCAAATTAAATTATAAATATGCTTCCTCCTAAGGAACTCCCATACAGTACAAAAGTATGCCATGGTACAGCTAATCGTTTCTATGGGCTGGATGATTGATCAGCTGCCAAATCCAGCTAATTACTTCTCAAAAACTGAAAACCCTTGTGAAAAAGGAATATCAGTTGTGTAGGAAGATTTGCAAAAGTGTGGAAGTCTGAGCTTGGTTTTTAACTGCATATTTATTGCTGAGCTTCCTGCTTAAGAGTGATGATTGTGCGGCTAGTTACCAAGCTTGTTGCCATATATCACTCTCATGGTAGCCAGCCATCTACTATCTACCACTCAGGACATCCACAATTATTTTTTGAAATTCAAATGTATACTCTGATAAAAAATACACTGCATACCATGCTACAGACCAAGGCAATATACACCACTAGTTTTAATATATGCATTCTGCAGCAAACTGTTTTGTTCAGCCAAAGAGAAAATGCTGGTAGAGGATGGGTTACTGAAGGCTGTATCTACCCTTTTTTTCATTCTTGAAGCAACAAACTATTTCATTCAGCTATGGAGAAAACATTTCAGTTACGATACTTGTTAGTTTACTTCCTACTCGAGTTAGAACAAAATTCCACAAAGCATTGTGTGTACAGATTTTATGCCCTAAAACTCAGATCAAAACAATATTCAACAAATGAAACTGGTCAATGGAGAAAACAAAAGCAGAGGGCACGAGGGGGGTGGAAGCCCATCAAATTACTGAACTTCTCTATCAAGCCATCTAATTTGACCCTGAAATGTCATTTTGTTATACAGGTACAGTACAGTACTTTTATTCACGTCAGAAAAAATACGGGAAGTTATAATGATTCATTCATTCATTCATCTAATTTACTGTAATAAAATTACTTAGTGTTCACATCTGAATGACAGAAATTAGCCTGCTCCAGCTGATTTTCCCCACTACCCATTAACTCCTGTCTCTGCATGTCCTAGTTGTCAAAGTGTCTGTTGTTCAACAAACCCTTGCAGATATGGGGACCAACTCTAAATAAATAAGTTGTTTTCAAACTGCAATTTAACACCGTCAATCCAATGATGTATTTTTTTGTTGCTGATGCTACCATTAGATAATTTTACTCAACTTTAAGCACATCTCTAATAGGCAATTGGTTAATGAAGGCTATCTCTAATTCCTTCAGTTCACAAAAATTAACACCGTCAATCCAATGATATATTTTTTTGTTGCTGATGCTACCATTAGATAATTTTACTCAACTTTAAGCATATCTCTAATAGGCAAAAGGTTAATGAAGGCTATCTCTAATTCCTTCAGTTCACAAAAATTTGTCTATGGCTGAACAAAAGTTATTTGGTGGAAGCAATATTAAAAACTAAAATATGTCATTAGGGAGAAGTGGTGAAAGAAAGAAATATAACCTCCAGTTCATTTCTCTTTAAATGTACCTGGACCGCCAAGTAATTGGCATCGTGGGTCGGGTTGAGAGTGAGAGCGGAGGACTCTATTGATGGTCCTCAGTAGTGGGTGAGGCTCACAACCACACCGATTCCGGAAGTCATCCAAGTCTAAAGCCCAGATCATTCCACCTCCCAGACCCATCTGCTTGATCCATTCAGACTGTTGGAAGGAAGAGAGGTCAGTGTTAGAAGGGAGAGATGTCAGTGTTAAAAGGGAGATGTCAGTATTGGAAGGGAGAGATGTCACTGTTGGAAGAGAGCAATGTCAGTTTTAGAAGCACGAGGTGTCCGAGTTGGGAGGAAGAGATCTCGGTGCTGAAAGGAAGAGATGTCAGTGTTGGAAGGGACAGATCTTGGGTTGGAAGGAAGAGATGTAAGTGTTGGAAGGGAGAGGTGTCAGTGTTGGAAGGGACAGATCTAGGGTTGGAAGGAAGAGATGTAAGTGCTGGGAGGGAGAGATGTCGGTGTTGGAAGGGAGAGATGTCGGTGTTGGAAGGGAGAGATGTCAGTGTTGGAAGGAAGAGATGTCAATGTTGGAAGGGAGAGATGTCAGTATTGGAAGGAAGAGATGTCAGTGTTGGAAGGGAGAGATGTCAGTATTGTAGGGAAGAGATGTCAATGATGGCAGGGAGGGAAGCCAGTGTTGGCAGAGAAATGTAGGGAAGAATGTAAAAGGGCAGCGATTTGTCTGGAATGGAGGAGAGGAGAACAGCAGAGGGAGTGGCTGGAGAAGACTGTGTTAAGATGGGAGGCCAAGTATGTTATGGAGGGAGAGAAGTAAGGTTAATGCTAGAAATTAGGTGATAAGTAGTATGACTCAGAGTAGAGAGCAAGGACTGTGAGATAGAGCATATCTGTTTGAAAATAATATAAATAAAATCCAGTTGCATACAAAAGGTTATCTGTGTAGATGAAGAATTCTGGGATACAGTTATGGATACTGTAAGGCTTACTCATTTCATCATATCTAAGACCTTAACATCCAGACACAAAGACCTTGGCAGTAGTACCAACAAAATATACTGAACATAATGTTGGCAATTTGGACAAATATCTAATGCTGTCTTCAGAAAGTCTCAAATAGAAAATATTTAAATACAAACCTCTGCTTGGTATGAATAATGCATACAAAAAGTTGGAGGATCATGGGACAAATATCTGAATAACTCTACCCTCAGAATGTCATGGCAAATATTTGTCTTGTGAAAAAATAGAAGATGGAAACCTCTTTCCCTTTGGATATCTGTCAACTCAAGACATCATCTCTAGAAACGCATGATAGTGCCTATCTTTAGTCTTGTCTGACAACAGACTGCAAATGGTATAGTGGTCTAAGCACACACAATGGCAAAAATAGGTCCTTGCTCTGTAAAAATTGTACTGTTCTTTCCTAGCAGGTTGTGAGACACTTTGGAAATATGAAACACACTTTATCTGATCAGATGCAATGCCATAACTTGCCTAGTAGGGCACTGGCATTAGGGAAGACAGTTACCCACAGCTTCACCACTGCTACTTGTCTTTGGGCTGTAGACTTTAGTGGCTAACTTTACCAACTGTATGAATGTGTACCAATGGTTCATGACCTTACTGCTAATTATGTGTATTTGGCTGGACATAGTATACTTTTTGGGGATTCTTCTGTATTCCTCCTTCCCACCATGGGGACTACTGTGCAGCTCCCCTGGTTCAACACAGCCTCCAGGCCAGATCAGATGGTCTCTTCAGCAGCAGAATATGTGACATTTACCTGTATCTACCTCCCTCACTTTGCCCTTTGGGGTGACAGGTTCCAAAAGGATTCAGACAATGTGCATGGGATGTAGTCTCAGGAACCCTCACTCCTGGAGATGATGGTGTGCCCTACTGCTGAATCTAGTTCAGTATCAACAACATCAGTGGAGTCATCCATGACAACCCTACTCCAGTCCTTGAGACTCTCATAAAAAGAACAGACACTTACTAATCCCAACTTGAGTTCTCTGAAGCTGCCACACTGCATGTACACTTTAATGTCTTGGGCAATGTAAAAGGGACAATTTCCTGTAAGACACTAATATCAATACAGAACATCAAGAACACCAGCATAAGTTCCTGGTACATTATTTACTTCCTTTACATACATGGTGAAGGAGGTGGTTGAAAGCTAGCATATCACTAAATTGCACTGCAAAATCCAGTAGAATACACAAACAATAGTTTTGTAACTTAGAGGTATCAGCAACAAAGATGGCAGGCACCAGGCCTGTAAGGAAATTTTCATGAGCAGATATCTTGTGCTTTTTTCACGAAAGATTACCAGGTACTGCAGTACAACTGTATTATATTTGGGAAAAGAGGCAGCTGAAGTTTAGTTCCAAGTTAATATCTGTGTTTCAAATGTGATCATTAGATAAGAGAAGCCTCAGGTCTTGACAGTGCAAAAGCAAGGCTTGCATTCATACACTAAATAACAAGACACAGACAATAAGAAAAAAATTAATGCAAATTTGTAATAAACAGATCAGCTACAGTACCTTGTATCTGATTGTTGCAATGTCATCAAATCCAACCCACTGGTTCCCTTTGTATGCATAGGGGCCCATCGTTTGCTCAGGATCTCGTACCACTGTCCATCCACCTTGCTGGATTTTGTAGCAGATCTGTGGAGAGGAACAGACAGAATGAAGAAAAAGACTTTAATCATCAAATGAACTCTGGGAGAAATATGAAATCACAAGTGTCAGGAGTGAATTCTATAAACCGTGGCTTTCAGGATACTTCCACCAGATACTTCCTATTCTCTTGGGAAACTTATGTTGGAGATGTCTGTTCCATGAGCGAAATGGATGCAGTGTGTACTGTATACTGTATTCTGTTTCTTTTTTAGGGATGGATGCCAAAAGATGACTCTTGGAGAATTTTTGGCAAGAAATTTTAGACAGCCGAGATGACATGGAATTTGTAACAGTATTTGTCATTGTAAGGAAACGTTGGGAGGTGAGAAGAGGATACTGTAATGATTTCAGTGTAGAATACTGATGTGGTGAATCTGTGGGGTGGTGGTGGTGACAGTTTTGAACAGTTTATACTGAATGGTCAACAAGCTAAATTATATAAACAAAATGATGTAACCAAATTATGGCGCCTGGTGGTTTGGTGGGTAACTGCGGCGCTCCAATCAGTTTAAGCCAATGAAGGTTTATATCCAAGGGGTGCTTCTGGTTATTGCTCATGTAATGCCACTCAGGGATGAGTGAGGCTAGTCACCCTCATCTTAAATGTCATGACTGAATTACCTAGCCCTGGGCTCCTACACTCCTCATAGGGCAAAGTAGGATTGGATGATGGATGGATGGATGGATAAACTTCCATTCCTTTGTAGTACTGTATCATCTATAAAGGTTCAAACATGCTTGCAGTTACAATTACTCACTTATGGTACAGCTGAGGGTCATTTTTATTATGCATTCAAAGCATAGTATGAACCAAGACATTTTATAAAAATTCAAATCTTGTCATCATCATCATCAATACCTTCATTTCAGATAGTGTACCAGGGTTCATTTCAGATAGTGTACTAGGGTTCATAAACTTCCTGAGTTGTGCATTAGACTGCCTGTTTATACTTCTACCTTCACTCATACATCTACTAAACACTTTACAACCAAACAAGGGTGAATGTTTAAATGAAAAATACAAGACAAAATTATTCCTGATAATGATTAACAGCAACAGAGATTTGTTAACTGCAGAAAATAAGTGAGACCGTATACAAACACAGTTCTGGATCTATTATGTAATCTCAAACCAGAGCTATACCATCAGACCTTATATACGAGTCCAGTATCATAAATCAATCTAGGACTTAGAGTGCTTACAGAAAAAGTAACAACCAGTCTCATATTACCCGGTTTGAGGTGTAGGACTTGAAGCTAGAGTACAGTACTGTAGTCCAGTAAAAGTAAGGATAGATGACCAGCCTACTTACCTTGATGGGATTACAAGACTAATGAACATTCAGTCACTTTTTGAGGATCAAACCTGTGTGTGTATGTGTGAGTGTGTCAAGGTCAGGCTGGGGCATTCTAACCACTAGATCACCAGACAATCTATAAATCTAAAAACATTTACTTACCTCATAATAAGCAAGGAATCCCCTGGCCCTAGTGTAGCGGCCAGCCTCCCCACCCCCATAGGACTTCTGGTTAAGCCCATTGTTGGAGGACTGTGTCAGTGTGAATGACTGTCCATACATTGGTAAGCCCATTACCAGCTTTTTGGGATCAGCACCCTTCTCCAGCCAGTAGTGGATGGTGAAGTTCTGTTAAGGAAAATTAAGAATTAGGTACAATCTGGTAAAGATAGTTCATACAAACAGCTCTCATTATATGTTGCCTTCTGTGACGTTCATTTCTGCTGTTAAATCCAAAGCAATTACAGAAAAATTGTTTATTACAACTGCACTGCTACCTATAGTTGCTCTGATAGTTTCCCCCATTTACATTATCATTTGTACGTATGGCAGTTGTGATATTTTAGAACTCATCATTGCTCTTTAGCAAGGACTTACTTAAGGTACTCTTCAATGCAAAATATATACAGTATGCCTCAGTGCTCTGCACATTAGTGCATGGCATAAAAGTAATATATGGTACCCCCCCAAAAAAAAAATACTAAAATTTAAAATGATTGCTCAAACTTTCTTGTTAACCTTTACAACATCTCTAAGGAACTTCCACAATATCATATATATATATATATATATATATATATATATTTAAACTTTCAGAGAACACTATATAATAAAATAAACTCACAGAGTTGAAGAATAAGTTCTCATCCTGAGAATGAGCATACATAGGTGCAACATGACCAGTTTTCTTGTCCCACTGGCCATGGTAATCGTATGTCATCACAGCGATCCAATCCAAGTACGTATTCAGTGTGGGGACATCATAACCTACAGGGCAGAAAGGGGCATATTACTGTATGTTCATAGCATATATGTACTGTACAAAGAAAACCAATGCTAGATAGGCATGCCTTTAGACAGTTGCACCAATATAAGTTGCCCAGTTATCGATATGTCTCTCAGTTCCCTCCCTGTCCCCCCAAAGGAGGATGCTGGACTACCTGAGAAGGGCACTTCAGCTTGCAGTCTACCAGGTTCATGTGCACATCAGCTTAAAGCAACAACAACAACAAAGTAAACCAACTTCTTGATGATCACTTCAATCCAGATGACATCTTTTTACGTTTCGTTTCGTTTTTAAAGGCTCCAACATGCTTGCATGTGTCGGCCTTGGTCACCTAATGGCGGCTCTCCATGCTGCACGATCCATTGCAGCCTCCCTGTTCAGTCCCTTAACCCTAAGGTCACACTTAATGACCTCGTCCCATGTCTTTCTCGGTCTACCCCTCACAACCCCACCCCCAATATTAACACTTCTCACCTTCCTCACCCAACTATCATCCCCCATCCTCTCCACATGTCCAAACCACCTCAATCTACCTCTCCTCATCACAACACCAATACAGTCCAGTCCCATCCTACCTCTCAACTCTTCCATTGTAAACCCAGCCCCTCCAGGCCTTGGACGCAGGGACGCACTGCACATCCACCTAATCATTGTCATTTCTGTACGTCTGAGCCGGCGAATGTCTTCCTCCTTCACTGCCCAGGTCTCACTGCCATACAGCATTACACTCCTAACACACGCTGCATACAAAGACCCCTTAGCACGTAGGGAGAGCCCCCTCAATGTCAGGAGAGGCAAGAGCTCCCTGAACTTCTTCCAACCACTTCTCACCCTAGCCACAGAGCTAGCTCCAGCCCCACCTCCAGCACACAACGTGTCTCCTAAATAACAAAACTCTTCCACACACTCAAGAGATTCACCAGCAAGTTCAATTCTTTCACGTCTGACGATCTCCACCTGCTCACCCCGGCATGCTGTACACATAAAATCAGCATTATCTCGCAGTCTACCTCTGATACCACTACATCTCTTATGCACCCATTTATCACACACACCACACAAGATGGAATTACTTCCCACGCCCTTGTGGCAAACTGCACATGGCCACTCTCCCTCGTCTTTGACAGTACCGCCACCAACCCTAGATATCATCACTTTTGTTTTATCTGCATTTACCCTTAAACCCTTTTGCCCCATACCATCTCTCCACTTCCTAAATCTTTCCTCCGCCTCCCTTTCATTCTCTGCAATCAACACCAAATCATCAGCATACAACAACTCCCATGGGAGTCCGTTTCTAAAGTCACGTGAAAGGGCTTCAAGTACCATGATAAACAACATGGGACTCAAGACTGACCCCTGATGCACACCAACATTCACGGAAAACTCATCACTCAAATCTCCATTCACTCTCACCTGGGTGTGAGCACCCACATACATGGCCATAACCACCCTAACCAGCCACTCCTCCAAGCCAAGCTTTCTCATTGCCCACTTCACCACCTCTCTAGGGACTCTGTCAAAGGCCTTTTCCAAATCAACAAAAACAAAATAAAGATCCCTTCTCCTACCAATATATTTTTCCTGAAGCTGTCGAACAATGAATATGGCATCAGTGGTCCCCCTACCTGGCATAAACCCAAACTGCATCTCATCAATATTCACTCTTTCTCTAATCATACCTTCTAAAACTCTCTCCCTTACCTTCATTATCTGATCTAAAAGCTTTATACCTCTATAATTCCCTCTTTCCAGGGCATCACCCTTCCCTTTATACACATTTACAATTACACTCTTCAGCCAATCATCTGGGACAACACACTCATAAATAATCCTATTTATCAGGTCAGTGACTAAACTCACCCCTATATCGCCAGAGGCCTTCAACATTTCGGCAGTCAACCCAGACACACCTGCTGCCTTCCCCACCCTCATCCTGCCTATTGCCTCACTCACAGTAGCAGTATCAATCAAAGGCCAAGGGCCAGACACTGGATCTGCTGGCTCCAAACCTTCCCTGTCCCAGTCAAACTCCTCATTCAACAACCGGTTATAATGCTCTCTCCATGCATCTTTAATATCCTCACTGTTCACCACTACCCTTCCTTCATCATTCTTCACACACTGCTCACCTATGATATCCCGATTATCCCTCTTCACCTGACCTGCCACCCTAAATATATTTTTCCTTTCCCCATGATTTAGGTTATCAAGTAATTTAGCTCATTTTAAATGATCCCAGACATTTGTAAATAACTTGAAAAAGGCCTCTCATATTGAAGAAGTTTATTATGGCTACTGCTAATCCCTCCAGTTTGAAATGACTATCATAAGCTGAATAAAACTGTCAGGAGCTGGCAATATTAAATGAAACAGATATACCAGGCCTCAGTGAGTTAACACAAAATTCAAATTCTTTCTTAACATAATATCAACAATACTTCCAGTAACAGTAAAAATATATTACAAAAAGTATTATTTGCTTTATCAATTATTATATATATATATATATATATATATATTCTCTGGTAGGTGGGGGCACTCACGATCCACTCACTCAACGTAGTGCTGCTTTGGGTGTCTCCTCTTTCCTCTCTTCCTTCCTTCCTCTTCTGTCTTTCTTTCCTTCATTCTTTCCTATTCCTTCTGCCTACGGGTGGCTTTACACTCCCTCTTCTGTCTTGCTTTCCATCACTCTTTCCTCTGCTTATGGGTGACCCTACACTGATTGACAAGCCAAATGGTTTCCTGTACACCAGGAAACCATTTACTACGCTGGGTGATAACCATATAACCAAATTATGGCGCCTGGTGGTTCAGCCAGTAATTAAGGCACTCCAATCGTACTGAGCTGGTGCAGGTTTACATCCAAGGGGTGGTTGGGGTTTATTGCTCACATAATGCCACTCAGGGATGAGTGAGGCCGGTCATTCTCATCTTAAATGTCAGGACCAACTTGCCTAGCCCTGGGCTCCAGCACTCCTCATGGGACAACATAGAACTGGATGATGGATGGATATACATATGTATATATATATATATATATATATATATATATATATATACACTGTATATATATAATTATCATCATCATCATCATCATCAGCCATTTGAGTATCCACTGCAGGACTGGCCTATCCCGACCGAAGTCGGGATGATACACCCAATGCATATCTACCAAGTGGCTTAGGCTGTCTGGTAGAGATTGTATGTAGGGCGAGAAGTGCTTGTAAGTGTAATTGTAGTGTTGGAGTGGCTTTGGATGTGTGTGTAGTCTGTGAACCAAGTGTAATCGGCCCATGCAAGCCGACTGAGTGCAAGCATACTTTACAGTAAGCGACGCTGGTTCAACCACAGCACCCCTTGTGTCCGCCAATGCAGTACATGGCCGGGTGAACACTCCCAAAGTTTATTACACTGGCAGGGCGCGAACCCTGGCCCACCCGTGTACGAAACGCACACTCTACCACTATACCACAGAGGCTCCATATGTATATATATATATATATAAAGACGTGGAAAGTAGAGTGACACAAGGAAGAAAAGTAACTGGTGCAATGAAGGCCTTGATAAGAAACAGAGGCTTGAGTGTTGCAGCTGCACGAGGGCTACATGATGGAGTGTGCCAACTTTAACATAGGGATGTGAGACTATGGTGTGGCATGAAAATGAAAAGTCAAGAGTAAGAGCAGTGGAGATGGAACTACTGAGGAATGTATGTGGAGCTCAGAGGGTGGACAGGATACAAAATAATATGATTCGTGAATGATGTGGAGTGAGGAAGTATGTGGACGTCAGAATTGAAGAGAGTGTACTGAGATGGTATGGTCATGTGGAGAGAATGGATAACAAGGGAATGGTGATAAGGTATATCAGAGCGAATCTGAAGGAGGGAGGAGACGAGTCAGGCCAAGGAGAAGGTGGAAAGATATGGTGAATGAGTATGTGAGGAAGAGGGGCTTGGAAGTCAGTGAGGCTAGGGGACTGACAGGAGATCGAGCCGGCTGGATGAATGTTGTGAGGAGACGTGCATGATCAGGGATTTGGCACCCTTTTTAACATGGCAGTGTCCGGACTGACTCTATCGGATATGTTTATGTGAAGCTACAGAACGTGGTGAATGTTTATGGTGTATGCGATAGAGCCAGGATTGCGGGGGCTTGAATGATGAGTGAATGGAAGTGTGTCCCATTGGACTGGGCAAATTTGGGCTGTCTGGACACTGCTATTCCTCGCCCTGCCCTAGGGTGGGAAAGGAGGTCCAGATGATGATGATATATATATATATATATATATATATATATATATATATATATATATATATATATATATATATATATACACATACATATATATATCATCATCGTCAACATCATCTGGATTCCCATTCTGCCTACAGGCAATGCGGGCTTTTATCCACCCCATTACATCACTCTTTTCTTCCCCTACTGATTAATTTGGTCAGTTTCGAAGAACTGTGGTAGCATAGCACACTGCAGGCCACCTTTAGGGGGAGCCTGCGAGCCACACAGACAGCTCATCCCCCGTATGTAAGGTTTAAGATACTCTCAACATCATGGCCCTCTAAGCCCCGCCTCACATCCCACACGACTGCCAACCAATGTAATGGACCGACCTGAAACTCAACAAATTAATCACAGTGGTCTGGCTGGGATTCGATCCTAGGCCCTCGGCTTAATATGCATGTACGTTACCACTGAGACAAAGAGAGGATCCCCACTCTGCCTACAGGCAATGAGGGATTTTATACACCCCATTACATGACATTTAAGATGAGAGTGAATAGAGAGAGAGAGAGAGAGAGAGAGAGTGTGTTGAGAAGCAGGATTTGCTAGTTAGGTAGTCTGGATGTTTCTCAGTGTTCCTGGTATTTTACCACTGTATGTCAGAGTTGCCAGTTAGCCTGCTATTGTGATCGTAGTTATTTTGTAAGTTGTACATTAATTTCTGTGCTCTTTTTCTCTATAATGTTTTATTTATGTGCTTGTTAAATTATGTAATTAAATTTAAGTATGTATGCTAAATTATTTACAGTGTTATGTAATGTAAGAAAACTCTGGCATGTTTTGGATGTCTCCGAGTGGGTGACTGTTGTAACCGTGCTCTCTCTTTGGAATATACCATTACTGTGAAGAAATGTGGATCATTCTAAGCCAATGGAAGCTTATATAAGGATGGGGAAGAGACTAGAGAGGGTTCAGTTTTCAGTTGAGTCTGAGTGTAGTGCAGTGTCAGTGAAGTTTGTATGTTTTTGGTACTTGTGAAAACAGCGAAGTGTTGTTGGCAAACAGTGAAGTGTTACTGAAGTTTGTTCATCAACAATATATATATATATATATATATATATATATATATTATATACAGTGGAGCCTCTGTGGTACAGTGGTAAAGTGTGCATTTTTGTACACTGAAGAATGAGGGTTCACGCACCGCCAGGGTAAAAACTTTGGGAGCGTTCCTCTGGCCACGTACTGCATTGGCAGACACAAGGGGTGCTGTGGTTGAACCAGTGTCGCATACAATAAAGTATGCTTGCACCCAGTTGGCTTGTGCGGGCCGATTACACTTGGTTCACAGACTACACACACATCCAAAGCCACTCCAACACAACAATTACACTTACAAGCACTTCTCACCCTACATACTGTACAATCTCTACTAGACAGCCTAAGCCACTTGGTAGAGATACACTGGCTGTATTGTCCCCACTTCAGCAGGGATAGGCCGGTCCTGCAGTGGACACTCAAATGGCTGATGAGACGAGATGATATATATACAGTGTGTGTGTATATATATATTTAAGATAGATAGATACATTTCTCTACTAGCCACTAACACTCTAAAATGAAAGGATGATTTACACCTGAAGCTGATCCTGGTCAGGCCAAAACTGCCGTAGGTCTTCAATAAGTAATATATATATATATATCTATCTATCTATATATATATATATTTAAGATAGATAGATACATTTCTCTACTAGCCACTAACACTCTAAAATGAAAGGATGATTTACACCTGAAGCTGATCCTGGTCAGGCCAAAACTGCCGTAGGTCTTCAATAAGTAACGCTTGCAAATAAACAGTATAATTCTTCCACTTGAACAATTAACAGCATGGCAATTTGAAAAACTAGTTACCTGCATCAATTACTTTGTTGCTGGGAGACACTGCTGCAGACAGAAGTAGGCCATGTGGTTGGAAGGCAGCATGAAGCTCCCTCACCCAAGCAGCAAAGGCCTGCTTGTCTGAGGCTGGACCCTTCTTACAATTTACCTGCCAGGAATGTGATAAGTCTCAGTAGGGAACAGATGTGATACATCTGGTGTTATTAAGGAATAAAAATCACTGCCTACTCTATGCTAAAAATTAAATTCTCTCTCTATCTCTCCCTCCATGGGATGGAGAAATCTGGAGAACAACTATTTGATCTCTGTTCAAGCCAGAGAAGAAGGAAGCTCTACTTCAAGTTCCTTATCTGTACTGTTAAAGAGTGGCATCTGTCATAGATGAAAGCTGTGCTAATGGAGATGTCAAATCCCTATGCCATTAAATCATATTGATAAATAAAAACAACCTGAATAAGAAAGAACAATGATAAAGTATAATTATAACCTATGTTTATTCTAACCCTACATCCCACTGTTATAAATAGGCTGGGTATTATCAAGAACCAGGAAAAGAATAATAAAGATGTAGAAGAATTAGCAACAGGATATCCAGTGAAATGGGCCATACATTCATTCACTCGGAAATCAAGTCTTATAAAAACTTTGCTCCTATTAACCTATAGTCAAAATATCAACAACATAATTATCTGACTGACTTGCTCTTCCATGCATTAGGTGAGCCATTCTATCAACTGACTAACTAAAAGGGGTGCAACTCTTTTGCATGAGCATCTCTACAGGCTACACACAGTACTTCATCCATCCATCTACATCCTTTGTCATTTATTATTTCTGTAACTTTCATACTTTGCCTCACATGCTCATTTACCACTTTCATCAATCTTCTTGTGTTTCCATGCTTCCTGCCATCTTCAGATTCACTCATATATCCTCTCCACCACCCTATGAATCACAACTATGTTATAATGATTGGATTTCTGTATGTTTGTTTGTTATCACACACAGCAAAGATGGTGCTGTGTAACGCAATTTTTGTTAGAGCAGGGTACTCTACTGTTAAAATGCTCAAACCTGAAGAATAATACAATCTCCAGTCCAATTGGGCCACCGTTTCCTGAGTTATGACTCATTTCTTGACATCAAACGGAGGCTGCCAAAGGCAGCCTTTAAGCGAGTTCCCTTAATATATCAGTACAAATTAAGCATACTCTCTTCTACTCTCGGGTCAATCAACTTCTTAATCCACATCTTTCATAATTCTCTATGTGTTTTAACCAGTCTAATATACAGAACCCACTAATGTTCCTGAAAAGCTCCATTCCACTACTTGTTATTTGTGACTTTTCAAATATTCTGCAATCTCACATCCATATGCTAAGGGCACTTAATTTGGCGACTAACACATTTTATGCAGCCCTCTTACAACTTACATACTCAGTACCCATACTTCATTTCATATGAAGGACTTCAAAACATCAACTACTTTCCTTCCTTTAGTCACCCTGTTCATAATTCTTTTACATATTTACTTCTCTTTCAGATAACTGTACTGAGGTACTTAACCTCTTAAATCAGTTCAGGTCACTTCATTCACCAGCACAGCACACTGTGCAACACATTTTGAAATAAATATGTACATTCACTCCTCCTATTTCTCCCATCTTTCCTGTCACTTCTTGTTGCTTTTCTTTCCTTTACAGGTGGTTTTACATTGAGTGACAAGCCAAATGGTTTCCTGTAAGCCAAGAAACCATTTACAATGCTGGGTGGTAACCATATAACCAAACCATACGTGCTCCCTACGTGTCAACAAGTGGGTTGGTGGAGGGTTAGTGCCCCTCCCCATAAAACAAATAACTCAAAGTCAAATGGCCACCCCTTACGGGATTATGGCGTCTGGCAATAGATAGACAGACTTTCTGACCTCATTCCTCACAAGCATTCACAAAACCAAGAACCATTCAGCAAAGATACCATTCACTGTTATTAGGAAACAGCATCATCTGCATACATTTCATCTGAAGTACTCCATCCTAACCATTCATTACCAGATACAATATATTCCTCATTTCTATTGTTGTTGTGGCCTTAGGCTCAGCTGAATGTGAACTCAGTGGACTGCAGGTTTATGTCCTCCTGCACTCCAGCATCCTTCCTAAGGGGGACAGGGAAGAAGCATTGGGATGTTTGTATAACTGGGTAGTGGTGCCACCCGATTACAGTGTATCAGCACTGCCACAACAAGGCATCCCTCACCAGCATCTCCCCTTATCATAAACTACTACTTAGATCTCTGTCATATATCCCATCCATATAAATCCCAAATAATCATGGTAGCATCACACACCCTTTTACAGTACCATTCAGCAAAGATAATGAACCACTTTCAGGCATCCACCTAGAGTACACTTACATAGATCACTACCAACATAAAAACTCTACAGCACTCAGGATTTTCTGTCCACTCCACAAATACTTAACACCATTCATAATCCCTTCTTCTTCACCTTGTTGTGTGCCTTTTCCACATCCACATATGCCATAATTATCATGTGGTTGTTCTCAGGTGCTTTCTTCACAATATATCAATTATTTAAGGCAATCGTTTTGTTACCCCATCATGAATATATGGACCTGGGATTGGACTACTCACTCCAAACATAATGTTAAATAATGATGATAAACAATCCTCACCTGCCAGCACACAGGATATTCCCAATCCAAGTCCAGACCATCAAAGTTGTTTTGGAGGATGAACTGAATGACATGTTCGATGAATTTCGCACGTGCTGCAGGGTTGTTAACAAGAAGACTGTACTTGTCACCAGCGGAATCATTCCATCCTCCAATAGCTACGAGGACTTTCACCCCTTTTGCTTTGTATGCAGTAACACGCTCATAGAATCCTGTCAGAAATAAAAAGTGGTCCTAACTGGTTGGGCAGATTTTTAAATTCTTGAGATTACTGTACAGAATTTAAAATTCTTGAAGCTCCCATATTCCCATAAATCTGTAGTCTTATTTTAAATTTGCATAAATGCTGAGGAAAAAGGCAGATTTTAATCTCAAAATGTAAAACTGCTGAAGATTTATAACAGGCTTATGTCAAAATCCACACTTGTAAGGAAAAACAAATATGCAAACTCACTGTTGTCATAGTCAGCCCAAGTGTCATGAGGCTTGATAAGCAGGTTGTTTCCATTAAGAACTGCAAAGCCATAGACAATGTGGGTACACAGGGATGCATCAATATCATCAGGAGTGTATTTGCCTTCTCCTGGTCGGTACCATGCCCAGTTGGTGAAGTAGCAGACAACCTTGAAGCCTTGAAGAAAGAAATATCGGTTAAGGGTCATTCTGTAATATTAAATAACATTGTATAATGTGTTGCACTGTCATCATCAGTGTGCATTAAAATAAATAAATGGTAAGTGCTTTAAAAACATGTAATTACCTGATGACAGGTTTTTCTCTGAAGTGAGTAAGAAGTCCGGAAACAGATATATAAATCCATATAGAGTAAACCAAAATTAAAGATTCAAAGTACTCAGCTCAACTCCTTCAAGTAAATTAATGAGATGACACAACCACTCGAGGAACATGTGGGCAACCATAAACCAACCTCAACAATACATACATTTATACTCATAAAGGACAAAGGAATTCAATGACAATAATGACCATGTAATTAAGTAAATAATGAGAAGAGCTACAAGGCCTTTGGTAAACAGAGAAATCTACTGAAAAGCATGTACTGTATATATCCATAACTATTATGTCCTTCCTCTTCCATATACAGATAACTGTTCAAAACTGTGAAGCCTCTCAAAGATCCAAGCATCTTCTGAGAGGAATGGAATGGATAATGCTGGATATGATGTGAATGGATACTACAAAAACTCCTGCATGGACTAGATGAGAGGAAACTATACAGTGTATCATTACAGATAAAAACAAACATAGGTATGAGCAGGTTATACTGTATGTTTTGAATAACACACAAAAGATGGAAAATTTAGGTAACATTACTGGTAATCTAGAGGCAGGCAGAGATATTGATCGAGGAGTAAATCCACAAATTTGCAGAGCTGTGATGGAGCAGTCTAACGGCCAGTAGGTCATTGTGAAGCAAGTTAAAGGTCTTTTCCCAGAGACAATGTTGAGGGTATTGGGCAACTGACGCTGAGAGTTTTCTATCCACCTGGCCACGTTCTGTAGGCTGCATTTATGGACTCATTCTAATGACCTAAGTATCAAATGAATCCTCTGAAGTTGAGAGTAGTTCTTCGTCTTTTTGGACAATGTACTCTGGTAAACTCCAAAGTCACAGTGACAATAAATAAATATATATATAAAAAGATAAAATAAAGAAATAAGATAAACATAAAGCATGAAAAAACAAAATAATAAAACCAAAGAACAAACGCCTTTATTTATACGAGTACTAACATAAGATTTGTATAAATTGAATAAGCATTCAAAATGTAGTAATTTATGCCCTCATTGTGTAATGACCAAACTGAAACTTGACAAATTAATCACACTCCCGACCAGATTCAATCCTGGGCCCTCGTGCTTTATAGGCGCACACGTTACCATTGAGCCAAAGAGAGGATCCCCGCTTTGCCTCTAAGCAATGCAGGCTTTTATAGACCCCATTACATCACTCTTTTCTCCCCTCAATGATTCATTTGGTCAATTTCAAACACACACTGGTAGCGTAACGCACTG
Organism: Coenobita brevimanus; assembly: GCF_032717465.1. NCBI lineage: Eukaryota > Metazoa > Arthropoda > Malacostraca > Decapoda > Coenobitidae > Coenobita > Coenobita brevimanus. The sequence goes on from NC_137051.1 coordinate 3,672,532, forward strand.
GAGGCCACCACTGGGGGCGCTGCGGGCCACACCGGACAGCTCACCCCCGGGATATAAGAATTAAGATGTTGTCAACAACAATATCATTGCCCTCTAAGCCTTACCTTACATCCCACACCACTGCCAACCAATGTAATGACCGAACTGAAACTTGAGTTAATCACACTGTCCTGATCGAGATTTGATCCTGGGCCCTCGCACTTCATAGGTGCACGTTATCACTGAGCCAAAGAGAAGATCTCCGCTTTGCCTCTAAGCAATGTGGGCTTTTACAGACCCCATTACAATTGCACTTTGATACAACCCACATAAAAATTGGCAAACTGCAAAAAAAATTTAAATAAGGCCTATACTCCAACTTCATTAGATGGTGTGCACAAGTGACAAGAAGTAAGTTACTCCTGAACAGTACTACCCCTCAGTCACGGAGTCACAAAGTCTAACACAGTGGTTGAAAAACCTGAGATCAACACATATCAGTAATTCTGCCAAACACACCAAAGCCCATTTGAGATTTCATCTTTGGGACCCTAATGTGGCAACATACAGCTAGTATGTCTTGCAGTGTATTATAAAAAGCGGATGATGAATCATTTTACTAAGTACAGTAATAATTACCTGATTGAAATACTGTATTGCTGAAATACAGAAATGATATTTCCTGTAAATCACAGTCCACATGTGGTGAGGTGATCTAAAGCAAAGCTTCTGGATATCTCTGGGAAAACATAAACCTCATTTCAATGCAAGTATTGGGTACAAGGTCTATGTCTGTACTGCAATGGGGGATTCCTAGTTTTCTCCTCACTGTTCCTGACTATTTTTGTTACTTTAATGAAATGAAAGCACTTTTATGGGTAGCATTCTAATTCCTCTCACTCCATATACAGCACGGTGTCTACCTTTGTAAAACATAATGGCATCTAAAGTTTTGATATTATGGTAACACTAACCATCACCCCCAGAAGGTGAGGTGCCTGGCTGTGGTAGACCAATAGCTCCTGGCTCCTGATGTGGTTGTGATGGTGGGAATGTAGGCTCAGGATCTGGCAGAGGCTGTGGCTGTGACTGCGGTGGTGGGGAAACTGGCTCCGGAAGTGGTGCTGGCTGAGGTTGTGGCTGTGGCTGTGGCAATGGCAGTGGCTGTGGTTGAGGCTGTGGTAGTGGCAGCGGCTGTGGTTGTGGCTGTGGTGGTGGTACTGGCTGCGGTTGTGATGCAGATTTAGATGGGCCAAGAACAGCCTTAATGGTGTTCATGAGTGGATGAGCCCCTTGGCCACAACGGTTCCTGAAGTCATCAAGATCGAGTGCCCACACCATTCCTCCTGCCAGTCCGTGATCCCGGATGTACTGGGACTGTTGTGGGGTTAGAGAGTCTTACCACTTAATAGCATCAAGCATTTCAATTGAGTGATGTGCATTTTTAGTTTTGCTACTTTCAGATGAATTTATTTTAAGATGTACAGATTTCCAGCAGTGCAGAGGCTGATGAAGGAAATAAGACTTTCAATATGAAATGTATCTTGAAGGCTGATGAAAATCACCTAGTGGGAGCAATAATATAATAATAAATGTCATTTGAATGAGGTGGTTATGTGACAAAAGAGCAGGCTTGTTTACTGATCCTCTGTACATACAATTTATGTTGTACCACATACTTGTACACTACTACATGTAGGTCAGTATGGTAGAGAATGGACTAATAGGAAGCACAGAATGCTTAAGAAAAAATTGTTATTGTTTTTACTCTTAATTTTATAAAGAAAAACTGCATAATCATATGGATGACTATCATACATGCATACCTTTTCAACTGCTTCAATAAAACCAAGTTATACTGGTAACATCAACCATTAGTAAAACAGCAAAACTTGGAATACAGTACGAAGATATACAGTACTGGGGAATACTTGCTACAACATGATTCATGTCCATCTTACCTTCCTCTTGATCATTTCTACATCATCAAAGGAGACCCACTGATTGCCAGAGTAAGCATAAGGTCCTATTCTGTACTCTGGATCTCTCACCACAGTCCAACCTTGTCGTATGTTGTGGCAAATCTGTAATGGACAATGGTGGTCTTAAAAAACTTTGGGAAACTCAATGTACACTGCAATAAAACTGGAGTACCTTGATATAAATCTAGGTTAGGTGGGTCTGGTTGTGTAAGAGTACACTGCTGATGCAGAATCCTGAGAAAAAATTTCAGCTACTGTAGGGAGCAGACAATAAAGTTTACTCATGCATACCATTACACCAGTTGTCACTGTCCTGGCAAATTAAAGTACAAAGTTCTGTATAGACATTAACATTGGTTTATGTGATGAACTAACAACATGAAAAGGTGTTTTGAGCCACGTATTAAATGAATGAAATTTTCTCCCCTTTGGAAAGTACATGTTCTGTACAATCTTGCTGCCGAACTTACCAAACTGAATTCCTCAGCTTAGAACAACAAAGAGAAGTGAAGAAAGTTCTTACTCTTCATCTCCGTTTCTCACAACCACTCCCCAACCAGTGCTGTGCTTTTCACATTAAGTCAAATTAGTAGAACTGGGGTAATGGAAGTCTTCAAATAACATTACAGTCATCCCATAACATCCATGGTTTTAACATACACGGTTTTGAATATCCGCCGATGGCTACAGAAAAAAAAAAAAAAAATCTCACTGAACTCTGCTGACACTGTAACATTATCCCAGGCACAGTTTGTAGCTGTTTTAGTACAGTAATGGCATTATCCAGTGAATAAAATATACTGTAACACTCTTCCTTTTGAAGGGAGCTGGGATGAGCACTGTAGTCTGAAGACGCCATGCAGAAGTACACTATTCATTATTTTTAACTTTTAGTGTTCTTGTATTAAATAAAGTAGTTGTTTAGTGTTCTTGTATTAAATAAAGTGGTTGTAAACATGCACATAGGGTTTTTCTTTAGTTATATAAGGAAATGGGGGGTCCAGAGGTGTTTTTAAGGAGGGCAGCAGATATCCACAGATATTTAACATTCATGGGTGTCTCTGTTACCTAACCCCCGTGGATGTTAAGGGATGATTGTATAGTGCATTTTTTCATTATGCAGCTGTCAAGAAGGGTCATGACTGGAGCACCCCACAATGATAATTAATTCAGTGAATAAGATCTTACTGATCCTAAATGTCTGTGTATCAAATGTACTCAGATACAGCAGACCCTTGCTATAACTGACCCAGGTATAGCGGATATCGGATTTATATGATGCTTCAAAGCCCACTGAACTTTTGTTGGCTATAGTGTGCGTTAAATAGGGTGCAATGGATCACAGTACATGTATTTCCTACCTTTTTACTCAAACCTGGCCGAAACTGCCCTCTCTCTATTATGCCTGTTGACTTGTAATAATAGATGATAGTGATACTGTACAGTGATACCTTGGTTATCGCACATAACTGGTACCAAGCCTAGTGCATGATTACGAAACTGCGCAATAATGGCAGGACAGAACCTACGGAGTGTGTGGTGAAATGCTGAAGCATGGGGGAGAGATAGTAGTAGAATGGATGTGGAAGATGTGCAGATTGGCCTGGGAGGAAGGTAGAGTCCCGGAGGATTGGAAGTCAGGTGTAATTATTCCCTTGTACAAAGGAAAAGGGGAAAAAGAAGTGTGTGGTAATCATAGGGGCATTTGTCTTCTTAGTATAATAGGAAAAGTGTATGGTAGGATACTTATTGACAGAGTTAGAGAAAGAACAGAGAAATTAGTTGGAGAAGAACAGGGAGGCTTTAGGAAGGGAAGAGGTTGTGTAGATCAGATATTCATTCTTAATCTTAAGTGGAAAAGTTTCTAGAGAAGGGAAAGAAGTTGTATGCGGCATTCATGGATTTGGAGAAAGCATATGACAGGGTGGATAGACAAGGATTGTGGAAAGTGTTAAGAATATATGGAGTAGATGGGAAGTTGTTGAATGCTGTGAAGAGTATGTAGGATGGTGCGAAGGCTGCAGTGCATGTGGATGGTGAACTAAGTGAATTTTTCTCTTTGAAAGTTGGGTTGAAACAGGGATGTGTCATGTCTCCATGGTTGTTCAATCTGTACATGGATGGGGTAATAAAAGAGGTACAAGGTAGGGTAGTGGATGTTGGAGTGGCCCTGGTGAGAGAGGATAGTGTTTGGAAACTCCCTGTACTGTTGTTTGCAGATGATACTGTGTTGTTGAGTGAAGACGAAGGGGAGCTGCAAGGCTTGGTGGATGAGTTTGGGAGAGTGTGTAAGAAACGGAATCTAAAGGTGAATGTAGGGAACAGTAAAGTGATGGTCTTTAAGAGAGGTGAAGTCAGTGAATGTACAGCGAGGTTGGATGGTGAGGAATTGGAAAATGTGAGTACGTTTAAGTACTTGGGTAGTGTGATGAGTAAGGATGGAGGTTTGGAGAGTGAAGTGCTTGAAAGGGTACAGCAGGGAAGAAAGGTTGCTGGTTCTTTGAACGCAGTGATAAGAAACAGGGAAGTGAGCATGGAAGTGAAAAAGTTACTACATGACAGTATTGTGATACCAACTCTAACGTACGGAAGTGAAGCTTGGACGTTGTTGGAAGGACACAAGTCAAGAGTGAAAGCAGTGGAAAAAGAGTTATTTAAGAGGAGCCTGTGGAGTCACATGGAGAGACAGGCTGACGAATAAGGATATAAGGGAGCATTGTGGTGTTGATGTGGATGTGATAGGAAGCGTTATGAGGTGGTTTGGCCATGTGGAGAGGATGGAGGGTGAAAGACTGACGAAGAGAGTGTATGTGAGTGAGGTGGAGGGGGGAAGAGGGAGGGGGAGGCCGAGGATGAGATGGAGGGATGGGGTGGAGAGGTATATGAGAGAGGGGGGTGTGAGTTGGGAGCAGGGCAGTGAAATGGAGGGGGACAGGGCGACCTTTCCACCTTCCTTGTATGAACTACTCCCTCCTGTCCTTCCCTTCTTCTATTCCTCCATTTCATTTGAACTTTGATTCTCACCACCACCAAGTGGTGGTCAGAAAGTCCACTCCTATATGCTCTTGCATCCATTACACACCTTCTCATCCTATCATCCACACACACATAATCAATCATTGCCTTCCATTCATTCAGTTCACCACCCACCCTTCTCATCACTTCTCACATATACCTGTGGATCATTTTGTGTCTGAAGAGGGTTTTGGCTATCACCTACCCCCTCCCAGCACAAATGTCCACTAGAGCACTGTCATTCTCATCCACCTCTGTAATATAAATATCTTTATTAAATTACCTTACAAAATTCATCAGCATGAAAAACTGTTCAATCCATGGGTGGATATGGCATGAGGATATTTATGGCAACAGGCAACCAAACACTTAATTTGGTATTAATTACAGTACACTACATTGATATGATTTGTGTCCATATTCTCTCACCTCATAATATGCCAGGAAACCTCGTGCCCGGGTGAATGGCCCTGCCTGACCACCAGACCTGGCTGGAGAGTTAAGGCCAGTATTTTTAGGGTCGTTGAGAGAGAAAGACTGCCCATAGAGAGGCATACCGAGGATTAACTTGTCCTTTGTTGCACCCTTCTGCAGCCAGTACCGAATGGCAAAGTCCTGCAAGTTAAGAGGCATTTTTAATAGTCTGAAGAATAAGAATAGATGGAAGATTATGATTACATAAAAGACTACAAATAAGAACATTTACTGAAATGTCCTGCAGTGAAACTGCTGATAATGTAATAATGATGCACAGTAAGGAATATATAAAAAGGAACAGTGGCTTATCATAAATTAGGTGGAAAGAAAACATGAAGACAGGCAACACAAATACAACACAGACTGCAAAAGACCCAGAAACAGCTGCATAGTATGAAACATACGGATCCTAAAAGGAAGATAACATGCTATTTACTGTGCCTATGAATCAATCATAATGTCTCTTTTATCATCATCTGTTAACTATCTAAATGAGGGTGGTCATACCCAAATGATCTAGATTGCCCTCTAAGCCTTCTTTACATTTTTTCCCTCAGCTTCTTAGTTTCCTATTCTTATAGAAGTATGTGCATTTTATTGTAATGTAGGTGTAAGCCAAAGGTATGTAAAGCCCTCATGGCTGTTTATTAAAAAAGTGTAAATGGTTCTGCCTGTAAGGCTGAGTCAGGATTCCATGGGCTTGAAGGATGTGGAAATAAATGTGGGGCTAATTCCACAGGATATGCTGTTTGAGAGTTCATCTATTTTTGTGACTATTTTCTTTCTCTGTTTCTGGATCCAACTTCACCCCATCTCTGTTGAAAATCAGGTTTGAGGTGATGATGATGTTACCAAATGACCAATTCTTAGCCAGCTCATGTGGCCCTTCTTGCTAGTCATGTTTTCTTGTGTGGTTTCCTTTTTTTTTTTCTTTCTTGTTTAATTGTGGCAGGCACTCCTACCCTTCAGAATTAACTGATTCCGACCAAACTTGGATACAATGGCACCTAGTTGTGTCCGCAAGGTTTTGGTTGCTAGCAACTACTCATTGCCTAGCCATCCATCCCATCCTTCATCCCATCCTAGGTTGCCACATGAGATCCATCCCATCCTTCATCCCATCCTAGGTTGCCACATGAGAAGCATAGGAGCCTGGGGCTAGGCAAGTTGGTCATGACCTTTAAGATGAAAGTGACTAGCCTCACTCGTCGCTGAGTGGCATTACGTGAGCAATACACCCCAACCACCCCTTGGATATAAACCTTCACCGTTCAATCCGACTGGAGTGCCATAATTACCCACTAAACCACCAGACGCCATAATTTGGTTATATGGCTACCACCCAGCATAGTAAATGGTTTCCTGGTGTACAAGAAACCATTTGCCTCGTCACTCAGTGTAGAGTCACCCATAGGCAGAAGGAAGAGGAAAGAATGAAGGAAAGATAGATAGAAGAGGGAGTGTAAAGTCACCCATAGGCAGAAGGATGAGGAAAGAATGAAGAATGACAGAAGAGGAAGGAAAGAAAGAAGGAAGGAGGAAAGGAAAGGAGAGACACCTGAGAGCAGCACTACACTGAGTGAGTGGATGGTGAACAATTGCCAAAAATGCACTTTTCTGTACTTTTCACGTTTTAAGCTATAGAAGCATTACTAATGGGCGTAGAAAACTCTGACTTTTTAAGGCGTAATCTTGAGGTCATTCCCTATCGAAAATATGCCATCCATTTTCTCCCCTCTCCTCTAGTTTTTGAGCGGCAACCCTGCGAAGATCGGCTTCAGTGACCCTAGCAACCAGTGCCGGTTTTCAAAAATGCCCCTCTAGTTCCCCAGCAACTTGATGGAACTGAATGAACTTTGCATGGTTATAGACACTGACTATAGTTGTGGTGCACGACTTAGAGGTTGTTATTATCATGCCCTGGCAACTTACCATTTAAAAAAGCATCTGATTTCGTGCATAATATGAGATGCATGTGATTCGTGTATAATATATTTGTGTATTATATATTCGTGCATGGTAATAGAATTTGTGTATATGATAGGAAATCAAACGCACTTTTGAATGGTAGGTTGCAAGGGTACGATAATGACAACCTCGGAGTCATGCATCTCGACTATAGTACTACAACTTTTTAACGAACACCTATGTGTTACATTGGTCAGGTCAGGGGTTAAATGTCATCAAATGCAAAAACATGAAAATAGCTAAAATCAAGGCTATGCTCACGTGAAATGCTAAGGCTCCAAAGATTTTTAAGCCAGGGCCATGATTCTTAGAAGGAATGTTGCACTGGAGTACCTCCATACAAAAATGACATCGAGTGTTGAAACTCACTTCTAGTCGATGGCAGTGCCACCTAGAAGTTGTACCTCTGGTGGACCATGCTGCAAATTTCATGTTCCCTAGCTCCACAGTGGGTGGATGTTATCAAATGAAACTTTGCATGTTCATAGACGTTAACCCTTCTGAAGCTGTGGGTCTGGAATTATCTGCAGACCCCAGGCTGACGTGAGGGAAATATCTGGAGTTTCGAAAATTTATTTTTTTTCCTTGCCATATTAAAGAGAAAGTTCAAAAGCACCTAACAGTGCAAATCCCAGCTTCCTAGACCCATTCTGTGGCTTGCAATGGAACGCGAAAGTTGCAGAAATATCGGCAACCGATATCTGCCGCCCAGAGGTGCTGCCACAGTGCAACTTCGCTGTTTTTTCTTTTAACCTCCCAAAACAACGTGAATGGTGCTGAAATGTTGCGCATATATGAGATATGATGATATCGAATGATTTCAGTACATAATATGCTAGGAATGTCTGGAAGAAAAATCATTAAGAATATTTTTTCACCTTTTAAATATATGTTTATTGTAGTTTCAAGTTATTTTTTAAGTTATTGTTGTGCCCATGCTTGGAAAAGGGAGTGAAAGGGTTGAATTTTCAGTCCTAAAAGAGAAAATTACCCGTCCTCTGAGACTAGGCTCTCCCACGGGAGATGAAAGTGGAGTGTCAGATCCGATTAGCAATATGGAAGTTGAGTCGCAACTTCCACCTCAAACACCACGTGCATGGCTAAATATAGAATCGTAAAGCAGTTTCAAAACTACAAATAAGTCTAATTATTACGAATAAAGAGACAAAGCAGAAATAAATACGTTTACAGACGGGGGAAAATGTATTTTTTCCGTAATAACACATTCACCTTTCTCTATCATTTTATCTTGTTATTTTCGCAGTATATGTTGCTGTCTCGTAAATGGGGTGGTTGTGTGTGTTTTGCAAGGGAGGGAAAAGATTATATTTTCTGTCTGGGTCGAGATAATGGGTGTAACTGTGTTTTTAGGCATGACAATAAGCGAAAAAATTGTACATCCACTCGTCACAGCCGCAGGTGGCGAAGGTCAGTCTCATGTCCCAGATGTTCATTCACTGCCTGAAAGTTTTCATAGTTTTCTACAAGTCGCACTGCATTGAATGATCCAAACCATTACAACAAACCTGAGCAAACAGGTAAAGATACCAAGACAAAAATGTATTTTTCACTTATCATGTCTTTTTTGTTTGTGCCTGCATTAATTCATGGTCATAAACAGGTGGTTGTGTGTGTTTTGCAAGAGAGGACAAAGATGATACTTTCTGCCTGAGCCGAGATAGTTGTGCTTCTTTAGGCATGGCCAGGAGTGAAAAAATCGAAAATCCACTCATCACAGCAGCAGGCTCTGAACTGCATGATGGGGTGTATGGGAGTGTAGTGTAGGTCAGTCTGAAGATGTTCAGAACATTTGTTCACTTCCCAAAAATTTTTGCAGTTTTTTATAGGCCACACTCAAACAACGCCTGTGGCCATTAATCGGTTAAACATAGTTCGACGCTGGCGGCCACGGAGGGGTTAATGAGTACTACTATGGTCCTTCCAATTTATCCAGATCGTTTGGGTGTTGTCCCTCACGGGACTTCCCCTACGTGCGACGTTGCCACAGTTTCTACTGGGCCAATTATCGGATTAGACACAAGGGTTAACCCTCACTCCCAGCTCTCTCTCTCTCTCTCTCTCTGCATATAAAATCTACAGTTTATGGTGGCATTTGCTGTTCGAGCAACAGCCATTGAGGGATCAATTATAGGTCCCCTGTTTGCCTTCTCTTCTAAAAAATACTTATTTACGCTGTAAATAAGTTCTTTTTCTCAACTCTGGAGCAGACGAGGGCGAGTAGTAGGGGTAGGAGCTTATCTTTTAATGGCGGTCAGAGAAAGTGACCTGCGGACTGACACCTGACCTACCCTCACTGACTCACCTACAAGCACGACAACATTGGAAAGCAACGTTGCCAATTGTTGAGGTGTTTATAAAAAGTCATTGTTATTATTAAAAACAATAGGCTGAGGATGAGATGGAGGGATGGGGTGGAGAGGTATATGAGAGAGGGGGGTGTAAGTTGGGAGCACGGCAGTGAAATGGCGGAGGACAGGGCGACTTGGAGGCGATTTGTTTGTGGCCACCCCAAACGGGATTGAGGCGTCTGGCAATAGATAGATAGATCGATAGATTTTCTTACACTACATAGCCATATTAGAGAATTTTATATATATAGACTGTAAATAAATTTCACTTAGAAGTAGGAATTAGCTGACACGAGACAGAGAGGTGTGTTTTGGTACAGATTCGGCAGCATCGCTCGAAGGGGAACTCCCGTGAGGGACAACGCCCAAACGATCTGGATAAATTGGAAGGACCATAGTGTGCTTCATACATGCATGACCTGTATCCACCAGGTCATGGGTCAAAGGTCATCAAGTGCAGTAAATGTGAAAAGCGCTAAAATTACGACCTTGCTCGCGTGAAATGCTAAGGCGATGAAGAGTATTAAGCCAGGACTGTGATTCTTGTTTAGATTGTTCTTTCTTGTTCATGAGCAATATCCTATTCATAAATTTAGTTTAATAATTTATTAGTAATTTCTCATTCCCTGTTCTCTGATTCCTGCTTCACTCCATCCTATCTATTTACCTTTTGTCAGATGCCTAAATCCTGGAGGAGATGAGATGATCATGAACAAATCACTTCCACCTAAGGAACCCTCCTTAACAAAAAGTCATGATAATACTGGTAGGTGCAGCTGATAATGTCAGACTCAATGATTTCCCTAGTTATGTGGAGATGACTGTATTATGAACTAACCATATTGAAGTAATCATAATCAGCCTCTGGGTGGTAATACATGGGAGCAACATGGCCAGTTTTCTTGTCCCAGTGGCCATGGAAATCGTATGTCATCACGGCAATCCAGTCCATGTATTGGTTCAGCGTTGGTACATCATAACCTGAATATGAAAGACAGACATCAATCAAAAAATGAATGAAGAATTTATAAATGTACAGTATTTAAATAACCAACATGAACTACAGTACAAAATAAATGAACATTACATATTAAAAACACTGGGCAAGAGTATACAGCAATTTACATTAGTGGATTTAACTGTATCATATATCTATACATATACTGTAATGTGATAAAATTTTGTACTTGATCTGTAATATGCCTGACCGAGAATCACAAAGCTCATGAATCAGAGATACTGCTTCATTACTTCCTCCACATACAGTTTTAATCCAACACTGCATGCTACAGAATAAGGGATAACTAAATCCATAAACTGAAGCTGAATACTGAGACGCTACAACCGTTACAGTCTGCCTTCAACCTTCCCAAGTTATACCTGAAGAGAGTCAAAATTAGATTAAACTGCTGTGTCCTCATAATAAATACAATTCCAGTATACTGCTGAACCAACATGGATTACAAAATAAGAGTAGGTTAAAAGAACTATAGTGAAAATAATGATTCACGTTTGCAATAAAACAGCATGTGGAGGCTGCAGTAGTCTTTTGGTGGAAGCTAACAAGCACTTCTCAATCAGCATATGACAACTATACAAAAGCAGACATATCTGTGGTCTTATTGTCTTCACTGTAACATTAATTATTATTTAACACAGCCATCTACTACCACCAAGTGAGAATCATCAGCTACTTGATATAATGGTGGAATCTGAGCATGGACTACCAAATAATAGTACTGTACAGTGTAAACACGGAAATGGGTTCACTCACAAAACCTTGTAAAGAAATGAGGAATTCTTCATATCACTTAATAGTGTGTCATTATAATCTTAAGCTGTGCTGATTTTCTAATTACAAAAGGTCTGCTAGTATAGTAACTGGGGAATTCCTTATATCTGCTAGGTCATCAGCTACATAAATTCTACCAGGATAATTTAATCCTACATTGTATTTCTTTGTATGGAGTCAGCACATTGGTTTGTGAAGGAATAGTAAATTTTGAAGATATCTGTATTAAAAAAAAGTAACAGTAAATTTCTTACCCCTTTCAGGATACATATCTAACGCTATGCTACTAAAGTCTAAAACATTTAAAGGTAGGAAACTGACCAATGCCCTTTTGCATGATGATTCTCTATAATCAAATGACCTGATGCCTGATCAGCTTAGATATTACAGTTTCAGATTTGATGGGGGGAAAAAAAAAAAAATCCTCACCAGCATCAATGACCTTCTTGTTTGGAGACACAGCAGCAGACAGCAACAGCCCATGAGGCTTGAATGCAATGCTGAGTTCCTTTACCCAACTAGCAAATGCCTGCTTATCTGAAGGGGGGCCCTTCTTACAGTCAACCTGGAAAAATAAATAAATAACATACATACATACATTATAAATATATAATAAAAAAAAAAAAAACGAAAATATGATACTGTTACTCTCATGGTAACAGTAATCTACTGCAAAGATGATTTGCACATAAGGAGCACTTACCATACTCTAGTAAGAAGGCAGTATCTGACACATTTCTATTAGTGTACTGTACAAGTATTTCTTGCTTTACAATTAACTGAGACATGATTCATTTTTAGATACAAGAGGTCCTTCTTAACACCATATGGCATTCTCTTATGCTCCAGTTGTTAGGTCTTAACTACTGAGTGTTTACTGTTAAATGATCACTTTGTTACTTTTGTTTCTTTTCCCCTCTGTGAATTAATAAAGAAATACAGTAATCCCTCATTTATCTGGACACGCAGTATCAGCACCTGTTCATTATCCAGATACTGGACCTTGGCTCTATTAAACCATTATCCAAAGTTACTTGCTATTATCTGGACGTAAGTCACTGAGAACTTTGGCTGGCCGGCCGACATGTTCAAACATTCAGTATCATGGCCGCTGGGCTCAAGCCGAGAGTGGGAAATTGGCCGTAACCCACAACCAAAGCTAAAATGTCCGTCCGCCCCTGTACTGAATGGTCAAAGCCGCGCGCTGGTCCAATCACTCCCAACAAACCTCCAGCACCCGAGTAATACAACTGTAACCCACAAGCGGTGTCAAAACGTCTGTATGCATCCCCACCGAATGTCCAAAGTTGCGTGGCCACTGGGCTAAGTCTTTCCCAGCTGCCACCATGCATCAAACATGGACCACAAACTACGAGTGCATGGTCTGTGACAGCAGCCATCTGTCTTTCTACCGAATGTCCATAGTTGCCCGGTCACTGGGAGCTTTGTTTCTGAATGGCCACCACGCATCCAACAGACCACAAGCCACAAATAAATGTAGGGTAAAAGCACCCATTCACCTCATGGCAGAAGGGTGAAAATCCTATCCACAGCCACGCTTCTCCTCCCCTCCTGTCCTTCCTTCACACCCTCCCGACTCTCCCCTAACTCCATCAGTCCCTCCCCTCCTTCATGCTAACTGCACTGACTCATGAGCTTTTTAATTTCTTTTGCAAATTATTTGAACAATATTGGTTGTATCAAAATTCCAAAGTGACCTTGAGAAAGCTCATGAAATTCAGCATCTAGACATGTGCTTAACTCCTGGAAGGTACTAGCAAAATTTTGCACTAGGATGGTGGGAAGTTATATGAAGGTAAGTTTACTCTTGAACACTCTTTATTCGCACTGCATTTCTGTACTTTTACTCATCAGTTTTCTGTGTTTTTATTAGCTTATAGTATAAACACCGGCGAAGATGACAGCACAGGGTATACTATTTATAGTAATTTAACCAATTTCCGGTGGCATACAGTATATGGCTGTAGATTTTTTTGTGTGGCCTGGGAGTAGAGGTCACTGGTGTCAGATAACTGATCTTCCAACCATCCTGAGTTTTTTTTGTGGATGTTTGTTGTTTATGCATTGTTTCCTTGGTGTTTAGCATTAATATGGATAATCCTATTTGTGTTTTGATGTCTAACTATGGCAGATTGATCTGAAATCAAAGCCAAAATTAGGAGGGATACTGTACATACAGCAGTGTATAGGTATTGTCTACTTTTTTTTTTTTTTTGGATATTCCTATGTGTGTTTGTTGTCTAAATATGGCAGACTGACCTGAAAAGTGCCAAAATTAGTAGGGTGGGGTGTTTTTTGATTTTCATTTTTTTTTTCCATGGTTTTCTTGGTGTTTAGCATTATTCTGGATATTCCTATGTGTGTTTTGATGTCTAGATATGGCAAACTGACCTGAAAACAGAGCCAAAACTATGAGGGGTACTGTACATACAATAGTGTCCAGGTAGGGTATTTTTTGGTTTTCCATGTTTTCTTTGCATGGTTTTCTTGGTGGTAAAAATTATTTTCAATATTTCTATGTGTGTTTTGATGTCTAAATACGCCTGAATGACCGAAAAACACTGCCAAAGTAAGCAGAGGTACTGTACGAATAGGTTAGGTATAGGTTGGAAGTTGGGTATAAGTAGGGTCTGGGTATAGTAGGAGGATAGTGTTCATTACCTGGATGTTGCCACTACCCGGACATGCCTTGAGCTCTATTACGTCGGATAATTGAGGGATTACTGTACCAGTATTCTAGGTAAGAAATGCTTTTGCAGGTCCATAAAAAAGCACTCCACTACAGTACAATGATATGTCTAGATTTTAACTTTAAATATGGCTGCAGTGCTGGTAAAATGTTTAAAAGAAAGACTTTTCCAACTATCAGAGCATTCAAACATAGCCCAAGTGAATTCATGTTTTAATATTTTCGCACTATACTGTACTGTAGCTACAGTAATTGTCTTTTAACAAGATTTTCAAAAAAGGATCTAACTTCCAATGATGAAACCTATACTGAACAGCCAGTGGCAAGTACATATACCAAGTCCTGTACAGTATACAGTGTCTTACATCATACAGAACTGTGCATTTTTCTTGAAAAAGCCTTCAAAACACTGCATCTCACATGCCAAACATAAAGATTACAGCTATGAGGAAGCTCCAACACAACTGATCTGCTGTCTTTTGTCAGTGCATTTAGTGCTCTGGTGTACATATATATTTTTCTAATGTGCAACCTCTTGTTCATAATTCCTTGAACAACTTGACTCTAGGCTATTCTAATGCTTTCAGGGATGCTTTGTTCAATGTATCCTCTTACACTAACTGAACAAAGTCCTTACTAAGTCACAATTATATATATATATATATATATATATATATATATATAGTTGTATATATAAAATCTAATAAATTTCATTTTCTTTCACCACTTCATTTTGATTTATTTTATTTTTTTAAATCTCCAGTAATATTTCTTTTCACGTTAGGTGAGGCTTGTTGTGATGAGGCTGATGAAGGCTTACATCAAACGTTATTTGTCTGATAACTCTATCATATGCTTAAAGAAAAAAAAAGCTTCAAGAGATTAAAGATGATCTGACAATTTCTCCCATTTTATACTACTATATGTATGGAAACAGCTATGATCACAATATACTTAACACATCTTCGATTTATAATAAGGATTCCCTGTACCTACAATACCTGAGAAATGTGTTCACAACAATACTGTCGTGCCTAAAACTGCAAATGTGGTGCATGCTCTAAACTGTGAAGGTGACTCACAGTCATTTCTGCCAAATAACAGCATTTGCATTTTATTATTATACTGTACATTTTTAAAAGCTGGCAACTGCTTGCTGTACTGGATAAAAATGTGTACTTCCATTGTGGACAGGAGGAGATGCAGACTGTAAACAAACCTGAGAGGTACAACTGATCAGTACATTTGGGAAGTTGTGTTTGGCTACAGAAAGGCAGAAATGCACTCCACATGCTGTATATGGAAGGAATTTCTGTCATGGCAGTCCATCATAAAAGAAAGAAAGAAGGAATGGGCCATAAACAGCAGACAATTAGAAGCATGGAAGGGTCAGTGAACAGAAATGAGAAAACTTGGGAAAGAGAAAGGGGCTGAATATGATGAGGACTGAAGACATGAAGAAGCATTAAGGAGAGAGAGAGAGAGAGAAATACAGGTCCATGTGCAATCATCTCACCTGCCAGCACACGGGATACTCCCAATCCAAATCCAGACCATCGAAGTTGTATTTTTGGATAAACTGAATAACATGTTGAATGAATTTAGATCTAGCAGCTGGGTTATTGACAAGACGGCTATATTTGTCCCCAGCAGAGTCATTCCAGCCTCCGATGGCAATGGTGACCTTGATCCCTCGTGCCCTCAGTGCCGTCACCTTTTCATAGAACTCTGCATAAAAGGTTAATTAGTCAATCTGTACTAAAACTGTTTCTATGTATGAAAGTATCAAAATCTGCATCAAAATGTTTCAGTGCAGTAAAGTATCAATCATAACTATTCACATTAAATGAGCAAAATATTCACACAAATTGTGCAAATTTATAAAATTAATATCAGCAGCAGGAAAAGTGGCTTTTCTCTTACCTTGCAATAGATAGTCTATGACTGAGGCATTAACTAGAAATTAGTAAATGACACTCCAGTATTTTAACACTGAAACAAGAAAAAAAAAAAAAATATGAAGATTTTGACTAACTGTTGTCAATATCTGCCCAGCTGTCATGAGGCTTGATGACCAAATTTGAGTAATCAAGAACAGCAAATCCATAGACGATGTGAGTACAAATGGTTGGGTCGATGTCCTCGGGCTTGTATTTACCAATGCCAGGTCGATACCAGGCCCAGTTGGTGAAGTAGCAAACAACCTTGTAGTCTCCTAGTTAGGGTCAGAAAGACCAATAGATGAATGGGTACACTTAGAGAAATTGTTTAATGGTGATGGCAGAGGTAATGAAGAAAGCAACAAAGGACAGGATGTTGAAGTATACAAAAATATAAGATATGGTATATGAGTAAAGATTGCTTTTATGGTCTAGGAAACAAGTGAGATTGGGGAACATGGTTCATGTACACCGGCCTTTCTTCATTACATCTGATGCTTACAAAATAGCAGGTTTTGGAATACTGTACAGTAAAATCATATGCTAAATTGAAGAGTTTAGTGCCTGAGTAGCTCTATGTAAGTAAATGGTTACAGTCACTCTTCAACTAATGTCTATGGTGTATTCACGTAAAATGGTACTTAAGTGAAACAGTGATAAGTAAAATGTATTTCTAGTCATAATTCAGAAAAGAAAATGATTTTAAGACAATACAGTGAATCACAAGGAAGCTATTTATAAAAAAAAAAAAAAAAAAAAAAAAAAAAAGCATTAATTCATCATCAGGTATAGAGTTTTGTTGCTGTGTAACTCCAGTCTGTCTAGCTGAGCAGACCTACCAGTTACAGAAAACAACCACCCCTGCAGGGCCGTCCCATGCAGTGAACGAATGTTCCCTTGTGGGTGACAACGCCTCGCCACAATGAGATGTGGGAAAGTGTGAAGGTTTGGTTCTCAGATGGACGGGGCATTTGCGTCTCCACCCAGTTAACAGGGGGCACCATAGTAGACTCCACATTACCCCACTGTTTTGTTATGTGGGTACCACCCAACAATGTAAATGGCTCCCTGGGTAACAGGAAACCATCAGGCTTGTCACTCAGCACTGACCTGCCTAAAGTGGAAAGAAGAGTAATAAAAGTGAGCGTGAGGATGGAAGAAGTAGGATGATAGGTTGCCAGACTCAGAAAAAGTAATGATAAAGGTGAAGCAAGAAGTAGGCAGAATTGCATGAAGTGAGTGGATGATGGTCATCACCACCTGCAACCACAGTGATACAATTTTAAAAGAGGATTATGAGGTTCAGTGCATACAACTATTCTCACACAATATTACTTAGGAATCTATAGTAATGCCATTTCAGTATTTCAAAATTTTGAGAACTAGTCCATTCTTTAGCAGAACTGATGTCTCTGTGCAACAACAGGTGAAGAGTGCTGTGAAGCGGCTGAAAAATGAGGAAGCAGCTGGGGTTGATGAGGTGTATACAGAGAGATGTTTAAGTGTAGCTGAGAGAGTGGGATGAAGTGCTTGTTGGATATATGTAAGAAGGCATGGATAAGTGAAACTGTCCCTGAAGAGTGGAAAAAGGCTGTGATTGTACCCCTGTACAAAAATAAAGGTGAGAGAAGTGAGTGCAAGAATGATCATGGCATAAGTTTACTGAGTGTGGTAGGGAAGGTATATGGAAGAATTATTATAGAGAAAGTCAGAGAGATATCAGAAGTCCTAGCGAGTGATGAACAGGGTGGCTTTAGGAGTGGCAGAGGATGTGTAGATCAAATATCTGCAGTGAGACAGATAGCAGAGAAGGCATGTGAGAAGGACCATAAGGTGTTTATGGCATTCACGGATCTGGAAAAAGCATATGACAAAGTTGACAGAGAAGGACTGTGGAAAGTTTTGCGCATGTACGGTGTAGATGGTAAGCTGCTAGGTGCTGTCAAGAGTTTTTGTGACGGTAGTGACACATGTGTAAGGGTTAATGGGCATCTAAGTGTAATGTGTGACAAGGTTGTGTGATGTCCCGATGGTGGTTCAACATATATAAGAATGGAGTGATGACAGAAGTAAAGACACGAGTAATCGAGAGGGGGATGATGTTAGTAATGATTGGTGATGGGTGAAATATCTCATATTTGTTGTATGCTGATGATGCAGTACTACTTGCAAATACCGGCCAAGAACTTGGTAGGCTAGTGCGAGTTTTGCTGATGTCTATGAGCATCGTGCCCTGAGAGTAAATGCAGAAAACAGTAAAGCGATGGTTACTGAAAGAGAATGTGACTCCCAGTGAGATGTTACAGTGAAAGGAGAGAGACTGGAATTGGTGAGAGAGTTCAAATACCTGGATACAGTGATAGAAAAAGAGAGGAAAATGAGCAAAAGATGTGGAAAGTAGAGTGACACAAATAAGAAAAGTGGCTGGTGCAATGAAGGCCTTGATAAGAAACAGAGGCTTGAGTGTTGCAGCTGCACTAGGCTTACATGAAGGAGTATTAGTGCCAACTTTAACGTGGATGTGAGACTATGGTATGGCATAAAAATGAAAAGTCAAGAGTAAGAGCAGTGGAGATGGGACTGCAGAGGAATGTATGTGGAGAACAGAGGGTGGATAGGATACAAAATAATGTGATTCGTGAAAGATGTGGAGTAAGGAAGTCTGAGGACACAATAATTGAAGAGAGTGTACTGAGACGGTATGGTCATATGGAGAGAATGGATAACAATAGAGTGGTGAAAAAGGTATATCTGAGCAAATCTGATGAAGGGAGGAGGTGAGGTAGGCCATGGAAAAGGTGGAGAGATATAGTGGATGAGAGTGTGAGGAAGAAGGATCTGGAAGTCAGTGAGGCTAGGGATCTGACAAGATATCGAGATGGTTGGATGAATGTTGTGAGGAAAGTGCATGATCAGGGATTTGGCACCCCTTTTTAATGTGGCAGCATCCGGACTGACTCTATCGGACACATTTATGTGAAGCTACAGAACGTGGGGAATGTTTTTGACATATCCGATAGAGCCAGGATTCCAGGGCTTGAATGATGATTGAATGGAAGCGTGGCCCATTGGATCAGGCAAATTTGGACTATCTAGACATTGCTACTCTTCACCCTGCCCTAGGGTAGGAACTCTTCACCCTGCCCTAGGGTAGGAAAGGAGGTCCGGATGATGATGATGATGATGATGATGATGATGATGATGATTATCATTTATAAATTGCATCTATATTTACCAGTGGTTGGTGGCAGCAACCATCATCCGCTCCACAGATGTAGTGCTGCCTACTTCTCCCTCACCTTTATCATTCTGTCTGGGTCTGCCCTCCTCTCTTCCTACTTCTTCTTTTTTGCCCTTTCTCATTTTATTACTTGTCTTTTCCCTTCAGGTGGCTTTCACTGAGTGACAAGCAATTTTTTTTTTTTTTTTAACATTTACAATCCTGGGTGGTAACCAAACAGGGTGATGTGGAGCCTACTATGGTGCCCCTGAGTGGAGAGACACAAAGTGGAATCCATCCAGAACCAAACTTCCACATTCTTCCCTGCACTACACTGTAGTGAGGTCTCTCAACCACAAGGGAACATCAATTCACTGCACGGGATGACCCTGCAGGGATGGTTGCTTGACTATGGGTGATGGATCTGCCCACTCAGACAGACCAAGGTTGATCAGCAAACTATATTTACCAGAAAGTTGTCCTGCACTGCTGACAGTGTCGAGGTCAACAGGGGCTGGAGCTGGAGCTGGTGAGGGTGCTACTGGGACAGGTTGGGGTTGTATTACAGAAGGAGGAGCAACAGGTGATGAGGGATCAGGCTGGGGCTGGCCAGGAACCGGCTGTATGCCAACCGAGGGTTTGCAGTTGACATTGCCCGGCCAGTCACAACCATTAGTTTTCTGTTGATAAGATAATGTTATGGCTGGATCACTGTTGTACATCTGTCCTGCACAATCTGCATTTCTGATACTATAGAATTTATAACTTACAAACTAATTATAACTGCATGAGTTCTCAGCTGAAAAGTAAAAATATGGTTACATCACTAACATTAGAAGTTGCAATCTGCCTTTTTGTTCCTACAGGACTTACAATTTACAAACTGAACATAATAACCGTAAGAGTTTTCTGTTGATTGAATGAACAGTAAGTCATTAAATTTTGAAGCCGGAATCCGTCTTCTATATGTTATAAAACTCATAATTTACCACCTAAATTTATCATGTATACAGTACATCCATGTTCTGCATGTTGAATCCATTCAGTGCATCAAAAAAAAAAAAAACTTTCAGGGCTTTGAGGTCTAGTCTGAGCCCATGAAGTGTTAGAGGAACTTCTCGTTCCCTCTCCTCGAGTCCCTCAGACTTGGATACCCTCCTCCCAAAACAACCATCACATCATCATCTATATTATCAAGGTGTGTTAAAATATTATATTCTTTTTTATTCATTACATCTTATGGCTAATGATGATCAGTGTGTTTTTATGTATGTATTTGATGGGATACATTTTTCTATCTATATATCTATGGCCAGACGCAATAATCCCGTAAAGGGTGGTTGTCCGTCTTTGAGTTAGTCGTTTTACGGGGAGGGGCACTAACCCTCCACCAACCCACTTGCTGACATGAAGGGAACATGTATGGGTTGGTTATATGGTTAACATCCAGCACTGTAAATGGTTTCCTGGCTTACAGGAAAGCATTAGGCTTCTCACTCAATGTAAAGCCAACTGAAAGGGACAGAAGAGTAATAAAAAGTGACAAGAAAGATGGAGAAATAGGAAGGGAGGAGGGCAGACACAGAAAGAGAATGATAAAGGTGAAAGAAGAAGTATGGGGCATTTTTCAAAGGGTTTAAACAGGGACTTCAAGAAAATTTTGTTTTTCCTCCCCTACATTTGCCAATACTGTAACAATGGTTGTTATGGAACAGTCTGTCTGATTCACCTCATGTGACAGTTTTCATGGATACATTCATCCATCCATCATCCAATCCAAAGTTGCCCCAAGAGGAGTGGAGGGTCCGGGGTTAGGCAAGTTGGTCTTGACATTAAAGATGAGAGTGGCTAGCCTCACTCATCCCTGAGTGGCATTACATGAGCAATAAACCCCAACCACCCCTTGGATATAAGTCTGCACAGGCACAATCTGATTGGAGTGCCTTAATTACCCACTAAACCACCAGGCGCCAAAATATGGTTATATGGTTACCACCCACCCCATTTAGTTTGCCACTCAGTGTAGAGTCACCTAAAGGCAGAAGGAAGAGGACAGAATGAAGGAAAGAAAGACAGAAGACAGAGTGTAAAGTCACCCATAGGCAGAAGGAGGAAGAATGAAGGAAAGAAAGACAGAAGAGGATGGAAGGAAGAGAGGAAAGGGTACACACCTGATACCAGCACTACACTGAGTGAGTAGATAGTGAGTGCCCCCATCTACATAATGAACAAAATAACCAACAGAACTGTACAGTGAAGAAAATGGGGTTGAGTGTCAGGTTGATCACCATGCACAAAATGGCCTTCTAAAACATATATGCAGTCTTTGTTATATATCTGGGATGTGTTGCACCATATCACATCTTTTTTTCATTTACTGTAAATGGTACTGTTAAGTGGGAATAACTGGCACATCTGCTTTACTGGTTAAACTTTAATAGGCACCTTCTGTTTAATCACTGCACATCACAGCCCTGCAATGGTAACTGCTTGCCTGTGGCTGATGGCTCTGTTCAGTCATACAGAATGGGGTATGACAACAACTTAATAAAATAAAAAAACTGAAAATTAGGTGCCACAATCTCACCTTATTAAACATGAGAGGGGGCTGGCAGGAGAACTTCTGCCATTCGTCATGCACACAGCGGTAGTATGAGTGGCAGTCTGTTGGGTCTGACATGTAGGCGTCACCAGTGCAGGGCACACTCACGTCCAACTGTGCCTGTCCACTTGGTGGGGCAGGACGCAGGGCTACGATTGGGTTGGACAAGGTTTCGGAGGGAAGGCATGGGGCAGGTGTAGGGGATTTGGAAGAAGGTGGAAAGTATAGTAAGTGATGACCGATTTAAAGGCAAGGATATAGGATGGGAAAAATTAAGGGATGAAGGGATAGGACACAGATGAGAGAGATTAAGGGACGAAGATGTACGATATGAAGAGGATCAGAAACAATAAGCGGTGAAGAAAAAGGATAAAATGAAAGCATGAAAAAGATTAAGGAGTGAAAAGAAGGAACAGAATAAGGTATGAGAAAGATTAAGGGGTAAGGATAAGCAACAAGAGAAGTGAAGAGATGGAAAGAGAAGAATAACAGTTTAAAGGGGAAGAAAAAAAGGTGAGATTAAGGGGTGAAGGTAAAAGATGAAAGAAAACAATGTTGAGGGGTAAAAAGTAATTTGGTAGAAGGGCAGTTAAGGTAAGGCAGGAATTGATTGGAGGAAAATGAGAAAGCCACATAAGGGGGAAGAATTAAAGAGAGGTAAGGGTGTATTGCAGGAAAGAAGGAAGCAGAAAAAGGGATGATTAGATGAAAGCCAGCACAAAGTGGAATGGTTTCAAGGGAATGTGATTGGATATGGAAAAGGAATCAATGAAAGGGGAAAAGGTTGGGAGGAAGGAAAAAAAAAAAAGGAACTATTAGATACATAAATACACATGGGATTTCATATCTGGTAAAGCCAGTCTGTTTACAGTTCATCTCAATTACAGCTTCTTGTTATTCAACTTATGTAACAGAAGGCTACACAAAATATGCAAGAGAATCTTCAAATATTATGATAACTACATCTGACTGTACTTGAAATACAACACAGAAACAGACAAGCTTGAATACATTTTTTCTACAGTATTATATTTGTACAACACTGATTAGAAATTAATTTTAGGAGTCTAAAACTAGTATAATTTAACATTAATGAAACTTATAAACTACAACCTGCAAGGCAAATTACATCATTTATGAGTTTATTGTTTAATGCAATTTTATTTATTTTTATAATTTAGATGGGCAAAAAAGCATTGTGCAGGCAATTGAGATATTAGTTGTGGGTTAGTACAGAATGAAGGGTGGGAAAAGAAAAAAGGCAAGTGATAATGGTATAAACAGAAAAAAAAAAACACACACACTAAACATAAAGGACCAAAGATGTTTAGAGCTTAGGAGGTAATGTCTGTGCTAGGTCAACCATGAATACAGTCTTTCCCTTTATCATGTAGTGTTTGTTCCTTTACATAACAGTGTTTTATCAATCTATGCTTGTGGGTCTCAGACCTAGTGCTGAGACAGAAATATAGGTCAGAGGTCAGAGTAAAAAGATGGAATGAGATGCGAAAAGACGTACTGACATAAATCCAAGTACAGTATGAGGCTGGAAAATAAACACTGAGAAGGCATGTGACTAGAGATATCTCAGTCACAGGGCAAAATGATATGAAAGGTTTGAGATGATCCAGATGAGAAAATACTGGCAAAGTGTGAATGGACCACATTTTCATCATCTCAGGAGTCTTTCTAGTACATCTTCCTTAGCAATTTATTTTCATTTATATATTCTCCTGTGTGTTATTTATATTAATTTAATATCGACAGTTTATATAAATAATGCACAAGAGAAAATTGGCTAACTATATGCACAAATAAACTAGTAAGGAAGAAGTATTAGGGAACCTTCTCAGATGACGAGAATATGGATCAAGGTGAGAGTGAGTGAGTGAGAGAACGGTGCTGACTGGCTGTGCGCGAACCAGTAGATTTTATCCTTCGGAAGCGATGGGTGCTGCGGTGAGGTGGTCAGCATGCCACAGCTGCAACACTGCAATAAGAGGAAGGTCATGAGATACAACACAAGGGTGGCCAGGGCAAAGGGACAACAGGGTGGCTACAACAAGCATTACCACATTTATGACTTTACGTTCGTTCTGTTTATAATGCTGAACTCAAGCAATACCGTACAAGAATGGAGCTTCGTATAATAAAATTTCACATGATTCTTTAATCTCTAAATTAAGAAGCAGCTTTCAATGAGATTTACTTATCTTGCATGTGATGAGACAAGTGACATGTGCCTGATGTGTGATCACCACGTCTTCCTAATATGCTTGGCCACCACAAAAAGACATGCAGATCTTAGTAGCTCAGACTCAAATCCATGTATAACACTTGGCAACTCAGCCCTGTATTTTACAAGATTCTTCTTTTTCTGGCTAATAAGATGACAAAAATTCAAATGAATCCAAATGTTTCCTATCATTAAATGCCTATGGGTATACAATGTTTCATTATAATATTTGGCAACACACATATGCAAAAATTTTAATCTGGAAATGTTTCTTATCATCCAATGCCTATGGTCATACAATAGTTCATGATAATATAATTTATGCAAAAATTTTAATTTAGAAGAGGTACAAATCTGGAAAATTTCATTGCAAATTTTGTCTAGAACACAAATATGTTGCTTCCAACACAAGTACATCAGTTTCAAATATTACAGTCTACAGCTCATACAATGTCTCATGTAAGTGAAAAGGTGTTTGAAGAAGCAATTTGCATATAATAAAAGGACTAGGATCCTTAAAACTTGTTCCTGCCCAATTCAATTATATTAAACAGCATAGCTTACCCAACTATGAATTTTGGCATTACTGTAAAGCAAATGTAGATGCTTACAATAAAAGCAAATGCATATGCTACAGTAAACAGCATCTGAATGAGCTATGCAAGAACTTGTTTTCACATTATATTGCTCAGTTTGCTGCACATAAACCTGGTACAACAAAGGAGCCAGAGACAGTATTCATGGTTGGTTAAGAAGTCAGCTGATCAAGGCCAAAGGGCTCTTGCCAGTGAGTTGAGGATGGGGTAGATGTTAAGGATTAAAGTGGGATGGGGGTAGGTGGAGGGAGGGTTAAGGTTGGCAGGGAGCTAGGACATACAGAACTGTATAAGGATAACAGAGTGGGTGGGAGGTTGAAGCATGAAGAAGTTGTGAAGAGTCGGTGAGGGATAAGAAATATACAAAATAGTGACACAGCTGAGATGATGTGAGTAAGAGAAAAAGGAGCTGAGCAGCTTAGATAAAGGATCAAGATAATCAGATGCAGATTTGAAATAACTGCAGATTCAGGAGAGTGAAAACAAAACTGATATGTATATGAAAACTAGGAAAAAAATATGCAAAGAAGAATAGATGAAAAAAAGCTAAATCTAAAAAACATAATGAAATAAAATGAGAGGGAAGAGCCTCTTCCATACAGAGAGAAAAGACAGAATTATATTCATGAAAGTAAAAAAAAAACTCAATTAGTATCAATTTAAAATGTTTAACACAGTACTGGTACAGTACTATGCTTAATATTTAGAAGGAAAAGACAGAAATATTAAATAACTGGGAAATAGTAAAATGAGCTTGTCTTCCAACAAAAAGATAGAGCATGGATATATGGAATCACTGTTAATCAAATGATGCATATGATTAGCATAACAGGCAATTGCATGCAAAAGTTCATGCATGCTCTTCTAAATATATATATATATATATATATATATATATATATATATATACACACACACACACACACACACACATAAGTAAGTAACAGACACTGCCTTTATAGTTTACCACCACTGGTCTCTCTCTACGATTCTCAGTATACAGTATTTACCTGCCAATCCTGAAAAAAGAGAATACAATATGTAGCACACCATAAACTGCTAGACTACAACAAAAATACATTCATTTGTTTCCATTCAGACCTCTGTGGTTCTAGTGTTAAGAATTAATATATACACATGAGATTTTAAAGGCCACTCAAGACCAAAACTAAACAGAATACAGTGTAATAAAATTTAACTGTACAAAACGAATAATTTATAAAAGAACAACTAGACTACTAGACTGCGCAAGCAAATGCATGTACAAAGCTGTTAGCCCATTAGAAGCATATTATTAACAGCTGCACTAAACAAAGCTCCTTTCAACCTGCATGATATAAAATTATACAGTATTCATTAAAAAAAAAAAAAAAAAAAAAAAAAAAAAAAAGTATGGTAATTCATTTGTAATAAAGTATTTTCAATGTCCTTTTTTAAGCAAAAGAATTTTTTTACCTTCAACTGTTCCTCCTCCCATAATTATGTCAAGAAACTAGAAACTGGCAGAAAGCATGAGAAAGAGAAAAATACAGTAAAATAAAGCTGGGCTCATATAAGGATGGCGACAGGAAAAGTTCATAAGGGCTATAAAGCATATCTGTAAACAATCTGGAGGAAAGACAACCTAACTGGAGTTTTAAGTTACTGAAACTTCTGAATGCAAATTGGCCAGCTTGCTGACACACAGATTTATTCCTGTCTTGGCCAGATTTGATAAGAAATGTATGGCAGAAACATGGCATTGGGTGATACACAAGTACTTGGGAAAGAACAAGCAACTGCTTCAAAAATATAAAGGTTAAAAAAAGTGTATTAGCTTTGGAAAGGAGAGGCAGGGTGTGGCTAGGACCGCCATAATTAGCTGCAGGCATCCTCTAAATATTAACTTAGCTGGCTTGGTAGTTAGCTTGAAAGAATTCAGTGATGCAAGTTTATAGCAGTGTATAAAGCTAATCAAAGATGCAATAAGAATTCTTGTATTTAAAAAAAAAAAAAAAAAAAAAAAAAAAAAAAAGTGTGTAGTAGGTGTTGAGGAAGCATGGCAATCAGCTCTGGTGGCAGCGCTTGTGGCAAATCATATAAAATTGCATCAAGGGCTGCCAGCTACCTTGTGACTCAGGTGTGAGGATGACTCCTGAGCACAAAGGTACTTTGGACGGCTCGTTGCACATCTCGTTTTCATTGTCCCACACCAGCCCACCCGTACACTGGCCCATGATGTAGAAGCCTTGGAAGCAACGGACCATGGCTGTGCACTGGGGTCCAGGGAATGTCTGGCCCTCTACACTGCAACTTGTTTTCCGTGGAGAACCTGGTGTGGCTGGATCTCGAATAGTAGGGGAACCTGGAGAGGCCACTGATACTGACGACAGGCAGGTGAAAGAAATGGGAAAGAGTCTGAAGATAACAAAATGAATATGAGAAAATACAGACTGAAGCTTGATAAACTGGGAACACAAGAAAGGCTGGAAGTCTAGACTAGGGCTACATGAAGGACTGAGGAAAAAGTTTTTAGAAGTTTTCTGCAAAAAGTTAGGTATTATCCTTGTCTCACTGACTTCCAACATCACTGGAAAGACTTTCCTCTTCAAGACGAAATATGGCAGTTTAGTTGTTCAGTTGTCGATATGCATCCTCTTGAAAATTAAGTACACTCAATGACAACACACAAAAGAATCATTGTTCATACATACAGTGCTTCTAAAGCATATCTTCTTGATTAAAGGAAAAGTATCTGAATAAATAAACATGCAGTTGTCATACCATGCAGATGTTAAGACATGGACAACTCACAAAACACAAAAGCAAAAAGATACCATGCTATCACACTCATGCAAGTATGATGCATTAATTCAGGGATCAATACAGTACTGTATTAAAAGAAATTACAGACGATGGTGGGGCTTGCAGTTAAGGTAAAAATAGTGGAATATTGTCTTAAAAATCTGCTTTACTAAGTTCATTTAATGACCAGCCAGTTTCAAACCCATTATTTTGGACTTTGTTTTTCCTGCAAAACTGAATAGTTAATATCTGATAAAATGGCTAAAGATAAGTCAACTGAGACAAAAATGGGAAGAAAGTTAGATGGTTCAAATCACATCGTGAAAAAACTCCACATAGTACTGTACCAATTTCGGCAATGAGATCTAAGAAGAGAACCCAACTCTTACTTATGCTATTTTGTTTTAGTATTTATGCATTATATGTGACTTTAATATCTTGAAAACAGTCTGATGTTGCCAGATATTACACACAACTAAAAAAAAATATATATATATCAATGGTAGTCATAATGTAAACTATTATTTAAGTTACCCAATATGTCCTTTGGATATTTCCTCCTTTAATGATTAAAATAAAACTAAAAGGAGATGTACTGTTACACAAGAATAATCTGGAGAATTCTGGTTAGAAAGGTTTAAAAACGATGGTCAAAGAATGAAGTAAAACTTTGCCTAAAAATAATCATGATTAAAAAAATAAGAAAACACATGTGGATGTTTCCTCATTTCAGTTAAACATTTTTTAACCAGTCAGGATATTTTCACTCTTCATTAAAAGAATAGGTCAGACATGGAAGCAATGATTATGAATGAATGAGGAAACTGAGAAAGAAAGAAGGGTACAGTGAAAAGTAGGCAGTGTGGCTGGGTATGGAACTGGCTCCTCACAGTCTGATAAGACTAGCAGTCCACTGTTTATATTTCAAGGTTAGAATCTGGCAACCATGTACTGCAGAGAGTTGAGATATCATTTACACCAGTATCATAAAATGTTACATTCAAGACTGTTATTCTGTTTTTAAATGCTAGTGGGGGAGTATATGGTTGTGATCAACTTGTCAGCCACGTGCTGATACACTGACTAGTGTTTTACTCAGACACATCTGGGTCATTATCAAACACAATGAAGTCCTTTGACAGCTATATATGACAGATCACATATGTGCTGTTTCTTGGCACATTCACATTTTTACTGACTGATCACATACTGTTCTGCACCTATACTCAGTGACAGATGATTCACAACAGCATCTGAAGGAGAGTTAATTATTCTGGCATGCATTTTCTACATCATTACATTAGTGTATCAAGTATTAATAGTTGAATTTAACAGTGTATGTACATCAGTTTTACATTGAACACTACATTAAAATGTCCTTGACTTACTAATCCATTACCAGTTACAGTATGTTCAGCTACATTACCAGAGTGCATTTTAATTTACACTTGTTCACAAACAGAACTATACCTAGTCACTAACTACGACAGTAATAACCAATCATAATATGGTTCAGTCAATATAATCTGAGTGAATATGTGGTTCTGGACAATTTAAGTAATGAGGATGATGACTGTGGTGCCTGAGTGGTCAAACCCAAGTCCCTGCATAATACTGCTAGCAAACAGCAATGTATGTTATATTTATGAGGGATGTGAGTATTGTTGCAGTGATAATGTGAGTGACAGTATACAAATTATGGTGATACTGTAGTGGTAAAATGAAAAGGCAGTTGTATTAAAGGGATATAATGTAGTGAATACAATGAGGGTACAACTGTATTGGAGTTTGAATAAGTGTGGAAGTATGAGGCCATATATGGTGCATGAACACTGAAGATGAGTGGTGATGGATGACAGTAATGTTATATGTGGCGTATAGGATGAACTTTAAGAATGGTGTATGACTGGGTCACAACTGGGTGATGTATAAGGGGTGGTGTGAGCATGTAGTGATATGTGAGACTGGGGAATGATGGGTGGTGGGTAAGTGGTGAATAGGGTGGTATGCATGTGAGGTTTCAGATGTGGCATGAGAATACATGTACAGGCAGTCCCCAACTTACGAAAATAATTGGTTCTTAAAGGTCTTTCTTAAGTCATTTTTTTTTTGTAAGTCCATCTCTCATTTTTATTCTCTCTCTCTCTCTCCTTCCCTCTACAACCCAACCCAATTCCTATAATTACGGAGTCGCACAGTTCTTTCCCTCTACCCTATCGCCTTTCTACTCCATACCTACTCTGTGCTGTCCTCTCTCTTTCTCTCTCTCTCTCTTCCCCCTCCCAACCCATCCCTAATCCCATAATTACTGAGGTCACAAAGTTCTTTCCCTCTACCCCATCACCTTTCTGCTCCATACCTACTTCTGCTCTGTCTCTGTCTGTCTGTTTCTCTCCAACCCAACCCTAATCCCATAATCACTGAGGTCACAAAGTTCTTTCCCCTACCCCACTGCCCTTCTACTCCATGCCTACTTCTGTGCTATCCTCTCTCCATCCACCCAGATTAAAGCCCATTACTGTCTCCACTCCTCGACTTATCCCCTACCCTTCCCTGAACTAAAATTATCGCCTCACCTGCTTGTCAGTGTCTTCACCTGACCCCATCCTTTCTTGCTATGACTGACCCACCACACACACACATGCAAGCCAAGCACGCACACACACACACACACAATTTTTTTTCGTATCTGGAGATTTTTTGTAAGTCGATCCTTCGTAAGTAGGGGTCTGACTGCATAGGTAAAAATAGTAAAATTGATACTCACTGGCGCACTTTGCCCTTTCTGGCCAGTCACAGATCCCCAGTTTCTTGTTCCAGTGAAGGTTGGTTGGACAGGGTAGGACAACCCATTCTCCATTAATACACTGCTTGAAGTGCAGACAGTCGCCTGGCACTTCTAGTAACTTGGACTCACTGCAAGGGCCAGTATCTTGGCTGGATGGCGGAGAAGCTGGGGCTGTGGGTGGGGAAGCTGAAATTGTGGGTGGTTGAGAACTTGGTGGGGCTTGGGTGTGGAGAGGGGTGGTGGTAGAGGTAGAAACATCGGTGAAGCGGGTGGACTGCCACCAGGGTCGCTGACTAGAGGTGGAGCTAGATGTCCACCATGGCCGGGTGGTGGGTCGGGGACTGGATGGGGGAGGAGTCCACCACCATGTCACAGTGGATGAGGTAATGGGCTGTGTGGTTTGAATGGGGGGCCAGGTGGGTCTGGAAGATGGTGTGGGGGGCCAGGTGGGTCTGGAAGGTGGTGTGGGGGGCCAGGTGGGTCTGGAAGATGGTGTGGGGGGCCAGGTGGGTCTGGAAGGTGGTGTGGGGGGCCAGGTGGGTCTGGAAGATGGTGTGGGGGGCCACGTGGGTTGGGTAACTGGCTGAGTGGGTCTGGTGACTGTTGGGGGGCGAGACGAGGCACCTGGACTACCTACGGGGAAAAAAGGAAGCATGTCAATGCTATATAATTTATCATCATCATCATCATTCCAACCTTATTTCTCAACAAAAAGTTGGGGCGGATGTGATAAGGCACAAACATTAAAGCACAAAACTATAATTACCAACAGTGCCCAGAAATAATGGGCATACAACCATTCACTTATCATTCAACCCTACAATACTCGTATCTTTTTCACTTCCTGAGGAAAAAAAAAAAAAATGCACATATACTTCATTTTTTTCTTTTTTAGTGTGCTTCACAATATGCCCGTGGGACAAAACCATTCATTCAACAATAAATTAAATGCATTTCTGCATATACTGTACTTCAGCTTCCATTTCCATTCTTTGCCAGTTCCCTTACTTGGTAAATATACAGTGGAATCTCCTAAACTGCAGAATTCAAAACAGCAGATTCAGAATATGTGGCAACATCATGCAACAGTTTGCAACATCAGTAAATTACAGAAATTACATGAAATTCAAAGATGCCACCTCATAAGTGACGCTTTTCTGATGCCTTGTGTAATATGCGCCACCATTACCTCAAGTCCGCGCATCTAGTTGGGTGTGAATCAATTGTAGTTAAGCATGGCAATTACTAAACCAATCACATTCAAGCATAGCACTTATTATAAGTCAATCACAGCACTTCCCTCCCTCCCATGCCAAGCACAAGAGATGCATGCACTTGATGCCCTAGTACTCGGCTCCCTGCAGTATCTCCTCTCTGTTGTCAGCATGTCACTCCAGTGTGGTGTACCAGAGTATTCTTTTTCTCCTGTGCTTCCTCTGCCTGCCTAGTGTTACCATGGCTGATTGTAACCCTCCTAAGCGTACCACCTCTACGAGAAAGAGGAAGAAGAAAAAGCCAATGTTACCTTACACCCAAGTTAGATGTAATAAGAAGGATTGATAGCGGTGTGTAAAAGGCCAAAGCTGACCACCATTATGGACTCAATGAATTGACGACTCTTACAATGGCACAGAGGCAGCTGAAGCTGACAACGACACCGTTTCCGTTGTCTCCACACTAGACTTTGAGGGTTCCTGAGGGAGGTTGATGAGGAGGAAATGGCACACTGGCAGCAGCATGAGGCAGCAGCACACTTGACTCATGTTGAGAGGACATAGTACATGTCAAGCCTCGGAGCCCCCTCCCCCTCCCTCGTCCATTCAAGCAATGTCATTTGTCAGATCCAGGTAAGAATCTTACAATACTGTTCATTCCTATTAAATATGCTTTATTAATTTCTTTTCCAGGTTGTTAGTGTTCGTTGGTGACCAATTTGATGTAGGTTTGGGGGTGTAAGTTTTGGGATAAGGGGGCAGCTTTTCCAAGATAACAGATTCACAAGTAATTTTTCCCCATTAGATTAGTTATTTCTAAACTGCAGAATTCTCAAATAGCGGGAATGTGCTCAGTACCATAAAGCCACGATTGAGGAGATTCCACTGGATGTACAGTATATATTTTACTTTCTCGCACATTAATTTATCATATCCAGCCACCTTTTTAGTTCTTCACATCCTTCCAATATTAAACTCATTCACATACAGTATACCCTTTTCACTACCCTATTCATATCCATTCCCACTGTAAGATAATACCAAGTACACTCTCTTCTACTCTCTGATCAGCAGAGTTCCTTGTGCATGTCATATTTTTTTATTAATTTTATGCTTCATATCCTTGCCAACTGATGCAACACATGAAATCCCTAACAGTTCTATTTCCATTTTTGAAATTCATACCACACCAAAATTTAGCACTTATATGTTATTATGTGTAATATAACACTTTCATGTAGCCCATACATTATTATGTGCAATACAACACCTTCACGTAGTCTTTGTGAAGATTTTATATGCAGTCTTCTATTTTGGATGGATGATTCTTTGTACCAGGATTCATCTTCTCTGGGCCACTCTGCTCCCATGATCTTGTACATATTTCTCTCTCTTTTCTGTCACTGCACCAAGATACATAAAAATCATTTAAATCATCTTTCTCCATTCACCAGCATATCACACTGGGAGCCATTTCTTCTCAACAGTCATCACTATTATCTAAAGCTATCTTCTGATACTGCTGCTCTCATACATTCCAAAACCTCAGTACAAGTTTGAAATGATCCTCTTTACTTTTGGGGGGCAAATCTTTATCACCTACATACATCAGATCTTTAACAGTTGCTCCATTCTATACTCATTCATCTTCAGCTTTACTTCCACTTCCATAACTCTTGTTCTGACTTAATAATCTTATCCATAAACATGACCCTGTCTTATTCTAACACTCGGACATATGCCTACCTTTGATATGTAGTTTGCTAACATCACAATAATTCTAAAAAGTACTCTGCATTTTTACACTGACGTCATATATCTGTACACAACATTCACATAATTCCTTCCACTTAACCTTCTTAAATGCATTTTCTCCCAGATCCACACCTATTTTATGGTCCTTAGCACACTTCTCCTACAGCATCTACCTTTTTGCAACTACTGATCAATACATGCCTTCCTTCTCCAGAAACAACCCTGTTTATTATTCAACAAGCAATTTGATGTCTGCCTTTCTTTTTCAAAAATCATCAGAATTCTTCCATATATATATATTTTTTTATACAACACTAAGCAAACTTATTCCATAATATTTTCTGCACTCACTTTGGTCACCACTGCTTCTGTACAAAGGCTGAATCACAGCCTTCTACTTCAATGACATAGTTTTATAAATTCAAACTTTCTGGCAGTTCAATGTACTCTTTCCATTATATTTTTTTGTCATTTCTGCATACAGTACAACTTTTCAACATTTGTTGCCTTCTCATTCCTCAACCACTTCCTTACTCTCTTCACTCCTGCCACTGTGACAGTCTTAGGCATCTCATTCCTTCTTGCACCATCAAATCTGAATGTTCAGTACAGTACTTACTATTACTTTAACTCTCATTTACCACCATTTTACTTTCATCATTCCCAGTCAGCTTTCCACATTCATTTCTGCATACAGTACAACTTTTCAACATTTGTTGCCTTCTCCTTCCTCAACCATTTCATTACTCCCTTCACCTCTGCCACTGTGACAGTCTTAGGCATCTCATTCCTTCATGCACCATCAGATCTGAATGTTCAGTACTTACTATTATTTTAGCTCTCATTTACTCCCATTTTGTTTTCATCATTCCCAATCAGCTTTCCACACCAGTCTCTCCATCAGCTCCTTATTTCAATTTTCATTCCTTATATTTTTACATATGTTTACATATTCATTCCACCTTCTTTGCATCTTTTCCAAAAGCAGTTTTTGGTTTTTAGTTTATGTTTAATTTTTCTACCAAATTCATAGCATACTGTTTCCATACTTCATATTACTACAGTTAAACTAATGTTTGTGAAGCTACTACCAACATGGTGACTGAGTAGTCTGTACTGTCAAGCTACCTACAAAATTGCTGACCCATTAGTGCCAAGATTCAGATCCTGGTGTTGAAGACGGTGTGACTCACCAAGTGTCAATGCACCTATATGGGCTGGTAGAAATAGTAAGTGCCTAGGGTGACACCTAGTGGAGGTAACTGTGGTAAACAGGATGATACAATGGTCTTGTATCACAAGATACAGAGTTAACAACCAGCCAGAGCCTCAAAGGCCTAAGATACAAAGATAAGCAACGTGGCAAAGTGCCTCAAGGCACCTACCCCTATCTTTATGGGCATAAAGTCTTTATATATATATATATATTTTTTTATGGTCAGAATAAAGAATCTACTACTGTATTTCCAAATACAGTCCAAACAATGCAGCACTAG
Source organism: Coenobita brevimanus (assembly GCF_032717465.1). Classification (NCBI taxonomy): domain Eukaryota; kingdom Metazoa; phylum Arthropoda; class Malacostraca; order Decapoda; family Coenobitidae; genus Coenobita; species Coenobita brevimanus. Next base: position 3,707,455 of record NC_137051.1, read on the forward strand.
CAAAAACGTTGATAAGTACAAAGACCGAATGATTCTTCCATTTAACGTAATACCTTCTACGAACTGACTTCAGTACCCAGTGGTGCACAGGCATTATATTTCTAGCTGATGGTGTGAAACTTGTTTTTGGTCATCCTTACAGACATGTGAGCTGATGTAAGGGTGCCAGAGTGCAATTTTAGATGCCTGGTAGTCTAGTGAGTTAAGGCACTAAAATTTAATGTGGCCTATAAAGGCCATCTTCTGAGGGGTGGTTGGGGTTTTCTGTTCACATAATGCCACTAAGGAATAAGTAACTAGCCACTCTAAAATTAAATCTCTGGACCAAGAAGCCTTCCCCTGGGTCCCTATGCTCATGATGGAGCAATACTGGGATGGATGGATGGATGGATAGAAGGATGGATAGATGGATGGATGTAATGCAGGCATGAGATATGACTGATGCAAATGGCAAAGTAGTGTAAGACTGACCAGGGCGACACTTTGCATTCCTAGGCCAGTCACAGATCTTGGCAGCTTGGTTCCAGTGCAATCCTGGTGTACACTGAGCATCATGCAGCTTCCGGTTCATGCACCTGCAATAAATAAATAGAAGTGCAAATGCTGGAACAAATAAATAGCAGTGCAAATGCTGGAACAAATAAATAGCAGTGCAAATGCTGGAACAAATAAATAGCAGTGCAAATGCTGGAACAAATAAATATCACTGGAAATGCTGGAACAATTACATACCACTGCAAATGCTGGAACAAATAAATACTGGTGCAAATTATGGAACAAATAAACACCAGTGTAAATGCTTGAAAAACAAATACTAGTGCAAATGCTGGAACAAATAAATACAACACGTGCAAATGCTGGAACAAATAAATACCAGTGCAAATGGTGGGACAAATAAATACTACTGCAAATGCTTGATGGTGGTAGTTGGTGGCGACCATCATCCATCCACTAGGTATCCAGCTACTTACTTCATCCTTTATCTTTATCATTATTTTTCTATGTCTGCCCTTCTCTCTTCCTATTTCTCCCTTCTTTCCTGTCACATTTAGTCATTCTTCTTTCCTTTTCAGGTGGTTTTACATTGTGTGACAAGCCAAATGGTTTCCAGTAAGCCAGGAAACCATTTACAATATTGGGCGGTAACCATATAACCTACCCATATGTGTTCCCTGTGTCAACCAGTAGGTCGGTAGAGATTAAGTGCCCCTCCCCATAAAACGACTAACTCAGAGACAAACTGCCACCCCTTATGAGATTAAGATGTTGGTTATAGATAGACAGCAAATACTGGAATAAATAAATATCAGTGCAAATGCTGGAACAAATAAATACCAGTGCAAATGCTGGCACAAATAAGTAGTAGTGCACACGGTGGAACAAATAAATACCAATGCAAATACTAAAACACATGAATTCCAGTGCAAATGCTGGAACAAATAAGTCTATCTGTCTATCTATCTATTGCCCGACACCCTAATCCTGCAAAGGGGGGCTACAGACAATGCGCCACCAAGTCGCTCTGTCACTCACCATTTGACTGCCCTCCCCCCAACTCACTCTCCCCTCCCTCACATACCTCTCAACTCCCTAATCCTGCAAAGGGCGGCTACAGACAATGCGCCACCAAGTCGCTCTGTCACTCACCATTTGACTGCCCTCCCCCCAACTCACTCTCCCCTCCCTCACATACCTCTCAACTCCATCCCTCCACCTCATCCTCAGTCTTCCCCTCCCTCTACCTCCCTCCACTTCACCTACATATGCCCTCCATTCTCTCCACATGTCCAGACCACCTCAGTGTATTTCTCCTAATTTTCTCAACCACATCCACATCCACCCCAAAACGTTCCTTCACTTCTTCATTCGTCAACCTGTCCCTCCACGTCACTCCACATGCTCCTCTCAAGTAACTCAATTCCACTGCTCTCACTCTTAACTTGTTCCCCTCTAGCAAGGTCCATGACTCGCTTCCATACGTCAGGGTGGGGATCACAATACTATCATGAAGTGACTTCTTAACTTCCATACTCACCTCCCTATTTCTCATCACTGCTTTCAGTGAACCAACAACCTTCCTTCCCTGCTGTACCCTATCAAGCACTTCATCCCCAAAACTTCCATCCTTACTCATCACACTACCCAAGAACTTGAATGCATTCACATTCTCCATATCCTCACCATCCAAGCTCACTGTGCATTCTGTGACTTCATTCCTCTCAAACACCATAACGTTACTCTTGTTTACATTAACTTTCAGATTCCTCTTCCAACACACTGTCCCAAATTCATTCACCAAACCTTGCAACTCCCATTCATCTTCACTCAAACAATACTGTATCATCAGCAAACAGCAACACCAGAATCTTCCACATCTCACCCTCATTCATTACAGCCACCCCCACATCCACTGCCCTACCTTGCACCTACTTTATAACACCATCCATGTATATATTAAACAGCCATGGAGACATCATACATCCCTGTTTCAGTCCCACATTTAGATCAAAGAACTCACTCAGCTCACCATCCAATTCGCACCGTAGCCCTAGCTCCTTCGTACATACTCTTCACAGCACTCAACAATTTCCCTTCCACTCCATATATTATTAATACCTTCCACAGACCTTGCCTATTTATTCTGTCATAAGCTTCCTCCAAGTCCAAGAAGGCAGCATACACTTTCTTTCCCTTCTCTAGATACTTCTTAATATCTGATCTACATACCCTCTTCCCTTCCTAAATAAGTACCAGTGGAAATTCTGGAACAAATAAATACTGGCATACATCCTGGAACAAATTAACATAATTGCAAATGCTGACACATACGAATACCAGTAAAAATTCTCAAGAAATCCTGGACAATGATTTTGCTAAGCAAAATATGGATTTGTATACTGACAAAACTCAAATTACTAAATATTACCTCAGTCAACAGTAAGCTAAGCAATTCAGAAAGAATGCTGGTAATAACAAAAAATTTAATATGTCTATAACATCAGATATAATATGTACAATGAAGCTCACAGCAGTCTCAATTCCTTACCTTAGGAAGAAACTGCATTTGCCGGGCATGGGATGGAATTCACCTGGCTTGCAAGGGTCTCCAGGCATTGGTAATCCAGGCTGAGGTCTTGGTGTCTCTGATACTGAAGGTGGCCTTTCTGGTATGATGGGAGGTCTTTCTGGTATTGAAGGAGGTCTCTCTGGTGTTGAGGGTGGTCTCTGGGGTTGGGGTGGAGGAAACGCTGGTTGGGGTGGGGGAAACACTGGCTGGGGTGGGGGAAATATTGGTCTTGGTGTAGTTCTGATAGTGGTTGATCTGGCTGTAGTAGTGGTTGTTGTTGTTGCAGTAGTTCTTCTGGTTGTAGTTGCTGTAGTGGGAGGTGTCCACCACCATGTTGTGGTGGATGGTCTGGGTGTGGTTGGTCTGACAGTGGAAGGCTTCCACCATGGTGTTGTGGTGAATGGTCTGGGTGTGGTTGGTCTGACAGTGGAAGGCTTCCATGGGGTCATCCATGAAGGAGTGGACTTGGTGGTGGCCCCACCACTACTAAGGTTGAACTTGCCATAATCAGACTCTGTCACTTTTGTTCCTCCAATTGCTGTGGAAGTAAAAATAAATAATTAACTCATTGGGTGTGGTGACTTATCTTTTAGCTTATCCTTGTTACCACCAGATGATTTTTACTCATCTTAAGATCTCCAATTATGAAGGAGTTAACTGAGGCTATTTTTAAACCCTCCATTTAAAAAATCTATGCTAAAAAAAAAAAATAATAATAATAATAATCTGGCAGTTGCAACAACAAGGTAAAAAAACTGTCATGGGATTGACAGGGTTAATGGATCAAGCAGCATACAAAACCCTTCTCTCTGTCTAATACTGTATGACATTTATAAATAGCAGCATGAGTTACAGGTAATTAACAAATTAGTCCTGCGATAATCCTGACTGATATGCTATGCCAACTTTCACTGAGTCTTCCTACAGTTTAACTTAATATGAATATGATGGAATTAAAGACCCAAACTATGTAATACATATACAGTCAACCCTCACATAACTCTGTATTGCATAACATGGATTTGTACTTATGCGGTCACCTATAGTGTGACCAAAAAATATATACTGTAGTAACAAACAGATATACCACGGCGAGCTGTTGGGCATCGGAGCTCAGACGGCCTGCCGAAAGTCAAATGTTAAGTGAGACGATGTCAAGCGAGCGGTGCACTGTGACTGGTTGCATGATGTTACAGCCATATACTGTATAACCCCATTGGCCGCTGGGGGCGTTCTCCACTGTTTTTGGTGGACCAGCCAAACACATCTTGACAGTGACTACAGAGAATGGGGTCTGGGGGTGCCAGGGACAGTAAGTGTGGCCAGCAGTGCCAGTCAGGTTAGTGACCTAAACTTTTTTTTATTAATGTCAAGGAACCTTTCTTATGTACAGTGCCTGTATTTTTAATAGCTTCCTGTGTATAAATACCAGACTGAATGTCAATAGGGTGTTTTTTGGAGGGTTTGGGTGGGATTTGGGGTGAAAACGGCGACTTTGGAAAAGGTCCAGTCTAGGTTAGCCCTTTATAATGGAAACATAAGAACATATAACGCAGAAAAGTAAAGTGTGGCGCGTTGTCAGTCTATATTAGCCACGTTATAGGAGGGAGGACTGTTCTGAAAAAAATTATTAGGGAAACAGCTAACTAGAGCATACTGCTATTCATCACAACATAACTCTAAACAAATACACAGTGGGTCTGCCTTATCCACAACTAGTTTGTTTTTGATCAAGACCTGCATATTAGTTGACTTGTGGGTAAGTTGAATGTGAAATTCACAGTCATATGCAAACTCATTTCCAGTACTGCTAGCCTTCTAACCCATTGACTCTCAAGGTCATGGCAACTCTTGTACAGTATTCTCTTCCAGCTAATGCCAAGTAGTTTTATTCAATGGTGGATGGTTACCATCCCTGAAAGGTGCCACCATGTGAAAGGTGTGTGGTTTAAGCCTAGTAGGTATACTCTGCATGACACTCCCAGGTGAGGAACTCGACTACATTTACACTGTCCCATGCACATTTATGTCTCCTTTACACCATTACAATACAATCTGTTCCCTGAACAGGCTAGCCCTGATAGCTGTAGTCAGAAGCTGAGAATGAAAGCTTCAAATTCAAGCTTGACGCACAAAGTCAGGGCTGTGACAGAACAGGCAAATGATCATTTAAAAAAAAAAAAAAAAAAGTCAGTGGCACACCTGCTGGAGCTACAAGGCACTCAATTTCAATGCCAACTGCCATTACCAAATGACACAAAAGTCTTATACATGCATGCATGACCAAGGCTAAGCTTTTAAGTTGGTAATGTGAGAGTGAGCCATTGAAGCCTGTGTTAATAATGGCACCCTCACCTCTCTCATGGTCAGGACAACTCTAGCACAGTATTCTGTTATAGCTAATGCCAAACAGTTTTACTCAGGTAAGTTCACTTTGTAATGTGATAACATATTTTAACAAAAAGTGCCACATTTTATTGTGCTTAGGCTACATAGAACATGAGTAAAGCAATAAAATTAATATTACTGATGAATTTTAGTACACTCATGTGAGTGCACCTTGACAAAGAGACTTTCAGATTCAGTGTAACATCTTCATATGGTGCCTGTCCTTTCTTTTTCTTTTTTTTTTTCTACCTCCAGTCAGCTGTATTTAACTTGGGGAAGATACCCAAACAGAAGATACCCAAACAGAGGCAACAAAGGCTATATTTAGTCCCTTCAGTTTATGAGTCTCTCCTCTGCTGAAAATGTCACCTAGTGATTGCAAAAATAAATTATAAAATATGTTTTCATACTGAAGCTGGTAATAATATGCTATACTCTAAACCTTCCAGTTCCAGAAGTCTTTCCTAACCTGAACAAAATCATCAAGAGACAGCATGAATAAATCAAACTGGCATACCATCAGAGTAAAGAGGTTAAGTGAACTGTGGATTAATATTTTAATATATGGTGGATGAGACAAGCCCACTGTAATTAATTCCAGCATCATCATCATATCATTCTAACCCTATTTCCCAATACAAGTATACCCCGGTTTAACGATGCAAATGGTTAAGTAAAAACCCATCGTTAGACGGGATATCGTATCTTGGGGTAGATTTAACACGTAAAGTATAGGGATGCATTTTTGAGCCTTGGGTTTCCCTCCAATGAAGTCCTAAACTCACCCATAATAGTCCAAAATCAAGTTTAAAGCCAATCTAAATGGCCTAACAGCTGTAAAAGAAGCTAACCTAAGCCTAACACCTGTAAATAACTCACTAAAACCAACAAATAAAATTTGAAAATTGTCAAATATAAGTCTGGAAAAAATCAAGCTTAGTAAACTGTACCCAAAAATGACAATGTTTACCCCATCTCTGGCTAAAACACATTAATCTAAGTCTAAAAACAGTTTATAAATCAACCTAAACACATGATTTTAGTCTAAAATGTCAACAAAATCGGTAAAAAAAAAAAAAGTCAAACTAGGGTTTGGCCATCGTCAGGTGTGGTATGGTGGTATTTCTACCCCTATCGCTAAGCTGGGGTATCGCATATCGAGGTATACCTGTAATTACTGGGGTGGGCTGGTTCCACATACAGGAATAGGAAAACACAGTTAAAGATAAACTACAGTATTATCAGAATGTTCAGTGAAATGACTCACACACCTATTCACCCATCAATCAAGCCTTAAGAATTCATAGTTTCACCTAACATGCAAATGATCCATTACTTAAAAAAAAAAAAAAAAAAAAAAAAAAAAAAAAAAAAAAAAAATGGAGCCAATATCAAAGCATTTAATACAAAATCACCTTCTTACCTGTACACCAACTAGGCTATAACTAAGTAAAAAACGAAACAAGCACATTTGCATTTATAACTATGACCCACAGTTAACCCTTTGGGTATGATGATATCTTTTATGGTTGCAGTGTTCTTGTTACTACCAGACAATTTTAGTCACTTTAGGTGAGACTTATAGTTCAAGAGGTTAGATAAGATCTTCATAAATCTTAAAAATGATTGGTCTTTCCTAAAGTGAACAAAGTCATATGGAAACAGCAAAAACAATATAAAAATGATGTCACCATACTGAATGGATAAAGCCACATTTGAAAACAAGTACTGCAGGGTGGAGGCACCTTCAACCATATGAGGTGATGTAATGTACAAATCCATTAAAATCAATACATATGCAATAATGCATATGAAACCAGTAGCCTTGTCAGCACCGTAGGAGTGCTGATTAGCTCACCATGTGGTCTGTGTCGACCTCCCACAAGTCTCAGTGGGGTTATGGATTTTGTTTTCACCCCCCCCCCCAATAGTTTTCCATCAGTATGTGTATATTGCTCATGTCTTTAAATTACTCTGTATCCTGGTGATATGATTAAGGATGATGAATATCCAAGACATAATAAAAATGAGTACAAAAGTTGAAGTATTGGTTACGATGCAGTGTTGGAATTTCTGTCCTACCCACATGAGTCATAATCCATACATGACGATTTAAGAGTGTACAGCACATTGTACCCATATAAGGTACATCACACCCACACTAACCTGTGTTTATGACTTTGTTAAATTGTAAGAAGATCCATGATTACTCAGTTATCATAACATGATACATACCTATTTAATTATAGATGATTTAGTGCACTAAAACATCCAAATAAAATGTGCAAGCAAGGGGAAGAAAGTGACTGATGGTTAATTAGTTATTATAGCATGATACATACATTTTTAAATATAGGAGATTTAGTGCACTAAAACACCTGAATAAAATGTGCATGTGAGGGGAAGAAAGAAAGTTACATCATGTGTTTTGACAGGTAATGGATCTGAAAGAAAGAAAAAAAATTAAAATGATAGAAAACTGACAACGACATGGGCAAAAGAGAAGTTTACTGTGAATGAAGATGTATCTTTCAACAATATCCAGTAGGTCCGGAGAAAGGACACCTTTGCATTCCCGTCTGTTGCAGAGTAGTGAGCAATTACAGGAAATATGGTGAAAGGAATTCTCTCGACACCTATCAGACAAGCAACCAAAAGACTTGCTAGCTTAATAAAATTCCCTTCTCTCTTTCTCAGTTCAGTATTCATTAGTGTCAAGGAATGTGGTTTAGAAACATAATACAGTAATCTCTCAATTACCCCTTGTCACAATATTCGGTCCAATGCAATGCCCGATGCCTTTTGCCCAATTTTATTAAAACAATATCCAGTGAAATTAGGCAGTATCCACCTCAGAAACGGGAAGCAATCGGCAGTACTGTGCATTTTTGGGTAGTGATGTGTATCATCCGGCTTAGACACGGGACTCAATTGGTGTGTGGGTAGACACCGCAACACAACAGTTAATCACAATGTATTGTGGAAGCGGCCCACCCAATGCACCAAGCCTACCGTCACTCTCATTCTCTTTCGTGGATGCCAAATAATGAACACGTACCTGTGCATTGTTTGTGGCTTACATAGTGGCCACCTCCTAGTGCTGTGACTTAGCCTGTGGCCCCAACGTCCTGGAGTAATCTTTATGAAAACCATTAGCCACCAGATCACATGGGATTAAGTGCTCTGTACCGCATAGTATACTAATCTACCCTCCATTGATGACAACACTAGGTGAGTACAGTACAGTATGATTATGATTATATTATGAACTGTGTGTGAGGAAGAGAGGTATGGAAGTAGGAGAAGTTAGGGAACTGACAAGAGATCGAGCTAGTTGGATGAATATTGTGAGAAGAAGTGCATGATCAATGATTTGTCACCCCTTTTTAACATGACAGCGTTCAAACTGACACTATCAGAAACGTTTATGTGAAGCTACAGAATGTGGTGAAAGTCTTTTGGCATATCAGATAGAACCAGGATTCCGGGGATTGAATGATGAATGAATGGAAGCGTGGCCCATTGGAGTGGGCAACTTGGGCTGTCTGGACACTGCTACTCCTCACCCTGTCCTAGAGTGGGAAAGGAGGTCCGGATGATGATGATGATGATGATTACTTCACTACAGTAACCTGTCAATTATCCATTGTTGCATTATCTGCCCCACTGCAATATCCGGTGCTGATGGGTCGGCTCTATTAAAGCAATATCAGGCACCAAAATGGGACATAACCGGTTGTTCTGTGCAATACCCAGCACTGAGGTGTATCAACCGACTAGGACACAGTAGCCAACCAGTGCTGTATTACTATACTGTATCATTATTTTATTGCATTTTATGCTTAATTTTCATCTTTTGCTCACAGGGAAGTTTTTAGGATAGGGGTTAGAGATGGACAGGTGAAGGTCTCAATGATGAATTCTGAGCCAATAGGAGGTACTACACTATCCAGCATTTTGCTTTAACCGGCATAGGGCTTGACTGAATGACGCTGGATAACTGAGAGTTTACTGCATATGTACTGTATCAGTACTGTATTTATGCTTGATTTTAATCTTTTACTCATAGGTAATACTGTTGAAAAGTTTTTAGGACTGAGAGCTGAGATGGATGGCCAAGGGTAGTGACACATTATCCGTCTGAATGCCCAGTATTTGACGTTTTGCATTATTTGGCGTTCGGGGTCGACTAAATTATGCTGAATAACTGAGAGATTACTGTACAGTATTTCCAATCTAATAGTTTCTTTCTGTCTTCCAAGAAATTAGCATAGGAAATTCAAGAAACATTTTCTTTGATTTCTGTGTTTATCTGCCTGCTTCATATCATTTTGGTAGTGTTGCTATCTCTGTATGGACCATCACCTCTGAGTGAAGGTCTATGCAAAATGCTACCCTTTATGTTTTTGTTTTTTTCAGCAGGTTACACATGTTGCATTTACCTTAAATTTATTTCTAATGAGGGACAACTACCACAAGTTTCACAGACAGGTACTGTTTTTTATTTCCATTGTTTTTCAGATTTGAATATCTTTCCAATAGTTATACAAACCAAGGTGACTCCACCCTACCCCTGGAAAGTAGAAACATCCAAGGACAAAGACAATTAACTCCTTCAGTTTAATGATGTATTTTTCTGTCTATTCTTCTTACCCCCAGACAACTTTATTTATCTTAAAGGAAATGTCTTGTAATGAAATGGATAATGAAGGATACATCAACCCCTCAAGCACTGCGTCTCCCCTAAGCAGAATCAGAAAGTCCATAAATGACAAGAATAAAAAAGAAATAAACATCATAGGACTGATGGGGTTAAACACAGAGTGGATGATATCAACTGCCAGACCACAACAAAAACTGAGAGACAAATAAAAAAATAAATAATGGTACATTAATACACATATGATGCACATCTTCACACACACAATTAGCTGACACGCTTTCGGACAAACACAAACACCACAACCACATAACTAGCAACCAACTTCCAGCAAAAAGGTCTGTCAATCACCATGGCCATAAAATGAAAGAAAAAATAATAATAAGAAAATCCACATATATGTAAGGGTTATTTTTTTTTTTTTCCCCCTCCTGAAGCATAGTTATAACCAGAACCAAAAGCATAAACTTGAAATAAGTGGCTGAACAATTCTCAACTTACTATCTGCAGTGGGAGGTGGAGAGAATCAGCAGGGTCAAGAAGAGAGACGCAGCGAGCCATTGTGATGAGAAATCCATTATACATTTTTATTCAAGTGGATAATCAGTAACAGCAAGAAGTTTGAAAACTTTTCTATTTGATGCCACCTTCAGTTTGGTCACCATATTTTACATTCCATATTTCATTAACCATGTTCTGAAATCAGTATGTAACATGCAAAAATACATACTGCAAAGTACAGTACAAGCATATCCATTTAACTACAATTTATGAATGACTGTATCAGCCAACTTAATGAAGTTGCTCTCATCATAAATATATGGTCAGGTTCATTTTTCATAAGCATAAAACATCTGCTCTGATGATGAACACATGTGCATAGCAGAGAAGTGTACTCTGTACATCATGTTTTGTGCCCTGTGATTAGCTTAGTGAGGGTTTCTGTCAGTTTTGATTCACTGTGAAAGCTGTCTTCACTTCTCTATGGCTGGGAAGTGGCTATCATTCACCAGTGTTCAGTATTTCTAGCTGATGTTATATTTTGTACAGTTCCTTTCATGTACAGTACTGATTATATGATGTTTGCAGTTCATAACTTCAGTGATAAAAGTTTTCTCTGTTTAAGAAAAAAAAAAAAATGAAGTCACTGTCTACACATTTTGCACATCAAGGCTCTTACTGTGAAGAACAAGTGTTTGTTGGTACTATGCATTACTGTGCTACCATACACTTGATATCTTTTAGATCTGTATTATGTAATCACTAGTTTTGAGCTGATTGTGATGAGTACTTTATATTTTTGAATGTCAAAGCTTCAATGCTTGCAGGCTGACTAGTGTCAACACACATTTTCCAGTAGAGTTTGTCATAATGTTACATGTCTTGAAGTACCAAGAATGGTGGGTACTTGATTGAAGTATATTATAACTGTGTATCCTTTTTCTTTTTGTGTTTAAATGTATTATAAGGTGGTAGGTGCGGGTGCTCACCAGCCACTCACTCGAAGTAGTGTTGCTATTGGGTGGCTGCCCTGTCCTCCCTTCCTTCCTTCTTTCCTCTTATGTTGCTCTTTCCTTCATACTTTCCTCTCCTTTCTGTCTACAGGTGACTCTACATTGAGTGACAAGCCAAATGGTTTCCTGTACACCTGGAAACCATTTACTGTGCTAGGTGGCAACCATATAACCAAACTATGGAACTTGGTGGTTTAGTGGGTAATTAAGGCACTCCAACCGGACTGAACAGGTGAAGGTTCATATCCATGGGGTGGTTGGGGTTCATTGCTCATGTAATGCCACTTAGGGATGAGTGATGCTGGTCACTCTCATCTTAAATGTCAGGACCAACTTGCATAGCCCAAGGCTCCTACGCTCCTCATGGGGCAACGTAGGATTGGATAATGGATGGATGAACATGTCTAGCCCTGGGCTCCTACATTCCTCATGAGGCAACACAGGTTTAGATGATGATGATGATGACGATGAATGTATTATATCCTTAACTCTGTTCCATTTGTACCATGTTGCACTGTGTTTTGACTTTCTGTCTTTTCTGTGCGTCACTGTATTTTCAACCCTGTGTGTGTGTGTGTGTGTGTGTGTGTGTGTGTGTGTGTGTGTGTGTGTGTGTGTGTGTGTGTGTGTGTGTGTGTGTGTGCGCGCACGCTGCGTTGCATTTCCAACCACTGTATGTCTTTAAACATACTTCATATCATGTCCAAATTAATCTTTGCCTAATACTGATAAAAGACAAAACCTTAGTAACACACCTGAGGCATATGTGGTTGTTCTGATGGGTGTGGGTGGTGTGGCATCCAGGGAAGGCTTGGTACAGTCACCTCCAGGCCTGGGGGGTGGATAGGCCACACTCCTCAAAACACGGTTTATTGCACGTAGGAGAGGCATTGATTCCCGGCAACAAACATTGTGCAGATCATCAAGAGTTAAGTCCCAGACCATTGCTCCCCCATAGTTATTGGTTATGATGTAATTTGCCTTCCGGGTGACAGTAGCAGGATCATCGTAACTATACCACTGGTCTGCTCTATAAGCAAATGGGCCAATAGCACCCAGTGCATCTGTCACCTTTGTCCACCCAGAAGTGCGCACTGCCAAAGAAGAGGGATCATAAATATACTGTGAGCCATGAGAATATGTCTGGATTATTTTGGATTCAAGATTCTGGTTATCATTGTACATTAGATTTATAATATAGTGCTGCTTATAATATTTATTCTAGCATGAAAACATCTAAAGCTATTATCATTGTAAATAAGAAATTTTTTACAATAAAATAACCAACACCAAGATGTAAGAACACTAGTTAATCAGTCATCATCAACTATCCACTTTAACTTAACCTAATATTGTCATTTCTCCATCTTAAATGCTGAACAGTAACTAGAGATTATCACTAAATTATGGTGCTAGACATGAAAAATGCTATGGGAGGGTAATAGAGCCATATTCTGCCACTAAGTTATGAAATGCTATGGGAAGGTATTAGAGCCATATTATTTTTTTATTCTTCCACTGAGCTATGGAATATATGCTGCAAAAGGATTAATGTCTCTGTCAAATTAAGGTGGACGAAACTGAAAAACATATAGGCCTATGGGAGACATGAATGACATCACATCCTAAGCTTCCTCACACATCTGAAGATATGAAAGATGGATAAACTACAGAACTTATTTACATCATGGAAGACATAAATAACATCACATTCTAATTTTTCCCACACATTTCAAAATATGCCAGGTGGATGAACTACAGAACATATTTATATATATTATTAGATTTGCAAATATCATCATATTCTAACCTTCCTTGCAGATTTCAAAATATGCCATCATGCCAGCCTGTCTAGTAATGGGGCCACTGTTGCCTGGGGCCTTGACAGGAGCATTTATTCCATGTTGGGCAGGATTGATGAGGGTAAAGGTCTGACCATAAAAGGGGATACCCATGATCAGCTTGCGAGGGTCTGCACCATTCTGAACCCAGTACTTCAGTGAGTATTCGATGTTCTGACTGGCATACCTAGAGGATATAAGAGTGCATTACTATGGGGTGAAATTTACCTGACTGAATGTATCTAAAACTAAAAATCCATCCATCCATCCATCATCCAATCCTACGTTGCCCCATCAGAAGCGTAGGAGCCCGGGGCTAGGCAAGTTGATCCTGACATTTAAGATGAGAATGATCAGCCTCACTCATCCGAGTGGCATTACGTGAGCAAAAACCACAACCACCCCTTGGATATAAATCTTCACCGGCTCAATCCGATTGGTGCACCATAATTACCCACTAAACCAGGCGCCAAAATATGGTTATATGATTACCACCCAGCGTAGCAAATGGTTTCCTGGTGTACAGGAAACCATTTGGCTTGTCACTCAATGCAGAGTCACCCACAGGCAGAAGGAAGAGGAAAGAATGAAGGAACGAAAAACAGAAAAGCGAGTGTAAAGTCACCCATAGGCAGAAGAAAGAGGAAAGAATGAAGGAAAGAAAGACAGAAAAGGATGGAAGGGAAGAAGGATGAAGGAGAGAAAAGGGCAGACATCTGAGAGCAGCACTACATCGAGTGAGTGAATGGTGAGTGCCCCCACCTACCACAAATACTATAAGCTACTATATTATAAACATGGTGTCAATTATTAAGTAAATTTTTCACTGTACAATGTCACCTGAAGTCAGCACTGCAATGAGTGGATGATGGGTGCTGCCCATCTGCCACAGAACAGTTTCTTAGGGATACAGATCCAGAACTCTCAGACCTAGAGGCCAGCAGTTCACCCATCCAGGACAAATGTTTCCATTCAGCACTTCATATCCAATGATTCTACTCTATACTTGTTCCATACCATTAAGAGTCTATGCCTTTCAATCATACGGCACACAACAGCATGACTATGCCTCTACATAAACTCACTCTTATTTGAACATACATTAACCTCTCCTTCTTTAGGTTTCTCAATGCATATTGTAAATTTGCTTGTGGATTACTTCAGGTTCCCGAGTTTCATCTGTTGCTGACCACTCAAAATACTGTACTAAAAACACTATTTCTTCAGATCTTCCCAATTTATATTTATTCTCAGATACCTGTGTACTGTGTCCCAACCTCACCATATTACCTAAATATTACTCATTTTCACAATTATATTCTTCCTTTTATATACTCTCCCAAACAATGAAAGCAATTGCAGAATTAACAGACCAGAAATTTGTAATTTGAAAAGCAACTGATATACTCTCCAGTATTTCCATCCACTGACATCCCTTAATACTGTCTTACTGTATTTCAAAAATTCTGATGTGAATATACTTACAAGTCTCCCTCCCTATAAATGAGAGGAGACACATGGCCAGTCTTTTTCTCCCAGGCTCCATGATAGTCGTATGCCATCACATTAATAAAATCAAGGTGGTGGGAGAGTACAGGCACATCATATGCTCGATTTATTATATTTCTGGCAGGTGACACAGCTGCAGATAGAAGCAGTTCGGGAGACTGGGCACTGAAGGCAGTCTTGAGCTCCTGTGATTGTGGGGAAAGAAAAAAAAAAAAAAATTAAAAGGTGAGACAATCATGTAACAACAGCTTATGAATGAATGAAGGAAAATACTGAAACCGGTAAAACAAGGAATCCCTTATTGCTTCAGGCTACAAGGTACGGTACTGAACTGTAAGCATTTTATGTTAGCTCGTGTTTCACATATTTTCTCATTACTACCTAAGTAGGAGTGACGTAAAGATGATCTTTATAATGCATATGGAAAACCATCAACTATATGACTATTTCTGTTGCTTCATCCTATATTGCTATAACAAAACTCAAAAGGTCCAAGGTTAGGTTAGCTACCCAGTCCAGATATTTAGGGCAAAGGTGACCAGTTCATCTTCTATAAGTGGGATCTTGTATGAAACATCCATTTTTTCACTACACAGTTTCCATCTATTATATTATAGTACAGGTAAATGGTTCCCAGGGTTACAGGAAACTATTTGGTTTGTCACATAGTGTAAAGGCACCCAAAGGTAGCACTACATGAAGTCCACAGATCGTGGGGGCTCCCACTTACCACATTACAGTAAAAACTAAGGCACTTAAAAAAAAAAAAAAAAAAAAAAAAAAAAAAACAGATTCCATGGGTTCTTCAACAGATTGTATCATATCACTGTATCAATTATAAAAGCTCCAACATGCTTGCATACGTTGACCTTGGTAACCTAAAGGCGGCTCTCCATGCTGCTCAATCTCTGGCAGTCTCCCTATTTTGTCCCTTATCCATGAGGCTACACTCTATGACCTCATCCCAGGTCTTTTTTGGTCTGCCTTTCACAACCCTACCCCTGATGTTCACACTTCTCACCTTCTGTGTATCTGATATCACATTAAGGGAAGCTGACAGCACAAGAATTTACTACTCCATTTAAGCTAACACCTCTCTATATATTCATTACCCTAACCCTGTAATGTACTGACAGTAGATGAGACACATGAAAAGAAGATGGCTATAAATACCTAGGAATTGCAATGTATAAACATGGCAATGTGAACTGTGATATTAGAACAGCTCACTTTAGGGGATAATAGTGACTGGAAACCATGGTAATATTCCGAAGGGCAGAATGGCCAACTTGAAGGGAACAGCATATAAATGGGTGCTGCTTCCTACAATTTCAGTGAAACCTAAGCAGTGGATTCCAGAAAATTTTGAAGGAATTACTTCATTCAGTAAGATACAGACACATGTAAATAGCATATTTAATACTGCAGTTTTGTCTGAGGACTCCTATATGCAAGAGAATGCTTTAGCATAATCACTGATGTTGTAGTAAGGAGACAAAAATGCTCTGAAATGGTATGGACACATTCAGGGAATGCACACTGATACACGCTGGTAAAAGTTGCTAACAGTGACACTGGCTAATCTGGCTCAGGAAGATTGAATATGATGGTGTGAGGGTTGCCAGTACTGTACTGAGGTCTCAGCATCAAATGGACGTGTGGAAGAGTGCAGAACAGAACATATGTTATGAATGAGAAAAACATGTTGGGACAAAATGATTTGGAGACCATTCTGTTGACACAATTGCCTGCCACAGGGTTCTAAAAAGAAGCATCGTATCAGATTTGTTGATGATGATGATGAAATCCTAATCCAATTTCCAGTATTTATATACATGGGGTAAGAAGATCCACATCACAGCTGTTTTTATCTACACTGGTGCCCCAAGTTTAGCGACATCATAGTTTGTGGTGGCCTGTAAATATTCCCACACACCAGGTTTCACGTGAAAACCCCTCCATTGGTGGCGGGAAAAAGGTAAACAGCAATCGAGGATGAGAAGTTCTCTGGGCTTGTGCAGGAACAGCAGACTGGAGAAATGCACCAGGATGGATGTGTTTCATGGAGAGGCTGAGGCAGCAGAGGCAGAGGAGGGTGGAGGTGCCAGAGGTGGTGGGGTGCAGTAGCCTCACCACCTGCCTCAGAAATTACACCTCCTTCCTTTCCACTATGCACCTAACTCAAGCCTTCCAAGCGAGTTTCCTTACCTATTATGTACTTTGTATAAATACTGTACTAGTTTCTTTTCAGGTGTGATCAGTAAATTTTACATTAAATAAATAGGTTTTAGGGGGAGCTGGCATGGGACCCAGAGCTAATTAGCCTATTTCCCATAGGATCTGTGCCCCAAGCTTAGCAGTTTCATGGTTCGCGGTACTTTTCACGGAACCAACTAGGCGTGAAATGCTGGAGTCCACTGTATCGTGAGGAACTTTAGATTCTAAAACATATAATACAGTAACAGTAACAATAATAAACAGTAATAATCCATGCATCCATTGTCCAATCCTATGTCACCCCCATAAGAAGCGCAGGAACCTGGGGCTAGGCAAGTTGGTCCTGACATTTAAGATGAGAGTGACCAGCCTCACTCATCCCTGGGTGGCATTATGTGAGTATAAACCCCAACCACCCCTTGGATATAAACCTACACAGGCTCAATCCAACTGGAGCACCTTAATTACCAACTAAACCATTAGGCACCATAATTTAGTTATATGGTTACCACCTAGCATAGTAAATGGTTTCCTGGTGGACAGGAAACCATTTGGTTTGTCACTCAGTGTAGAGTCACCCAGAGGCAGAAGGAAGAGGGAAGGATGAAGGAAAGAAAGACAGAAGAGGGAGTGTAAAGTCACCCACAGGCAGAAGAAAGAGGAAAGAATGAAGGAAAGAAAGAAAGATGGGGAAGAAAGGAAGGAAAGGGCAGACACCCAAAGCAGCACTACATCAAGTGAGTGGATGGTCAGCAACCCCACCAATCACCAATAAAAATCATCATCATCATCTGGACCTCCTTTCCTGCCCTAGGTAAGGGTGAGGAGTAGCAACATCCAGATAGCCCAAGTTTGCCCAGGGTTAGGTTAGCTACCCAGTCCAGATATTTAAGGCAAAAGTGACCAGTTACTAATGGAAGTAATAATAATAAAAAAGAAAATAAAAGTCAATAACCTTAAAGTACGCACCTTGATTAGACTGGAAAATCCAGCAATATCTGATTCAGGCCCTTTAGAACAGTCCATCTGCCAACATCGAGGGAACATCCAACCCAAATCCAAGCCATCAAATCTGTACATCCTCAGTGCCTCAGTTGCAAACTGCACAAACCTGCATAATGTGGAGTAAATCACTGTAGCTAATGCGGCTCAGGCATCTATAACAAATCTAATACATATATCACATCATGTAAGGCTGAGAGAGTTAACACAAGATGATCATTTCTGACATTAGAAAAAAAATGCCAATCTTGTCCAGGAAAAACTTAAAAAACAAAGGAAATATGTGAATGATAGGAAAATGCAACCATAATTATTGTTGCTGACTTGCAGGATCATTATGACATTAACTCTGCAAACTGCAGAAATTTGTCAGCTTCAGTCAAGCACTCACATTAACCAGTGGAAAGGTAAGCCATAACTATGAAATCATAAAAGCTCCCTGAATACCAAACAGTCATTTATAATTTATTCCTGCTGCCACTGGACAATTTTACTCAGCACAGGAGAAAACTCTAAAATAAACTGGTTATTGATGGCTATATTGAATCCCCCCTCGTTCAGTGAGCCTGTCCTAAACTGAGTAAAATCATCAGTAAACAGCAACAATTTACATATAATTGACATCCATGGACCTGAGGGGTTCAGAGTAAAGAAATTAAATGAAATAATGTGAATCAAAAAAATAAATGGAATCTTACTGTGCCCTAGCCTTTGGGTTGTTGACAAGGCGGGAATACTTTCCACTTGCTGAGTCTACCCAGCCACCCATTCCTAACATCACCTTCAGTCCAGGAGCCTGTTGTTTCAGTGCCAGGGTGCGCTCATAGAAACCTGCCAGCAACACATAACCAACACAATCTTAAACACATGAATACCATGTCATCATCATGATCCCTGCTGAGAGAAATATGGTAGCAATATACTGCATTCCTAACAAAGTCTTACACACAAAATTTAAAGATATCATCATCACCCTCACCTCTTTTTCCATTTAACAATGGGGTGAGGTGGCATCCAGAAAGTAAAGAAAAAGTGCAAGAGAGGAAGAACCACCAAAACATGCCCAAAGAAATGAGTCAAAAACTTATTCACTTGCCATTCAAGTCATCTGAATCCTGGCTCTAACTCACAGATCTAAAACATTATCACTTTTAATCTTGTTTTGAATTCTTCTTTATAATGCACTTTATATTACCTCCTTGATGTCAAATACAGAACATTATAATCAAGTCCTTGTTTTATGTATATATATGTATGAGCACTGGTGATGGGCCTATTGAGAAATGTATGTGGAGTACAAAGAGTGAATAGGATATGGAATAATGTGATATGTGAAAGATGCGAGGTGAGGAAGTCTGTGGACACCAGAGTCGAAGAGAGTGTACTGAGATTGAATGGTAATGTGGAGAGAATGGATGACAAGAGTGGTGAAAAAAGTATATCTGAGTAAATCTGAAGAAAGGAGGAGGTGAGGTATGCCAAGAGGAAGGTGGAGGGATAAGATGGATGAGTGTGTGAGGAAGAGAGGTATGGAAGTTGGTGAGGCTAAGGACTGACACGAGACTGAACTGGATGGATGAATTATGTGTGGAGAAGCACATAACCAGGGATTTGGCACCCCTTTTTAATGTGACAGTGTTCTGATTGGCTCTACCAGTTAGGTATATATATGTGAAGGTACTGAACAGGGTGAAATTTTTGTGGCCTATCTGATGGAGCCTAGATTTCGAGGGCTTGAATGATGAGTGAATTGAAGTGTGGCCCATTGAATTTAGCAAACTTTGGCTGTCTGGACACTGCTACTCCTCAACTTGCCCTAGGGTGGGAAAGGAGTCCGGATGATGATGATGATGATGATGAATATATATGATGATGAATATATATATAGCATCATCATTATCTAATTCTGTGTTGTCCCATGAAGAGCACAGGAGCCCGGGGCTAGGCAAGTTGGTCCCGACATTTAAAATGAGAGTGACCAGCCTTACACATCCCCGAGTGGCATTACATGAGCAATAAACTCCAACCATCCCTTGGATATAAACCTACACAAGCTCAATCTGGTTGGAGTGCCTTAATTACCCACTAAACCACCAGATGCCATAATTTGGTTATATGGTTACCACCCAGTGTAGTAAATGGTTTCTTTATGGCACCTGGTGACTTAGTGGGTAACTAAGGTGCTCCAAGCAGATTGAACCTGTGCAGGTTTATATCCAAGGGGTGTTGGGGTTTACTGCTCATGTAATGCCATTCAGGGATGAGTGAGGCTGGTCCCTCTTATCTTAAATGTCAGGACCAACCTGCCTAGCCCCAGGCTCCTACATTCCTCATGGGGCAAATGATGATATTATATATATATATTGTGTGTGTGTGCAGAAACTTCACTTCACCGTGCAGATATGTATGAAAAATGACCACATGAGAAATGAAAGGAGCAACAGCGAGTGCTTTCGTATATTACATCTTTAGACAGAGTGAAGATGTCATATACAAAAGTACTCACTGTCACTCCTTTCATTTCTCCTGTGGTTATTTTGCATATATATATCATCATCATCATCAGCCGTTTGAGTATCCACTGCAGGACCGGCCTATACCGACCGAAGTCGGGACGATACAGCCAATGTATCTCTACCGAGTGGCTTAGGCTGTCTGGTAAAGATTGTATGTAGGGTGAGAAGTGCTTGTAAGTGTAACTGTAGTGTTGGAGTGGCTTTGGGTGTGTGTGTGTAGTCTGTGAACCAAGTGTAATCGGCCCACGCAAGCCAACTGGGTGCAAGCATACTTCATAGTAAGCGACACTGGTTCAACCACAGCACCCCTTGTGTCTGCCAATGCAATACGTGGCCGGGTGAACACTCCCAAAGTTTATTACCCTGGCGGGGCGAGAACCCTGGTTCACTCGTGTACGAAACGCACACTCTACCACTGTACCACAGAGGCTCCATATATATATATATATATATATATATATATATATACTGTATATACATACATACAGTATATATATTTATATATGAAGTTCTTATTTGCTATTAATTTTATGGGAGTCATAGACAAATTGTCGACTTAATTTCCATTGATATCTACAAAACTGATTTGCCAGTTTCCTCTAGTTTATGGTACCAACTGTATGGAAGAAGTTAAGGTATTTCACTACACATCCCTGACTAATTGATAATGAGGACTGCATGCAGTAATATGCATGGTCAAAGGTAGTTTTATGTTACACTATTCCACTTCAGGAACAGATATCTTTATGTTGGATGGGTAATTCACATCTTAGCACCCTGGCTAAAGGCTAAAGATGTATTGGTGATCAATTTGGCACTGGATGGGGTTAGTTTACATCCCACACTTTGTGTTGTCTTATGAACAAGCTCTACTACTAATGTCACCAAGCTGTCAATGTGCAAAATCAATGCATATTAAGTGCAAAAAATTAACTCTTTTTTTATTTATAGCTACACCATAACCTAATGAAAGTGCAAAAGTATGGATTAGCAACAAAGTATTAAGTTTAATACCATACATCATTAGAAACAGCTATATTGTTTAGCACCCACAAAGGCCTCCCATGAAGATCAGGGACTTACTGTAATCAAAATCCAGGTAAGGGTCCAATGCTCGAAAATATGGCTCTGTTGAATCAAGCATGGTGTAGGCATAGATGAGATGTGTGCAAAGGGTTGGGTCAATAAACTCTGGAGCAAAATTGTATGGAGATGGTCGGTAGTATGCCCAGTTGGTATAGTAGCAAACAACCTTATAGTCACCTGGGGAGAGGTAATGCAATATTATACACTGTGCAATAAAATATACAAAGATATCTTGTGAAAGAATCCATAAAAATGTGTATATAAAATCAAATATAGTGCAATATAACATACCATATTTTCAGTAAAGTACAGTATACACTTTATACTGGTTAAGGGTGTGTCTATAATCAAATGAACAGTTGCGTAATGAACTAAAATGAATCAGAAAAAGACCTATCTCGGTAGATAAAAATACCAAGGACAGTGCATGATTACTTACTTGGTGCAGCCATCTTCAACAGGACCTGATTGTTTGAGAGATGCTGGGATGGCTTCACATGAATGCTGTGGCCAGGCACACAGTATTCATAGTCAGGTTCCGTGCACACACCTGGTTGATCATGGCACAGATCATGGAGATTTTAATATGTCGTGTACTGCCTTCATTTGATATAGACAGGATGGTCCATAAACAGTACTCCTGTGGAAACTCACTTGGTGGTATCTCATTTGTTGCTGGGACGACTCAGTATGCTAGTCTGGATACAGATGGGGCAGAATTGGAATGAATAAATGATGCAGGATAGACAATGATAGTCCTGACTGAGCCGTCCTCGCAACACACGAGAAATCACCCGGTGAAGTGAAAGCAGAGCACATGGGCCACCCTATGACAAACTTTTAAAGAAAATAATCTCATATATTGGGAAAACTCTGGACATTTCCATTTCTTAATTCAATTAGTCACAACATTTATCAATTTCAATCTGACTAATGGCCAAAGATTTTATTCAGCTTCTGAGTTGCATGTGGCCTTCATGGATTTGGAGAAAGCATATGACAGAGTGGAGAGAAAGGATTGTGGAAAGTATTAAGAAAATATGGAGTAGATGGGAAGTTGCTGAATCCCCCGAAGAGTATGTATGAGGGTGCTAAGGCTGTGGTGCGTGTGGATAGTGAACTGAGTGAATTTTTCTATTTGAAGGTTGGGTTGAAACAGGGATGTGTCATGTCTCCATGGTTGTTCAATCTGTAAATGGATGAGGCTATAAAAGAGATACCAGGTAGGGCAATGGATGTTGTTGTCCTAATGAGAGACGGAAGTGTTTGGAAACTCCCTGTACTGTTGTTTGCAGATGATACTGTGTTGTTAGGTGATGATGAAGGGGAACTGCAAGGTCGGTGGATGAGTTTGGGAGAGTGTATAAGAAACAGAATTTAATGGTGAATGTAGGGAAGAGTAAAGTTATGGTCTTCTAGAGAAATGAAGTCAGTGAATGTACAGTGAGGTTGGATGAGGAGGAAATGGACAATGTGACTGCTTTTAAGTACTTAGGTAGTGTGATGATCAAGGATGGAAATTTAAAGGGTGAAGTGCTTGAAAGGGTAAACAAGGAAGAATGGTTGCTGGTTCCTTGAAAGCAGTGATAAGAAACAGGGAAGTGAGCATGGAAGTGAAAAAGTTACTACATGACAGTACTGTCATACTAATTATAAAATATGGATGTGAAGCCTGGACTTTGCTGGAGGAACAGAAGTCAAGAATGAGAGCAGTGGAAATGAGTTATCTGAGAGGTGCATGTGGAGCCACATGGAGAGACAAATGAGGAAGTGAAGGAGCACTGTGGTGTGGGTGTGGATGTGATAGGAAATGTTAGGAGAAACACAATGAGGTAGTTTGGCCATGTGGAGAGGCTGGAGAGTGAGCGATTGACGAGAAGAGCGTATGTGAGTGAGGTGGAGGCCAAAGATGAGATGGAGGGATGGAGAGGAGAGGTACATGAGAGAGGGGGGGGGGGTGAACTGGGAGCAGGGCAGTGAAATGGCAGGGTACAGGGCAACATGGAGGCGACTTGTTTATGGCCATCCCTTACAGGATTACGGCGTCTGGCAACAGATAGATACAGATGAGTGACCCTTATGAGAGATAAAGTTAATGGGATAAAAAGTGAGATTTCTAAATCTACATCCATATCTTCATATGCTCATTAAGCTCATAATGAAACAAATACGACAACTGCTTATAAACATCACAATGTTCTTCAACATTACCATCCATCCATCCATCATCTAATCCTGTATTGCCCCACGAGATGCATAGCAAACTGGGGCTAGGCAAGTTAGTCTTGATATTCAAGATGAGAGTGACCAGCCTCACTTGTCCCTCAATGGCATTACGTGAGTAATATACCCCAACCACCCCTTGGATAGAAGCCTTCACCAGCTCAATCTGATTGGAGCGCCTTAATTACCTACCAAACCACCAGGCGCCATAATTTGGTTATAGAGTGACCAGCCTCACTCATCCCTCAGTGGCATTACGTGAGTAATATACCCCAACCACCCCTTGGATATAAGCCTTCACCAGCTCAATCTGATTGGAACACCTTAATTACCTACTAAACCATCAGGCGCCAAACTTTTGGTTATTTGGTTACCAACCAGCATGGTAAAAGGTATCCTGGTGTACAGGAAACCATTTGGCTAGTCACTCACTGTAGAGTCACCCATAGACAAAAAAGAAGGGGAAATAATGATGGAAAAAAAGACAGAAGAGGAAGGAGGGAAAGAAGGAAGGAAGTGAGGAAAGGGCAGCCACCCGAGAGCAGCACTACATCGAGTGAGTGGATGGCGAGCGCCCCCACCTGACACCGTCTTGTTTGGCAAAAACTGTTTTAAGAGAATTAATGGTCCAGCATGATAGAATCTATTCGAATATAAATTTTTTTAGTGCAAAACTGCAAAACAATATTAAACGATATTTGATACTGTGGGGATGTGTACCTTTATTTACACTATTTCAGTATATGTTAAAGTCCATAAGTAATAGAGGTATAAGGTAATGAGACTTTAATTTTAACTGAAATATATATATATATATATATATATACAGTACAGGTATATGGATGGGGTGATGAGACAAGTAAAAACACGAGTAATAGAGAGAGGAACAGCGTTGGTTATAAATGGTGATGGATGGAATATCTCATATATGTTGTATGCTGATGATGCACAGCTACTTAAAAATACTGGACAAGAACTGAGTAGACTATTGCTGAGTTTTGTTGATGTCTGTGAGTGTTGTGCCTTGAGAGTAAGTGTGGAAAAGAGTAAAGTGATGTTTATCGAGAGAGAAGGTGACTCCCAGTTTGATGTTATTTGATGTTGCAGTGAATGGAGAGAGACTGGTATTGGTGAGAGTTCAAATACCTGGGTACAGTGATAGAAAAAAAAGAGAGGAAAATGTGCAAAAGAAGTGGAAAGTACAGTGATGCAAGGATGTAAAGTAGCTGGTGCTATGAAAGCCTTGATAAGAAACAGATGCTTGAGTGCTGCAGCTGCACGAGGCTTACACGAAGGAGTGTTAGTGCCAACTTTAACACAGGAACATAAGACTATGGTGTGGAATGAAAATGAAAGGTCAACAAAGAGAGCGGTGGAGATGGGGCTGCTGAGGAATGTATGTGGAGTACAGAGAGTGGATAGCATACGAAATAATGTGATTTGTGAAAGATGTGGTGTAAGGAAGTCTGAGGACACCAGAATTGAAGAGAGTGTACTGAGATGGTATGGTCATGTGGAGAGAATGGATAACAACAGAGTGGTGAAAAAGGTACAGCCTGTATATCTGAGTGAATCTGAAGGAGGGAGGACGCGAGGGAGGCTAGGGAGAAGGTGGAAAGATATGGTGAATGAGTGTGTGATGAAGAGAGGTATGGAGGTCTGTGAGGCTAAGGAACTGACAAGAGATTGAGCTGGCTGGATGAATTCTGTGAGAAGAGGCGAATTATCAAGGATTTGGCACCCCTTTTAATGTGACAGTGTTCGGATTGACTCTATCGGATATGTTTATGTGAAGCTACAGAATGTGGTGAAAGTTTTGGCATGTCAGACAGAGCCAGGATTAAGGGGGCTTGCATGATGAGTAAATGGATGCATGGCCCAGTGAACTGGGCAAACTTGGGCTGTCTGGACATTGCTACTTCTCACCCTGCCCTAGGGTGGGAAAGGAGGTCCGGATGATGATTATGATGATGAGATAAATGCTAATGTGAGTTGTTTTAATACTGGTACTGATCCTTCACTTCACATCCAGCTGCTTGGTTATGGACAAATAGCATGTAATGTGACAAGTATCATTATGTATATTAACAGCTAATTTGTTACAAATATGTTAAATAAGTGCTTGTTAACTATGGATTTACTGTATAATAACCCATTTCTAGTTCAACTGTTTTGCTGTACATAATTTACCTGTTCTGGGATTGAAAAACATTCCATGCTGGCAGGAATATCTCGATGGCACTCTGTCTCGGCACCAGAAGAACATTCTGCAGTCTGTCGGGTCACTGAACAGCCCATCATCCACACATTCAAGCGCTCCTGTCATATATAAACAATATTTGAGACTGAACTCTAGACCGTCTTTTACTGCAATTTCAAATTAAATAACCCATCTGAAGCAACAGTTCTCTACAATACAGTTCAGTAATAAGTATTTGCAAAGTAATTCTTTTTTAATCAATCAACAAATCTATTAAAAAGAACACTGTAAAATGAAGGTACTGAGGCTACAAACATACAGTATACTACAACTCCGAAACTTCAATAAAGAAAGTCTTGGTGAGGATTCCATCACTCACTGAAGGGAGCAGAGCCGGCACCACAAGTGACATGTCGTGGCCAGTTACACAGTCGACGCATTAAGTCAAACACCAGACCTGCTGGACACACAAACTTGTGTGCCCTCAGGGAGGAATCGCACATGTAGTAAACTGAGCAGTCATCATCCTCACGGTAATATCCTGGACCTGGGAAGGGTACAGGGAAGATATTGGAGGGAGAGAATGAGGCTTATGATGCCAATCAGATGCTTAAAATATTAACCCTTTGGTGCATTTTTATAGTTTCTGCATCATTCCTCCATGCTGTAGTATATTAATGATAGGATCTGTGATGTTTGTAGGCTTTGAACTCTGAAGCTCAAATTATATTGAATTTTGCTGGTAGTTGCAGTGAACACACTTTGTATATTATGCAATCTGAACACTGAATTACATGCTATGAGAGTGGGCTTCAAATCCCTCCTCACTGATACAGTCTGTGTTCCAACTGACCCAGGTAGATGAAGTCTATGGTCATTATTTTTGTACAAAATGTATCTGTGTGTGTGTCTATGCTGAAAACTCAAATCTCAGAAAGTATTGATTGTAGAAGGAAAAGTTATTAATAAAAGTTGCTTAGAGTCACAACTTGAGTTCACATGTCACTCAACAAGCACTAAGAGTCATCCAGAATGGATACATAATGGTCAAGTTTTCATCTAACAGTATTTTTAGTCTACCTGGCTCATAGATGATGGGTAGTCTTGTTTTTAAACTTTTAGAAAATACCATACAAAACTATCCATGCTTAAAAGAATTAACTGCACTGATTTATTTAAGTTGGTTAAATGCATTTTGTTGAGATTGTCTAATCACTATTACAGGGGATATGCAGTTATGGTAATTAAAACACTAGATACCAATTATGCAATATGCATGTTCTTGAAAACATTGAAACATCTGAATTTCATACATACTCTAGTATGTAGTAATTACATACTGCCCTGGTTCACAAACTGATAGATGTATCCTGTATAGTACTGTACCTACATGGTAAACAACATTCACTTGTCAACAGCTACATCAAACTTTAAGAGAAAATCTGACAGATCTACTTACCTGGACATTCAAAATTTGGTTCAAGCGTGGACTCCACTGGTGTCAGGTCAGAAGCTGCGTTGTCAGATGTAGTAGAACTGATGTTGGCTGCTGCTGTGGTGGTAGTCTGGTTAGTAGTGGTTGTGGTGATTGTGATAGTTGTGGTTGGGGTCACTTCTCCTAGAACTCCTGGTTATAATGTAACTGTAGAAACTGGGTGTATTGAGAGTGCAGAAGAAGGACTGGGGTAAAAGGAAAGTAGGATGGATTTTGGAACCAGAAGAGGAAATTACATAGTCCTGTTCAATGACATGGAACTGAGACGAGATGCTAAAAGATACCACGCAGCATGAAACTGCCTAAGGTTGCTGTTGTTGTTGATCGACCCTAGTCTGTCTGGCTGAGCAGACCCACCAACTGCATGCAAGTAATTACCCATGCAGGGCAGTCCCATGCCTTGAACTGATGTTCCTTTGTAGGCTGAGCAGACCAATCAACTGCAGGCAAGCAACTGCCCCTGAAGGGCAGTCTTGTACTTTGAATGGATGTTCCTTTGTGGTTAACAGCACCTCATGATGTGGGGAAAATTGCGGAAGTTTGGTTCCTGGATAAACATCACATTTGTGGTGATCCACCCAGTTAACAGGGACACCACTGCAGGCTCCACACCACCCAGCTGACTTGCCAAGGTAAAAAGAAGTAACAATGAAGGGTAAGACCAGACAGGAATCAAGGATGGAAAAAAAAAAAAAAAAAAAAAAAAAAAAGGAGACTCAATGGCAAGGTGGATATAATGAGGATGTGCAGAAAAAAACATCAGTGATGACACAATGAACTGGTGACCTGGGTCAGACTAAGATTCTTTAAATAGAAAGGTACTCTGAGAAAAAGAAATTTAGAAGCTATCACTCCTCTCAGCCCCAGTCTTAAGAAATATATTCATATTTTATATATGCTGTATACTAAAGCACTTACCAACAAATAAAAAAGCATCATATAGAAATGTAACCTGTTTCCTACGGTGTTCTGTGTTGTGTTGAAGTTTACAACTTAATTCATGGTTGACATGCACGTAACTACCACTCTGTGCCTTCTGTGTGCACAGTACATCCAAATATATATATATATCACTGATAAATTATATTTTGTACAGACAGAAAATGAAGAGATGAAGAGCTTCAAAAGAGAAAAGAGGTAGTATTATATTAAGAGTACATCCAATGATATTGTTAGTAAAAAAGTTGATAACACAGGGAAATGTAAGAGAAAAACAAGAAATAAGACAAAAAGAAGCACTCTGTGGCAATGACATAAAAGCAGAAACAAAAACACCTATAAAGAAAAACCCATACTAGTTGTGGTGGCTGTGATAGACTGGGTTGTGGGTGCTGCTGTGGAACTAGTTGTGACAGGGGCATGGGTGCTGATTCCTGGCAGTGCAGCTGGGGGAGGATAAGCCTGACTGATCTTGAGACCCAATTTGCGTCGCATGGTAGTGAGCAGAGGCCAGCGTTCCCCACACACACCCTGGTAGTCATCCAGGTCTATAGCCCAAATCATTGCACCACCAAGGCCATCTTGCTTCACCATGTCCATCTTTTGGAGTAGAAATGAAGTGTACTTAGAATTATTTTCCCAGAATATTAAAAAAAAAAGTACATAATCTGACCACCATCTATCTATCTATTTATCTATCTACTGCCAGACTCCTTAACCTTGTAAGGGGTGGCCATAAACAAATCAATCATTGCCATGTCACCCTGTCCTCTGCCATATGGATGCCCTCTCTCCAACTCACACATCACGATGTAAAAAAAAAGTATTGTTTGATATACAGCCATGGTAAAACACAATGGTACTGTATAACAAACAAACTATTAGCATGGCCAGTATGAAAAAAATGGAAGGTTTCACTAAAAGAAATAAAAGTCCACCTTCCTTCCTGCAAACTCCTGTGATGTGAAGTATTCTGTGTATCAAGAGTAAGCCAATTACAGTCTTAGAGATATGTCTTCTATATACAGGATTACGAATGTCTAACTGTTCTTTATTTTACACCCATTACCCTGTTTTCTTCCACTGACTAAGAGGTCTGCTAAACTATTAATGTTATCATTCTCAACATGCCTGTCAACCTATTCTTTATTTTGCAATCATTACCCTGTTCCACTCTACCATCATAAGGTCTGCTAGAGTACTGTATTAACTTTATCATTCTCCTCATCCCTGTCTACCTGTTCTTTATTCTACATTCATTACCCTGCACTTTTCACTGACTTAGAGTTCTGCTAGAGTATTAAAATTATCATTCCCATTATCTTTTCCCTAAACTCACCACACAATCAGACTTAATGAAATGCAGAAAAATTAGTGTACACTGGAAATACTTAACCCATTCAACCTGATCACACATTCCTTATTACATTCAGATAATTTTGTTCAGTTTAGGAGACTTTTCAAGCTGTAGGCATTAGAGATAGCCTTCAATAAAGCCTCTGAATTTGAAAAGGCTTTCTTTAGTTAAATAAAATAATCTAATATCAGTAACGGAATGTAAAATTATGTTGCACTGGGCAGAAAGGGTTAATGAATTTCCTTCATCACAAAAGCCTGACCTTCCTTTCAATGTAGTTTTTGTCATCATATCCCACCCACTGATCATTCTTGGTAATGTATGGTCCACCAGCAGCGTCCTTATGTTGGCTCCACCCACCCTGACGTAGGGACTGGCAAATCTCATAATATGCCAGAAATCCCCGTTCCCGTGTGTACGGTCCAGCTGTTCCTGATGACTTGGCCTGCACAACACAAGATGGTATATGAGACATGATTACCTGTTCTACAGTACCATCTATCCGATACTTCGTATCTGATCAACAAAAGGTTTGTGACACCTAGTGTCTCAGAGTAAAGAATTTTATGCACCAGTAGTTAATGTTCGGCTACAGATGGAGGGAGAAGAAACAGTGCAGTTATAAGCATTAGCTGACAACCAATCTTTTCTTTTCAGACATTATACCTCAACTGGACACCTACTACAAATATCTAAGCCACTCAGTTCATATCATCAAACATGGGATGTAAAGAACTACTGTATTTACAAATGCACAATTTAATAGTACACCATTATGGCAACTGTGCACACTTACTGTTGAGCCTGGATTTGTGTTGCTTGGGTTTGAGAGCGTAAAACTGCGGCCATAAAATGGAATACCCATGATTAACTTTTCTTTAGGTGCTTTCTTCAGTGCCCAATAATCAAGTCCATCCTTCACATTGAGGGTCTTGAAGGCCCATGCATCTGAGGGACGGGAGACAATGGGGGCATGGTGATCTGCTTTACCATCCCATGGGCCACGCAGATCATATGTCATAATATTGATGAAGTCCAAGTTCTTGGAAATTCTTTCGACGTCATAACCCTCATTCACACGGAACCTGCAACGGCAGAAAGAACTTCTTCAGATGATGTACAGTGGGTAGAAAGATGCTATAAAAAGTGAGATGACAATGTGGTACTTGAGGAAAAACCATATTCATCACCATAACCCAAATCCTCACTGATTCAAAGGATGGGTAGGATCCAGAAAAAAACAGGAGCCATTTCCATTCACTCAAAATTCAAGCCTCCAAAAGTATAGGTTCCTTCCCACAGGCTATACCATTCACATGAGCTTCACCTTGCCACTTCCAAAAACTGTGGGACAGACCTGTTGTGCTGACACACACACACACACACACACACACACACACACACACACACACACACACACACACACACACACACACACAAAAATAGCACTATCATGTACATTTCTATCATGTACATGCACTATCATGTCATTAGCATATAAAGCTTACATAAAATAAAAACATCTGAATCAATCTATCTATCTATTGCCTGATGCCTTAATCCTGTAAGGGGTGGCCACAAACAAATCGCCTCCATGTCCCCCGCCATTTCACTGCCCTACTTCCAGCTCACATCCCCCTCTCTCATATACCTCTCCACTCCATCCCTCCATCTCATCCTTGGCCTCCCCTTCCCTCTCTTCCCCTCCACCTCACTCACATACACTCTCCTCATCAGTCTCTCACTCTCCATCCTTTCCACATGGCCAAACCACCTCAATGTGTTTCTCCTAATGCTTCCTATCATTCACATCCATGCCACAATGGTCCTTCACATCCTCATTTGTCAGTCTGTCTCTCCATGTGACTATACAGGCTCCTGTCAAATAACTCATTTCCACTGCTCTCACTCTTCACTTCTGTTCCTCCAACATAGTCCAAGCTTCACTTCCATACATTAGAGTTGGTATCACAATACTGTCATGCAGTTAACTTTTTCACTTCCATGCAACTTTTTCACTTCCATGTTCATTTCCCTTTTTCTTATCGCTGCTTTCAAGGAACCAGCAATCTTTCTTCCTTGCTGTACCCTTTCAAGCACTTTATCCTCCAAACTTCCATCCTTACTCATCAACGTTCTCAAGTACTTAAACACACTCACATTTTCCATTTCCTCCTCATCCTACCTCACTGTACATTCACTGACTTCACTTCTCTCAAAGACCTTAACTTTACTCTTCCCTACATTCAACTTTAGATTTTGTTTCTTACACAATCTCCCAAACTCATCCACCAAGCCTTACAGCTCCCCTTCGTATTCACTTAACAACACAGTATCATCTGCAAACAGTACAGGAACTGTCCAAACACTGCCCTCTCTCTATAGGGGCACTCCAACATCCACTGTCCTACTATGTATCTCTTTTATAACCCCATCCATATACAGATTGAAAAACCATGGAGACATGACACATCCCTGTTTCAATCCAACTTCAAGTAGAAAAATTCACTCAGTTCACTATCCACATGCACTGCAGCCTTAGCACCCTCAGACATACTCTTCACAGCATTCAACAACTTCCCATCTACTCCCTATATTCTTAATACTTTCCACAATCCTTGTCAATCCACCCTGTCATATGCTTTCTCCAAATCCATGAAGGCTGCATACAACTTCTTTCCCTTCTCTAGAAATTTTCCAGTGAAGATCTAAGAATGAATATCTGAGCTACAAAACCTCTTCCCTTCCTAAAACCTCCCTGTTCTTCTCCAACTAATTCCTCTGTTATTTCCGTAAGTCTGTCAATAAGCATCTTGCCGTATATGGTTCGTTTCCTATTACATTAAGAAGACAGATGCCCCTATGATTGCCACACACCTCTTTTTCACCTTTTCCTTTGTACAGGGGAATAATTATACCTGATTTCCAATCCTCCAGGACTCTACCTTCCTCCCAGGCCAATCTGTACATCTTCCATATCCATTCTACTACCATCTCTCCACCATGCTTCAGCATTTTACTACACACTCCACATCTGAATCTCTCAGTCAATTTAAAATTGCTAGAAACCATGCAAAAGCAGTAACAAATCTCGCTAAATCAAATTTTCTTCACAACCAAGTATCCAGCCTACTAAACAATCCTAATGAAAATAGAATATTCTGGTCAACTCTCAATTCATTCAATAATAACTTCAACATGTCATCACCCATTCCCCCACAAAAATCTTCTGACGGTAACATTACATATGATCCGCATGGTAAAGTGAATTGCCAGTACATTTGCCAGAAATTCTACTTTAGAGGAAGAGAGCCAGAGCGTCCCAGTACTTGAACTTGACTCTCCCAAAATTGCTCCACTTAAAACTCAGACTAGATATGAAAAATCCCTCCTAGACAATTTACCAACCAACAAAGCTCCATGCCCAGATGGAATTCCTACAATTGTTTTGAAAAAGTGCTCCCCAGAACTTGCTTCTATTCTCGCTAAATTATTCAGTCTATGCATATGTACTTCTTCATTCCCTAATTCTTGTAAAAAAGCCAATATCCAGCAAATTCTGAAGAAAGGAAATTCTTGGTGTTTCATTTAACAATGCCCTCAGTTGGACCTCTCACGTCAGATCACTTGCTCAAACCGACACAAAGAAACTTGGATTTTTGAACAGAGCTTGTACCTTCTTCACTGAAGAGCAGTTAGCTATAGTTTATATAAGTCATGTGCACTCTCAGCTGGAATATTGCTCACCCTTGTGGAATGGATGTGGGGAAGTTGCACTGAAACAACTAGACAAAATTCAGAACAAAAGAGTTAGAATTATTAATAATCTTGCCATTACAAAGAAACTACCTCCCCTGCAGGTAAGAAAGAATGTTGCCTCCTTGCATTATTTTACAGATACTTTTATGGTAAATGCTCTGATGAAGTTGTATCCATTGTGCCACCTCTCCATGCCTTCCCCTGTACTACATGGGCATCTGGTAGTGCTCATGACTGGAATGTCACACTGCCACATTGCAGAACTTTCACCTATCAGAAATCTTTTATTTCCCGAACTGCATCTCTTTGGAACTCGCTTCCCCAGAGTTGTTTCTCCCCAAAAGTTCAAAGTAGAGCTGTTCAAGTCCAACTGTTACAGATTTTTTATGAATGGAGGACACCAGTAATCTGGTGTATGGATTATTTTTCTTTTGTTTTTCCTTCCTCTGTTCTATTATTTAAAAAAAAAAAAAAAAAAAAAAAACTTACATCTTCCATCCATTTATTTCTAACATCTGGCATTCCCTTGCTTTCCCAATACCTGTATTTGTACCTCACTATATTATATACATTAAGCAAGTGAACTGCATTTGACAAGCACTATACAATGCACTAGCAGGCAATGTTTTCTGGCCTCTTTAGGTGAGGGACATCTGTTAAATTATGGTTTTGATGCTATAATTTTATTCACTCTCATCTTAAACGTTGGGACCAACTGCCTAGCCCTGGGCTCCTACACTCCTCATGCAGCAATGTGGGATTGGATAATGGATGGATGGAATTTTATTCAGTTCATGAATGGTATCCTTAGGCTGTAAAGGCCGTCTCCCAGACAGACCGTCGTAATCGTTTCATTTTGTTTCGTTTTTGAGGGCTTCAACGTGCTTGCATGCACCAACCTTGGTCACCTAATGGTGGCTCTCCATACTGCTCGATCTCTGGCAGTTTCCGTGTTTACTTCCTTATCCCTGAGGTCATACTCAATGACCTCGACTAGAGTCTTTTTTGGTCTACCTCTTGCTACCCTACCCCCAACATGGGGGGATGATAATTGGGTGCAGAAAGTGAAAAGCGTAACTTCTCACTTTCTGCATCCAATTATCATCCCTCATCCTCTCCACATGCCCAAACCATCTCAATCTACCTCTCCTCATCACAACACTAATACACTCCAGTCCTATCCTAAATATCAACTCTTCCATCGAAAACCTTGCCCCCCCCAGTCCTCACACTCAGGGATGCACTGCACATCCACCTAATCATTGCCATTTCTTTATGTTTGTGTCTGCTAATATTCTCTTCCTTTACTGCCCAGGTCTCATTATCATACAGCATTACACTCCTAACACATGCTGCATACAGAGATCCCCTAGCACGGAGGGAGAGCCCTCGCAATGTAAGGAGAGGCAACACCCCCCTGAATTTCCTCCACCCACTCCACACTCTAGCCATACAGCTAGCTCCAACCCCATCTCCAGCACATAACGTCTCCCAGATAACAAAACTTTTCCACACAATCAAGAGACTCACCAGCAAGTTCAATCTTTTCATGCATAGCAATCTCCATTTTCATAAAGTATCTATCTATCTATATGTGTGTGTGTGTGTATATCTATCTATCTACCTATCTATCTATATATATGTGTGTGCGTGTGTGCATATCTATCTATCTAACTATATCTATATCTATGTGAATATATATATATATATATCAGCAGCAGCAGCAGCCATTGAGGTCCACTGCAGGACCGGCCCATCCCTACCGAAGCAGGGACGATACAGCCAATGTATTTCTACCCAGTGGCTTAGGCTGTCTGGTAGAGACTGTATGTAGCGTGAACAGTGCTTGCGAGTGTGATTGTAGTGTTGTAGTGGCTTTGGATGTGTATGTAGACTATGAACCTAGTGTAATCGGCCCGCCTTAAGCCAACTGGGTGCAAGCATACTAGTATGCGACACTAGTTCAACCACAGCACCCCTTGTGTCCGCCAAAGTAGCAACTGGCTTGGTGAACGCTTTCCAAAGTTTTTACAAGTCTGGCGGGAGGCGAACCTGCGCTCACCAGCAAGCGAAAAGCAAACTCTACCACTGTACCACAGAGGCTCCATATATATATATATATATATATATATATATATATATCACTACAATGAGTGCTAGTTATTTGTTATTTCATTACTTGCAGTTTTGAACACTTGTGAGTTAACAATCCATCTCAAAATAAACTAGCTGAAGGTGCATTCTGAAGTGATTCAACAATCTGTGCTGCTAAATAATCTCAAAATACACTTAAAGACGTAGGATCTAACATGTGATGATGCTTGAGAGGACTGCAAAGGGTTCTGAAGCAATCATATGTTTAAACTATGACTGCAAGGGCCATTTTCTCGGGCACCAATTATTTGCAGAACTTGATCGATGTGGGATGCCTGGTATGCACCCCTATGAATATGAAGGGGCCACTGTGCTGAGGAGATTAATTCACACAAATGCCAGTTACTTTATCACAAGTTGTTTTTACCAAGCTCAATTGAATCATATGAATAATGCATAACACATCATACTGATGGGGTTAAAGAACTATGATGCAGCAACTGAAAATAAAATAAAAATAGTGAACTAACACAAAAAAGAAGATTTTTTTTTTTTTTTTTTTTTTTTAACAGACAAGTGACGCTTTATGCTTCACCTTGCAGGGGACACAGCAGCAGAGAGGATAAAGCCATGAGGTCTGAAGGCTGCTGCCAGCTCATCAACAAGATCAGCAAAGTTCTTCTTGTCAGCCCACCGGCCACCGCGGTCGCTGGCACCTGTTGGAAATGAATTTCAACTTACTGTATTTATAACCTTACTTCATGATCACCATCATTCTTACCTTATTTCATCTTAAACATTATCATCCTAATCCTATTTCATCATAAACACAGGCATCCTGATCATACAGAATATCACCAAACTGTCCCTCACTAAATAATATGGGTAGACTCCATTCATAGGAAAAGGGAGGCACAAAAGTAGGAAACCCATTAACAAACGCTTATCCAATTAATAAATGAGCCACACATCCACTTACTTGTTATGCGCACTATCACAAATCTTGGTTCTGTCTCACAAGTAAAATAATTTCATGAAACAAAGCTTTCACATGTTCAATGCTCCTGATGCACTCTGGTATTTTATTCAGTCTAACAACAGTCAAGTTAGCTCAGCTGAGAGACATTCAGGATATCAATGGTTTAAAAAACTAACACAGCCTTGAAAATAAAACTATCTTGAGTAATCTTTTTACTGTTAGTGGTGCACTTACAATTTTATTTCAAGCTAAAATCAGATGACTGTATTCAGCAAAAAGAGTTATCCATGTTGTCAAAGGGTTAAAATCCTTCCTCTTCTCTCGTCTCTTACCTGGATACTCCCAGTCAAGATCCAGCCCATCAAATTTATGCTCCTGAAGGAAGGCAACGGCAGACTGCACAAATCTGTCTCGTTTCATCTTGGTTGAGGCCATTTCCGAGTACTTCTTGCCACCCTCATTCCAGCCACCAATGGCGATCAATACCTTGAGAGCTGGGTTTTTTGCTTTAAGTCCTACAGCTGTTTTGTATGCTCCTGTTGGGGTGAAACATGACCTCAGTGAAATGGGAGGAGGGTTTCTATAAAAAATAGTGACTATCAGTAAAAATACAGGTATACCCTGGTTTAATGATGCAACTGGATAAGTAAAAACCCATCGTTAAGGGGGTATCGTATCTCGGGGTAGATTTAACATGTAAAGTATAGGGATGTGTTTTTGAGTCTTGGGTTTCCCCCTCAACCAAGTCCTAAACCCACCCAAATGAGTCCAAAAACAAGTTTAAAGCCAATCTAAATGGCCTAACAGCTGTAAAAGAAGCTAACCTAAGCCTAACACCTGTAAATAACTAACTAAAACCAACCAATAAAATCTGAAAATTGTCAAATTGAAGTCTGGAAAAAATCAAGTTTAGCAAACTGTACCCCAAAATGACAATGTTCACCCAATCTATGCCTAAAACACATTAATCTAAGTCTAAAAACAGTTTATAAATCAACCTAAACACACAATTTTTGTCTAAAATATCATCAAAATTGGTAAAAAAAAAAAAAAAAAAAAAACGTTAAACCAGGGTTTGGCCATCATTAGGTGGGGTATGGTGGTATTTCTACCCCCATTGTTAAGCTGGGGTATCGCATCTAGAGATATCGTATATCGAGGTATACCTGTAATCTGTGATGCCTATAATTTCATCATTTCAGATACTTTTTACACATTCAAACCAAATGCAGCAGGTCCAAAATTATGTTCTCCTGTGCATGGAAAACAGCATGTGTTGGAAGGATCCAACCCCATCATAACATTATTTATATATTGATACTTCACAATTCATTGACAACAGTTATTATCATAATGGTTATATATTTTAAACACAAATGCTGTACCTTACTGACATGATGCAGCAACCAGTAAATAAATTATATGCTACTATGATTGCTGAATTATGAAAGTTTTCAAGAGCATAGCTGGAAAAAAAAAAAAATCCCATAGTTATGGAAGTTCCAGAATGACAGAT
Organism: Coenobita brevimanus; assembly: GCF_032717465.1. NCBI lineage: Eukaryota > Metazoa > Arthropoda > Malacostraca > Decapoda > Coenobitidae > Coenobita > Coenobita brevimanus. Next base: position 3,745,817 of record NC_137051.1, read on the forward strand.
TGTGGAATGGGGAAATTTAATACAGACTGTATTTTTTCCAATGACTCAAGAGTTCCAACTTTCATATCCTGATTTCCCAGTCACAAAACATTTCATTCTCAGCATAAAAAGCTCACCTTTCACAATGTCCAACTCTGGATCAAGTGCCTGCATAGTTAACTCCGTTTCCTTGAGTCCAGCAAAGGAGTAAATAACGTGGGTGCAGGCGAATGGGTCAATGTCTTGCACGCTGAAGTCAAATGGAGGTGGACGGTAGACTGACCAACCTCCATAGTAGCAAATCAGCTTATAGTCTGTTGGCAGTACATAATACTTAAGTGTGGAGGTGATCTATTTATCAATCAAACTACTTTCCTAGCTATAGCCAGACATTTTAACCCTGGAAAGGTGGCCACAGAAAAATCACTCCATGTCATCCTGTCCTCTGCCATAAGGCTGGAGATGATGCTACAACTGATCTTCACATAGGCATTCATCATCATCATCATCATGCAAAACACAATTCCCTTAGTCCCCCCCCCCTTTTTTATTTTTCAAACTTCAATTATAAATAACTCTTGCATACAATGAAATTAAAGTAACAGTCCATAAATACAGGTACTTTAAAACATACACAGTTATTATTAACATTTTTTTCTATAAAGAGTGACTAATGATAAAATGCAGTGAGCACTGTACAATGAAAGCAATCAAAATGAAATCAAATGAGATTCAAATATTATCAGCACTCAAAGCAGCAACATTCACAAAACTCACCTCCATTCTGTCTTTTGATGTTAGTTTTGTACATTAAAAGGTCACCACCTGCCACAGAATCAAAATCATTATGATGGGTGGCAATGGGCTCAGCACCACGCACAGCAACATCATTTGTGTTATCAGCACCATCTCCAAGGCCTAAGAGGGACTCAGACCACTGTCCAAATGGTCGGCTGTTTAGCTGTTGAGAATAAATAAATCAGGTTAAGTAAAGGCTATACAGAACTTCCTAACAATACCCTACTGTACTAAAGTTTTGAATCTGTGTTTGATATACTGTATTAGTTTATTTCTCTTCATTATATTCCACCAGCATTGACACTGCTTCCCTGACATATAAATGTCATCATAATCATCCAGAACTCTTTTCTCACCTAAGGATGGGGTGATGCGTAAACTGAAAACAAAAACCACAGCTACTGTAGCTTACATCTGATATATAAATAAGGTTCTGTAACTTGTGTCACATCATTCGTATCGTATCATTTATGAAGGCTTCAACATGCTTGCATGCATCAGCCTTGGTCACCTAATGGTGGCTCTCCATACTGCTTGATCTCTGGCAGCCTCTCCATTCAGTCCCTTATCCCTGAGGTCACACACTATTACCTCGTCCCAGGTCTTTTTCGGTCTCACTCTCGCAACCCTACCCTCAACGTTCACACTTCTCACCTTCTGGACCCAACTGTCACCTTCATGGCCAAACCATCTCAATCTAACCTACCCCATCACAGCACCAATACATTCAAGTTCCATCCTTCCTTTCAACTCTTCAATCACAATCCTAACCCAGCCAGGCCTTGCATTCAAGGACATACTACACATCTATCTAATCACTGTTATTTCTGTATGTTTGAGCCTAGGAATATCCTCTTCTTTTACTGCCCAGGTCACACCATCATACAACATTGCACTCCTAACACATGCTGCATAAAAGGATCCCTTAGCATGGAAGGAGAGCCCTCTCAATGTTAGGAGAGACAAGAGCTCCCTGAACTTCTTCCAACCATCCCTTAACCCCTTACCCTGACCACAGAGTTAGCTCCAGCCCCACCTCCAACACATAACATGTCTCCCAAATAAAAATACTCCTCCACACACTCAAGAGGTCTCCAACAAGTTCAGTCCTTTCATGCCTCTCAATCTCTATATGCTCTCCCCAACACACCACACATGTGAAATCAGCATTATTTCACAGCCCTACCTCTAATACCACTACATCTCTCATGCACCCACTTATCACAAAGACTGCACAACAAGGAGTTACTTCCCAAACCCCTGTGGCAAAATGCACATACTGCATTATTCTTAATCATCCAGACCTGTCCATATTCTGAGCTAAAGAACAGATCTTTTTCCTTTAGAAAGGATAATCCATTACTTGATAAATAAATTAACATACGAAAGTAAGTACTGTCAACACATTTTCTGCCAGTATCTCTGAGGAAGGGGAGGGGGTGAGTTGGGGGGAGGGTAGTCAAATGGAGGGTGACAGAATGACTTGGAGGCGTTTTGTCTGCGGCCACCCTTTGTGGGATTAGGGTGTCGGGCTATAGATAGATAGATAGATCTCTATGTATCACTGGATGCCTTAATTCCGAATGGGGTGGCCACAAATGAATTGACTTCATGTCACCAAAGCCTCTGCCATTGAAGTTGCCCTCCCTCCAACTCCTATCCTACTTTCTTTTACAACACTCCACTTCATCCCTCCATTTCATCATCCTTGCAAGTAGGACACTGAGGCAAAGCTACCACAGGTTAGAATATTTAAAGGTAAATGACTGGCACCCCTGGTGGCATTACCTAAATACAGTACAGTACATAAGATGATGATACAAGAACACCATAACTGCAGTAGACTGGTTGGCCCATAGACAGTTCCTGCCAAAAAGATATCAGCAGACTAAAAGAACAGCCTGGAAACCCCCCACCTGCACCTTGGAAATCTGAACCAGTGCACACAGCATGTGATCTTCACTCAAACTGGTGACTTACAGCATTGGATCATCCAAAGAATATGAGCATCTACTGCACATTCTGCTTAAATGTACCACTCAAAGAAAGAATGATGACATAAATGTATGGGCAAGAAGTAACCAAGGAAGAAAAAGTTAAAGAAAAGAAGAAACATCAAGGAAACAGAGGTGAAATTAAAAGAAGGAAGAATACCAAACAGTAAGAAAGGTAAATGAAATGACAAAAGGAAAACAAGGGGACAGAAGACACAGAAATATGGAAACAAAAAAGGGGACATGGTGATAGCAAAAATTAAGACACATATTGGTGGCATGGTGAAAGAGAAGTGGTGTTTGGGAATGGCATTTGCTAGTGTGTGGAAAAAATAGGGCTCATCTGCTTCACACCACAAAGTCCATATATATATATATATATATATCTATCTATCTATTGCCAGACGCCTCAATCTCGTTCGGGGTGGCCACAAACAAATCGCCTCCACGTCGCCCTGTCCCCCGCCATTTCACTGCCCCGCTCCCAACTCAAACACCCCTCTCTCATATACCTCTCCACCCCATCCCTCCATCTCATCCTCGGCCTCCCCCTCCCTCTTCCCCCCTCCAACTCACTCACATACACTCTCTTCGTCAGTCTTTCACCCTACATCCTCTCCACATGCCCAAACCACCTCAGTGTATTCCTCCTAACGCTTCCTATCACATCCACATCCACACCACAACGCTCCTTTATATCCTCATTTGTCAGCCTGTCTCTCCATGTGACTCCACAGGCTCCTCTTAAATAACTCATTTCCACTGCTCTCACTCCTGACTTGTGTCCTTCCAGCATTGTCCAAGCTTCACTTCCATACGTTAGATGTGGTATCACAATACTGTCATGTAGTAACTTTTTCACTTCCATGCTCACTTCCCTGCTTCTTATCACTGCTTTCAAGGAACTAGCAACCTTTCTTCCCTGGTGTACCCTTTCAAGCACTTCACCCTCCAAACCTCCATCCTTACTAAGTACCCAAGTACTTAAACATACTCACATTTTCCAATTCCTCACCATGCAACCTCGCTGTACATTCACTGACTTCACCTCTCTCAAAGACCATCACTTTACTCTTCCCTACATTCACCTTTAGATTCCATTTCTTACACACTCTCCCAAACTCATTCACCAAGCCTTGCAGCTCTCCTTTGTCTTCACTCAATAACACAGTATCATCTGCAAACAACAGTACAGGGAGTTTCCAAACACTACCCTCTCTCACCAGGGCCACTCCAACATCCACTACCCTACCTTGTATCTCTTTTATAACCCCATCCATATACAGATTGAACAACCATGGAGACATGACACATCCCAGTTTCAACCCAACCTTCAAATAGAAAAATTCACTCAGTTCACTATCCACACGCACTGCAGCCTTTGCCCCCTCATACATACTCTTCAGGGCATTCAACACCTTCCCATTTACTCCATACATTCTTAATACTTTCCACAATCCTTGTCTATCCACCCTGTCATATGCTTTCTCCAAATCCATGAAGGTCACATACAACTTCTTTCCCTTCTCTATACACTTTTCTACTAAAGATTTAAGAATGAATATCTGATCTACACAACCTCTTCCCTTCCTAAAACCTCCCTGTTCTTCTCCAACTAATTCCCTGTTATTTCCCTAAGTCTGTCAATAAGTATCCTATTACACCATGAAGCCAAGTGCCCCTATGATTACCACACACACACACATTATATATATATATATATCCATCCATTGCCAGACGCCATGTATCCCAAACGGGGTGGCCAAGGGCTTAGAGTTAATTGTTTTACAGGGAGGGGCACTAATCCTCCACCAACCCCACTTGACACGTAGGGATGCCAACAGCATCTGGTGTTCCCAGGCGGTCACCCATCCAAGTACTAACTAGACCCAACGTAATATATATATATATATATATATATATATATATATATATATATGTATGTATGTATGTATATATACATTGTTTATTCGTGAGGAGAGAAATAATGAAACACTATCCATTGTCAAAGTCTGAATTCTTCTATTGGGATTGAAGAAGTCCAAGGCTAGTCAACTCAGCTCAGACATTCACAGTTAGTGACCATTGCTTGCTTGTGTGGATCACTGTGAATAGCAGACCTCAACCACAGCTTGGATGTAAGCCCTTACTGGTCACATCATGCTGAAGTGCCTTAACCCACTAAATCACCTGAGATCCATTTGCGTACAGTATACTTTTACACTGGCCATTCTTTGTAAACTGTCTGGAATGAATAACCTAGTTTTGTTTTCTTATGCTCTTGATGGAACAATACAGTACAAGACTGGCTGATGGATAGATGGATGAAAAGTAGAGAGAACGAAGGAGGATGACTACTTACTTGTGCAGGAAGAGGACTGGCTTCATCTGGATCCTGGGCGGGGGTCCATAGCGGTGGGGACTCAACAGCTGATCTTATCCCTGCCCACCCATACTTGATGCTGGTGAACTCTGGTACCTCTACCACTACAGCATTTGCCCGCTGGAAAAAAGAATCTATTAAGGTCATAGCTATCAATGTATTTAAGATATAATGTGAGTTATTTGTGGTAGGTGGGGGCACTCACCATCCACTCACTTGATGTAGTGCTGCTCTTGGGTGTCTGCCCTTTCCTCTCCTCCATCCTTCTTTCTTTCCATCCTCTTCCGTTTTTTTTTTCCTTCAGTCTTTCCTCATCCTTCAGCCTACGGGTGACTTAACACTCCCTCTTCTGTCTTTCTTTGCTTCACTCTTTCCTCTTCCTTCTGACTGTGGCTCTACACTAAGTGACAAGCCAAATGGTTTCCCATACACCAGGAAATCATTTACTATGCTAGGTGGTAACCATATAACCAAATTTTGGCACCTGGTGGATTAGTGGGTAATTATTGTGCTCCAATCAGATTGAGCTGGTGAAGGTTTATATCCAAGGGATGGCTGGGGCTTATTGCTCAAATAATGCTGCTCAGGGATGAGTGAGGCTGGTCTGTCTCATCTTAAATGTCAGGACCAACTGCCTAGCCCCAGGCTCCTACGTACCTCATGGGGCAACATAGGAATGGATGATGGATGGATGGATGGATGGTGAGTTATTTAGGCATGAACTATCAATCTAAGTATTTATGACAAAACATGGGTTATTAAGGTCAACGTTATCAATCTATTCATGATAAAATGTCCTAGTGCCTCATTTACAGTTACCAGAATAAAGGTTATTGGCTATCTTATGGGTTACTAATGATGGGTAAAAAGCGCAGAACTAACTATCTGTGGATATAGTGTATGTGTGGTTAACTCTTCCCATGCAATGGGTGAAGTTTGGATTGAACTGTGGCTGCTGCTAGAAAATTTTACTCATCAGTAGGAAACTCTTGCTAGATAAGGACTAAAAAAATATCTTGATTAAGACATTCCCACTGAATGACCAAAACTGAGATTTTGTAAAGACTTTATGACCTTGCTTAACCCTTTCAATCTTGTGATATACTGTATTTTCTGTATGTGATTTCTACTGTTACCAGGTTATCTAATTTTGGTTAGGGAAGCATCCACGTTGTTGAGGGCTTAACCAAGCTTTTCCATTTGATGAGTATCTCTTTAGCTAAACAAAACTGTCTGGATGAAGAAGAGGAAGAAGAAAACAAAGACTGAAAGGGCAAGTAAAAAAAAATAAAAAAAATAACAATTATAGCATGAGACTCAGCAAAAATATAATGTCAATACTCTTCATACAAGTTCATAAGAATATAGTGCATAGTATAAAGAGACTGCCCCTGACCTCATCATGCTCCCCACCACTGTAAGGTGTAGGGAAGGAAGGGTATGCCTCCACTGCACTCCTGGAAAAGGATCCAGGGGTCTCCTCCGGCTGAGGCCCATCTTCAGACATATACTGCATCGCTTCCACAGGGACGTGCTCAACTGCTCCTCGCTGAAATCCAATCCCAGCCGAGTTCTCTTCCTCCCACTGTGGGACCAATTAAGTATGGTGTGAATGGTGGAAGATGAATCACCATGTCACTGTTACCAAAGCATCAACCTTTTCCAATTACAGTATGAAATTTACTTATAAGTAAAGCCTCAACAGCTATCACAGGGTAATTACACTAATCTAAAGCTCAAAATCTTTAAAATGGCTTTAAGTACAACAGGTTTATATGATTAAAATACCGCCTTACAGGATTTTATTAAAGACAGTTGAACTATTTCTGAAGAACCACTAGAGGTGACAACTCACGGGAAAGGTATAAACGGATGCCAAGCTGTTGATGCTGTGGTGGCTGTCTGGATGAGCTTCAATTGCACCTCTATTGAATCCCCAACTAGGTGGTGAATGTGCATTCCCTCTACTGGGTTCCTCAGCCACCAGATGAAGAGCATATGGAGCATGTTTGGACTCTGGAGATGGTTCTGAATACTGAACTGGATTTTGCCCTCGGTGGCGGATATTTACCTCTGAAGGCGATATGCTGTGGGGATGGAAATTAGGGTTGAGTATGAGGGATGGAGGGAAGGGGACAAATGAAAAAGGAATGGAGGAAGAAGCACTAGGCAGAAGACTGACACTGGAAGATTAGACGTTGGATTAAATGAAGGCAGTGATGCATCTAAGAATATTCGAGGGTGGGGACCCCAAGTTATTAATTTTAACCCCTCTGCTATGCAATTCTCCAGCCTTGACTACCCCCCAAAAACAGGCCTATTTTTTGACTTTCGCAAAGATTAAAAGTATTATGCCTGACTTATAGAGCTTGAATTTACGTACCTAAAAACACAAACCCCAACCTCCAAGACCCAATAGTTACCGAGCTATGGCCATCAAAGTTGATAATAGTTACCGTCGCAGCCCAGGTGAGAAAGAAAAATACACCGGGTGAAGGGTAAAGATACTCTGTGTTAGGGGGTGGGGGGGTGGGAGTGGAGGGTGGTAAGGCCAGGAGGGGGTGTACGGGGATGGAGGGATGGGAGGAGACCACCACCAGATGCAAAGGAAGGGCCTCAGTGGGGTACAGGGATGTGGAGGGAGGGTAGTGGGGAAATACCTTCCCCCAGATGACTGGGGGGGGACATGGGGGGGGGGATCCACATTAGAAGTGTGAAGGATGCATGAGGGTGTGGGAGGGGTGGTGTTAAGAACAGAGGGAGGTAGGGTAGTAACAACGTAGTGGGGTAGAGGGATACAGTGAGAGGGAGGTGGGGGGTACATCCCCCACCACCTGGGTACAGGCCTGGATCCTCCCTCCCATGTGCCCAACACTTAGTTCTGATTGGTCAAAAGCCATCTACGTCACGGCCAGGGTGGAGCAAGCTGCTGCCAGTTTTTTTTTGGAAGTTGCACGATCGATGCTCCTTGTCCATTTAAAAAATTGTGAAAAAATGTCGATCGTCAAGCTTAGTACTTTAGGGGTACTGAGAACTTCAGACAACAGTATTCTCAAAGATACTGAGTGCCTTGTCATTTGAGACACATATTGTAATGAGAAATCAGCTAAGGGCATCATCATCATCATTATCATCGTCCTTTTCCCACATACAGATGGGGTGAGGTAGGGTACACAAGACAAGGAAAGCATGAAAAGAGAACTATCAACAGTATGCCCAATGAAATGGGTCAGACACTTATACATTGCCATTTGATCCTATGGAGATCTGGCTCTACTTCACAGGCTTCATCATCTGCATATATTTTTTAGTATTTTTCTATACATGGACACTGACCTCATAAAATATAAAGTGATTGAGGATTATAAAAATTACAGTAAAATCAAGAAAATATGAGTCAAAACTGATGAGTTCCAACCACCAATAATCTTGATTCTATAACATGCTTATCAGTGTTGTGACACCCACTCATCTGCAAGCATTTCTGATGGAATGAAGTAGGAATGAGATACCTCCCCTTTCCCTCCTGCATACTGTTGCAGGAATGGAGAGGATTATTACTGCATATAGAATATACTGTAGGAAGTGAAATACAATATGGAGGGCTAAAACTTACTGAAGAATACATACACCAAAGGTAAGCAAGTCAGATAGTTCCAATTTGTGACAGTGGTGTCAAGGAAAGACCTGGAGTAGGATGGTAGACTTTTAGTACTGTACTGTAATCAGTGTAACATACAGTGAGCCCTCGTTATCACAGAGTAACTGCACGGAAAGGTAACTGCACGGAAAGGTTTTAGCCCTCCATATTGTAATTCACTTCCTATATTCTATATGCAGTAATAATCCTGATAGGTTGTTATATCTATTCTATCTATCTATTGCCAGATGTCTCAATCCCATTCGGGGTGGCCACAAACAAATCGCCTCCACGTCGCCCTGTCCCCAGCCATTTAACTGCCCTGCTCCCAACTCACATCCCCCTCTCTCATATACCTCTCCACTCCATCCCTCCATCTCATCCTCGGCCTCCCCCTCCCTCTCCCCCCGTCCACCTCACTCACATACATTCTCTTCGTCAGTCTTTCACCCTACATCCTCTCCACATGGCCAAACTACCTCAGTGTGTTCCTCCTAATGCTTCCTATCACATCCACATCCACACCACAATGCTCCTTTATATCCTCATTTATCAGCCTGTCTCTCCATGTGACTCCACAGGCTCCTCTTAAATAACTCATTTCCACTGCTCTCACTCTTGACTTGTGTCCTTCCAACAACGTTCAAGCTTCACTTCCATACGTTAGAGTTGGGATCACAATACTGCCATGTAGTAATTTTTTCAATTCCATGTTTCTTATCACTGCTTTCAAGGAATCAGCAACCTTTCTTCCCAGCTGTACCCTTTCAAGCACTTCACCCTCCAAACCTCCATCCTTACTCATCACACTACCCAAGTACTTAAACGTACTCACATTTTCCAATTCCTCACCATCAAACCTTGCTGTACATTCACTACCATCACTTTACTCTTCCCTACATTCACCTTTAGATTCCGTTTCTTACACACTCTCCCAAATTCATCCACCAAGCCTTGCAGCTCCCCTTCGTCTTCACTCAACAACACAGTATCATCTGCAAACAACAGTACAGGGAGTTTCCAAACACTACCCTCTCTCACCAGGGCTACTCCAACATCCACTACCCTACCTTGTACCTCTTTTATTACCCCATCCATGTACAGACTGAACAACCATGGAGACATGACACATCCCAGTTTCAACCCAACCTTCAAATAGAAAAATTCACCCAGTTCACCATCCACACGCACTGCAGCCTTAGCACCATCATACATATGGTACTCTTCACAGCATTCAACAACTTCTCATCTACTCCATATATTCTTAATACTTTCCACAATCCTTGTCTATCCACCCTGTCATATGCTTTCTCCAAATCCATGAAAGCCACATACAACTTCTTTCTCTTCTTTAGAAACTTTTCCATTAAAGATCTAAGAATGAATATCTGATCTACACAACCTCTTCCCTTCCTAAAGCCTCCCTGTTCTTCTCCAACTAATTCCTCTGTTCTTTCTCTAACTCTGTCAATAAGTATCCTACCATACATTTTTCCTATTATACTAAGAAGACAAATGCCCCTATGATTACCACACACTTCTTTTTTCCCCTTTTCCTTTGTACAAGGGAATAATTATATGAGGATCATAATTTCTGGGGGAGCTATAGTCCCCCCAATGTGTTCTGTATATTTTGTCAAAACTTAAATGAAGATTGAGGGCTTATATGGTTGAGCTTGAAAATAAAAAGGAAGAAAAGCTTTGAGTAGTTTTGTAGAAAATTCAAACAAATGTACGAGCTTTTGATCGAATATTTCTAAATTTGATCCAAATTGTTCATAAACTAAATCGTATGAGTACTTTGATATTATTTTTCATTTCCAAAAGAATAAAGGCAGGGTGATATATTTCAACCTGAATCCTACCACAGACGTGAAAGAACAGTCTTGGTAATGGTACAGCATTGTGCAACAAAAACATAAAATGGCCAGATTATTAAAGTAAGTCACAGTTTGTGCTGAAAGTTGACTGGCAGAAAGTGAAGCTTTTTATTTAAACACCCACCTCCAACATTAAACATCCGTGCCTCATTATACATCAGCTTTTAGATACAATCAAACTGAAAAATATCAGATGGTCTGTAAACTTAAGCGTTTCAATTTAATACTGTATTAAGCAACATTGGGTCTGGTTAGTACTTGGATGGGTGACCGCCTGGGAACACCAGATGCTGTTGGCATCCCTACGTGTCAAGTGGGGTTGGTGGAGGATTAGTGCCCCTCCCTGTAAAACAATTAACTCTAAGCCCTTGGCCACCCCGTTTGGGATACATGGCGTCTGGCAATGAATGAATGAATGATTAAGCTTGTATTATGGAGTTATATACATTTGGTCTAGTCCCCCAAAATTCTGTTGAAAATTATAGGCCTGTATGATATCTGATGGCGATCTGATATACTGGACCTATGGTCCATATACGGTAGTCTTGATTTAATCTACCTTGATAGACCGGATACCGTATTGGATTTAATGGACACCACGTAACCACCAGACTTCTGTCGGCTATAACGAACAATGTTCGCTAAATTATGTGCAATGAGTCGCAATACGTGTGTTTCATGAAGTGCAATAACAAAAATGTGTAATAAAGTGCAAAGCATGAAAATATGGGCCAAGTTAGTGTAAAATGGATATAGTTTTCATTTTTAGTACTAGAATACCGATATGCTGTTGAACTTATTTACTTTCAAACGTATTTGAAATCCCACCTTCGGGGGGGGGGGGGGAAATCGGATATAACCTTTTTTCAGCTTTATTGGATCCGTCTTTACCTGACTGACCTGGTATAATGACGTTTTATTGTATATGAAAATGCAGGGGCGTACCGAAGGCTATGGGGGCCCGGGGGGCTAGGTTTTTTGCAGGGCCCCCCTCCAACATCTAGTGAGATTTGACGAGAAAGATTTGCAATGAACAAACATGCTGCACCACTTTGGGCGTGAGACTCAAGATAGCGGACGCTTGCCTCACCTCGGCCTATAGATCACAACACAGGGAATATACTGTATTACCTCTAAGAGGAACCCATACTCCAACCGTTATTATACTTAATTTTAAATTTTAATAGATTATTAAATTTTATTCGAAAATTAAAATATAGGGGGCCCCCCAAAAGCTAGGGCCAGCCATAGGTAGGCTATACTGTAGAACTGTGGGCAGGCTTTATAAGTTTATAGTGTAACAGTTTAACATTCGTAATCCTTGCCATAACTGGTTTTTATTTACCAAAATACATTTTTCTGGTGTGTTTTACAGTGTTATTAATAAAGCTGGTAATTATATTTGAATGATGCTGATGTTATGATGTAGCAACCCACCTAACCTCACCCTACCCAGCCTAACCAAAAACAATTATCAGATTCATCAAACCATTAATAATATTGTAAAACACATCAGGAAAATGTATTTTGGTAATTAAAAACCAGTTATGGCAACTTCTAAATATTGTCCCGTAATCCTCTCAACTCTATAAAATTACAAAAACGAAAAATAAATACATATTTATATACGGTGCACTATTACAACAGAAAGTATTTCCAATAATTTATTCTCACAATTAGTCGTAGACAGTACTGTTGTTTGTTATAAACGCCTATTTTCAAGAACCAGCGGCGTAGCACCCACCCGTTTCAATGTCAGGTGACAACTAAGACGTGTTGCCAGGTGCTGGCCCTAAAATATCTGTAGAATCATCCATAAAATTTCTTGAGATTTGAAAAAAATTCTGTAGATCACAATTTCGCACATATATTGACAAAAGGTATGCAAATATAAGACTTGGAAGTTATATGTGCCTTTATTTAAAAGAAAAAAAATATATGATTAATTCCATAAGAATAATCTAAAATTAATAGTTTTATTAAATTAAGAATATGGTATCAATTTTCATATTTCAAATTCATAAAATGCGGATTAACACACAGTTACTATGGGTCAAGTTAGACACGAACGTAACTGAAAATACTGAAAACAAGGGCTAAAAGAGCGAGCCCCTTTTTCACTTTTCGTTTTGCTCATAACTTTCTAGGCCAAATAACTATAACCTTGTTTTATTAGATAACCGTAGGAACAGTCGCTAACACCAGTAATATATTCCAAATATGTCCAAACTTCCGAAACAAACTCTGGCATACCTGCTTCTGACTCCCTCAGAATGTAAACGAAAATGGCAGTACACCGGCGCATTCGATAGTTGAAAAATGTATAAATTTAATATTGAAATTTTCGTATCAGTTCACAGATTAAGCAGTTTATAAGTATATTAATTGTTATACTGCAAGTACTAGTCAAATATAGCTTAAGCGACATAATTTGAAATTAAAGAAAATACATTATTTCATAAAAAAATTTTACGTTTCAAGGGTTAACTACTGTATACAATACGCTTTCAGGCCTGTCCTCTTGCCCACTGATAAATTTCTCTATGGTATTTGTAAATTGAATTCCTTTCCATATTGCTTGTAAAATTTCTTGAGAATTTCTGTAATATATCAAAATATTTGTAGATTAAGCACAAAATTCTGTATTTCTGTAGATCCTTCCAAAAATCTGTAGAAATACAGAAATTTCTGTAGACCTGGCAACCCTTTCGGTAAGACCGTAAGACGTGCTGACGTGTTTCAAATGTATCGGAAAGTTTAGTCCTACCGCCTGGCTACAAGTTGCCAGATATCTCATTCTCAATACTTATCTAATATCTCAGCCGGGATTGTCGAGATGATAAATATATATATTTTTAAATATTAATAAAAAAGTTTATGAATTTTTAAGGTTTTTTTGGGCCGCCTCAATCGGGGGCCCGAGGGAAGTTTCAATCAGGCCCCCCCCTCAGGTACGCCACTGTGAAAATGGTCCGGTAGGTTCAACACATAAGTAAAGGTAAGAATCTCACTAAATCAGTACTGAATGGGTTTGCCCTGTGTTCCTTAACATACAATGGATGAACAGGCAATACAGAACTAATGGTGGCCTTCATTTCAATAAATAATAATAAAAAGGAAATACCAGGCAAATTTGTCCAGTATATTACTGGATGCATTCCCTATACCAGACCTTCATTTGGTAAAAAACAAAAGTTGTCCAGCAGAGTCATGGGGTTCATTGTATCCAAAGTCCACTATACATGAGTCTACTGAAATGTGGGTTTACTGTAGTTGTAAATGTTTGTCTGAAAAGAAATGCAAACAGTTTGTGCGTTTGTGTGTTTCTCCTATACTAACCTATGAATTGGAAACCTGGAGTCTAAAATCCTTAGACTGCAAATTTTGAAGTACCCTACCGAGAAGGAATTACATGGGTGGAAAAGAAGCAAGCATCCTGGCTATCAGTTCAGGTGAAAGAGGATATAATCACCAATTATGGAAGGGCAATCAGGATAACAGAGTGGCAGGCTAGTCCTCAAAATGGTGTGATGCTGACTGAAAACAAAATATATGTCAATTTCTCAACAAAAATTAAATACTGTACACTCTGTTCTCAATAACTTATGTTAGACATAAAACTGGCATCTCTCGATCTTGAATGCTGCACAAACAGACTAATACTACATTCTGATGCTAGCCATGATGTAGAGACACAACACTGTCTTATTCTGACAGTTATGGGAAACAGGCTACAAAAGGAAGAAAATCTCTGCCAGTTAAAGTGAATTACCTAAGTTATAGGTCAAAATGGAGAAGGATTTACAGTAACTTAAGAGATCTTCACCCTGCAGCTGACTGTCCCAGGCTCCTGCTGATAATATACGAGTATATATATATATATGTACACATAGTACACCCTCGATATAACAATCTAATTGGTGCCAGATCCTTGACGTTAAGGCTGATGGTTCATTAAAGCCGAACACTATGTTGATCGGTAATTTCCTAAGTGTCATGGATTTTAGCGAACAGAGATTGTTATGTAATAACCGTCATTCGGCTGTACAGTTGTACACAATAACATACAGCTAGGTCTATATGGCTCTTTTTCTCGGGTAGATGCTCTATTTATGGCTCCTCTCATGATGCTGGTCACCCAGAGACTGCTGCAGGGTTTTGCATAATGCGAAGGAGTGCACGCGTACGTGTGTGAGTGTGTGTTTAGGGACGCCATGCTGGTCAGTGTTTCCTGCACATTCATTATTTTACCGAACAAAAATTCATTAAATGAACATAATGTTTGGCCAGCTCAATGTGGTCATTAAAACTGAAACTCGTTGAAAGAGGGTTCTGTATATCGAGGGTTTACTGGACATATACAGTATGTGTATAAACAGAGAGAGAGAGAGAGAGAGAGAATTATTATGAAGCCGTGATTCCTCCATTCACTTATGCAGGCGTATGGGTAGGCTACATGTAATCCAGGACGTTCCCAGTCATAACAGCCTCAAAATATCACCAAAACCTCAAATAATAATGCTGTCTATCTATCCGTTTATAGCCAGATGCCATGACCCCGAAAGGGGTAGCCATTTGTCTTGAGTTTGTTGTTTTACGGGGAGAGGCACTAAACCCCAGCCAACCCACTTATTGACACGTAGGGAACGCATATGGGCTGGTTACATGGTTACCACCCAGCGGTGTATATGGTTTCCTGACTTACAGGAAACCATTAAGTTTGTCACTCAATGTAAAGTCACCTGAATAGGAAAGAAGAGTAAATCAAAAGTGACAGGAATGATGGGAGAAACAGGAAGAGAGGAGGGCAGACACAGAAAAAGAATGATAACGGTGAAGGAAGAAGTAAGCAGCACTAGCCTACATCAAAAGAGTGGATGATGGTCACCACCACCAACCACCATAACAATGCTAATAATGCAAAAAGTTGGCAGAAATGTCCAGATCGGAGCTAGGCTGTGATGCTCGACGTCAAAATTTGTGATACGATACTTGCAGTGTTTTTTGAGTGCGTATATGTTTAAACAAAATTCTGAACATATTTTCGAAGAGCTTATATGCTTAACAGCTTAAAAAAGTGGCTATTTTTGCTGTAAAATCAAGTTTAATTTATCCTCCATGGGCAGTAAGATCACTTCTTAGCTTCAAGGTAGCTACGAAGTGGCGTCACATTAGCTAACATGTGCAGGGGGCACTGTGAGCCCTTTTAAATTTACATCGCTTATAATCAATTGTTTGCGTTCTGTTCTACTTTGCTGAACTCAGAAGTAAAGTGACTTTTGATTGACTGTCACCTTGCGTGGGATTTGAAAGTTGTATGTCGGCTACCTTAACTCCCCCCCCCCCCAAAAAAAAAGAAATGCAAACTGTACTCGATGACTATTACCTGTAGCTGTAGAGTATATGCCTGTAGTCTTCCTTGGGCGAGGAAAGGCCTGGGGGCCCATTAAGGTATATGGG
This sequence comes from Coenobita brevimanus, assembly GCF_032717465.1. NCBI lineage: Eukaryota > Metazoa > Arthropoda > Malacostraca > Decapoda > Coenobitidae > Coenobita > Coenobita brevimanus. The sequence goes on from NC_137051.1 coordinate 3,761,951, forward strand.
GACGGGTTGGAGGCGGTGGCGCTGGTGGTGGATGACAGGGTTCAGAGACGCCGCCATCACCGCCGACACCACCATCGGCACCAGCACCACTCGCTTCATCCTTGCGCCGCCTCCGCCTGAAACAAATCATGCTATTTAACTCTTTTCTTGCCTTGGAAGAACTTATGTTTAACACTAGATTATGTGGTTCAAGTAAGAAAAATTTCGTCAGCTCCAGAACTAGAATCTAATACTGTATACTGTACTTTCATTCTGGTTGTGTGTGTGTGTGTGTGTGTGTGTGTGTGTGTGTGTGTGTGTGTGTGTGTGTGTGTGTGTGTGTGTGTGTGTGTGTGTGTGTGTGTGTGTGTGTGTGTGTGTGTGTGTGTGTGTGTGTGTGTGTGTGTGTGTGTGTGTGTGTGTGTGTGTGTGTGTGTGTAGTGCAGATAAAACTCGGAAAGGGTTTCAGTGAAATCTGGCAGGAAGGCTGGAACTGGGTCACAGATTGGCCCACTTCAATTTCATCTATCTACCTAATGCCAGATGCCTCGGTCCGTTAAGGTGTGGCCACAAACAAATCGCTTCCATGTTGCCCCGTCCCCCGCCATTTCACTGCTCTCGGCCCAGCTCACACCCCTCTCTCATATACCTCTCCACTCCATCACTCCATCTAATCCTCAGCCTCCCCCTCCCTCTCCCCCTTCCACTTCAGTCATATACACTCTCCTCGTTAGTGTCTCGCTCTCCATCCTCGCTACATGGCCAAACCACCTCAGTGTGTTTCTCCTAACGCTTTCTATCACATCTACATCCACACCACAACGCTCCTTTGCTTCCTCGTTTGTTGGTCTCTCTCTCTCCATGCAACCCCACATGCTCCTCCAAATAACATTTCCACTGATCTCTAAAGGGGTATTTTGACCCCTAACTGTTCCCATTGGTTTTTACAACTGAATGACCTGATAGGGTCGCAAAAGCACTTGTTCCTGTATCAACACATAAATAGCTGGTTTTGGGCAGAGTGAAGCACTGTCCAGAAATGGCTCTCATCTGAGCAATTGCTGAGCATCATGATAGGGCAATGAAGCTGTTGTTACTAACTATACAGATAGCCTGCCTTATTTATGGCCATATACTTCGGTTTTCCCACCAAAATTGTTGATGAAAGATGTTATGTTCTGTGCTTCTAATATACAGTATTTTAAATACATCTACACAAGTAAGATTATAGATTCAACACACAAAAAAATATAATGTCATAGTACAGCAGTCTCAGTTGAGAAAAATTTATGGTGTGAAACTTGGACATCCACTGATATGAGCAGAAACGTCACCCTTTCATTAAGCGATCCCCTACGCTGCAGAAAACCGTCTAGCAGTAAGTCCAGTCACAAAAATAAAATAAGATTTATTGGAAAAGTAGGACTACTAGAGATAAGACTAACTACTTTAGCACGAGAAACCTTCCCTAAATGGTATGAAAGACAACGAGCAATTCAGGTAGTTCCAATTTGTGACAATGGTGTCAAGGAAGGAACTGGAGTGGGATGGAACACTTTTAGTACTATACTGTAATAAGTGTAACATACAGTGCTACGTGTGCTCCTTCCATCTTAAAAAAAAACACAGTCACCCCTTCAGTGTTTTCTTTTAAGAGAGAGAGAGAGAGAGAGAGAGAGAGAGAGAGAGAGAGAGGAGGGGGGTTGCATGTAGCCTGTGACCACTACCAGGGAACAAGTCTGTCAAGATAGGTCAGTCACCCCTTCAGTGGTAGGCAAGGAAAATGTTGGTGGGGGTGGACGGATGGATGGATGGATGGTTGGCTAGATGGATGGATAAATAGATGGACGAATGGCCAGACGAACAGATGGATGGCTAGATGGACGGGCGGATGGATGGATGGATAGATCGATGATGACTGTGATGATATCCATGGATGGATGGATGGATAAAAAGATAGTACACGGATGGCTGGATGGATGCAAAATGATGATAGCGGGACGGAAGGATGGGTGATAAGTGGCGGTGATGCAGAAGGATGGAAACTGAATGAACAAGAAGATGATGATGATGATGAGAAGGAGGAGGAGGAGGAGGAGGAGGAGGAGGAGGAGGAGGAGGAGGAGGAGGACGACGACGACGACGACGACGACGACGACGACGAAAAGAAGAAAAGGGAGAGAGAGAGAGAGAGAGAGAGAGAGAGAGAGAGAGAGAGAGAGAGAGAGAGAGAGACCATACAGCAGCCGCGACGGAGCAACAAACAAAAGACGATCAGTGGAAAAAAAAAAAAAAAGCGAAATGAAAGGAGTGAGCGCCAAAATTGGGCTTGTGGAGGCAAATGGATGATGATGGATAGTGTCGTGTGTGATGAGGGGCTGGCACGAATAAACAGGATAGACTGGCTGGCTGGGGGAGATAGAGGGGAGGGGGCTGGGTAAGTGAGTAGTGGGGTGGATGGGGCCTTGGGGTTGACAGGCCGTTTAAAAACAGCTTGGGAAATAACGCGAGATGTTGAAGGGAAATTAAAAATGGTTTAGACTGGTTTTCCACACACACACACACACACACACACACACACACACACACACTCTCTCTCTCTCTCTCTCTCTCTCATTCCACACCACCAATCACACGCACACCACAACACCTCATTGCGGCCACACCCTGCCATCACACAGTCGCTCCAGGTATCACAGCGTTAAGCGGTCATTAATGTCATGGTGTAATTAAGGCACGGAAGCGTTTAATACCCTCTCGGAACGTGTGACTGGGGAACTGACTGACTGACTGACTAACTGACCGAGTGACTGACTGACCAACTAAAAACGACTGATCAAGTGACTAATTGACTACATAACAGACGGAATGATTAAATGACTGACTAACTGACAATGAATAAACAACTGACTGACTTCCTGAGCCCGACTGACTGACTAAGAATCTATCTATCTACAGCAAGACGCCAGAATCCCGTTCGAGGCGGCCGTTTTACTCTGAGTTAGTTGTTTTACGGGGAGGGGCACTAACCCTCCGCCAACCAACTTGCTAACACGTAGGGAACACATATGGGTTAGTTATATGGTTACCAACCAGCGTTGTAAATGGTTTCTCGGCTTACAGGAAACCATTAGGCTTGTCACTCAATGTAAAGCTGAATGAAAAGGAAATAAAATAAAAAGTGACAGGAAAGATGGGACAAACAGGAAGAGAGGAGGGCAGACACTGAAAAAGAATGATAAAGGCGAAGGAAGAAGTAGGCAGCACTACATCAAGTAAGTGGATGATGGTAGCCACTATCTTCATGAAGATCTGGTAAATTTCACGTCAGGTATCAGTAAACCTCTTCAGTACATTTTTTTTATATATATATTCAGCTTATGGGGACCTTTCTGAGGTAAAGCTGTAAAAGCCATCTGTTCCTGGTAGCGTGTTACATGATAGAGCATCCTCCGGCCACTTTTTGGATTCGAAAATTGGCGAGTTATCGCTTTGTTTCCTCCTTCCAGGGAGCTACCACTGCGTTTGCAGAACAAGTATCGGCTACATCCACCCAACGTTACATAACAAGCCATTTACTCGGTTTATTTCAATGCTTCATTATCTACCCCTCCCATTAACAAACCGTTTTCTCAGTTTATTTCAATCTTCCATTATATAAACCCTATTAATCGTAAAATCCGCCTCAGTTTACACCCTTTAACCAGGTACCATTATCCCACGCGATGCCTCTGCAGGGAGGATGAGTCTTCAAGGACAAGATCCATTTAGGTACTGTCGCAAAATTTAGACTCTGAGTACGGAAACTGTTTACGTCAAAATCGGAAAACTCACGGTTGAATTTGTTCTTCCAGTTCAGAGCTTATTTTCTAACTAAAATAAGGCTGAGAAACATTTCTTAATGCATAAAAAAAAAAAAAAAAATAACAAGTATGGTGATAAATTGGCAGACACAGACTAAACACTAAAAAGACAATGTTGAAATTTATGGCTGGAAATTTGAACCCTATGCCAGTCGAGGTAACTGACTAAACACAAAGTAAACACAAGAAAGATTAAATTCAAATTTATGCAAGGAAATTTGAACTCTACGGCAGTCGAGGTGATGTTTATGGATACGGTAGTTTATGACAAATGATACCAACTTCGACTTAATTATGTACTGCCTGACATAGCCTCCTGCAAGGGGTAGCATCGTCAAAAGGACCTCCAGGGATGTATGTCCCTACTTAGTAACGAACCCTTCCGCGACACACCATCCTCATTTCTCACATGTCTCCACCTCGAGCATAGTTTGTCATCCTCCCTCTCTCTCTCTCTCTCTCTCTCTCTCTCTGTCCGCTGCAACAGGTGGAATGAATAATGGGGGAGGGAGGCAGATACCACCCTCCTCACCGCCCCTGCCGCCTCGGAGTATAACGGTGAAAACCTGTTCCTTATGCCAAGCCCTTTACCCCCCTTACCCCCACTTCTCTCTCTCTCTCTCTTTCTCTCTCTCTCTCTCTCACCCCAATCTGCACATTTCCTCTCTCCCTTCCCCCCCTCAATCTCTTCCCCCTCTTCCCCACACATTTTTTCCTTCCTCTCCTTTTTCGTCTCTAATACCACGTTACTCCCTCATTCATTCTCTTCCTCCCTCTCTTACCCTTTCCCTCCCTCATTCTCTCGCCTCTGTTCTTCCTACTTTCTTCAGTAATATACTTTTTACATTTCTATTTTCTGTCTCTAAGTCTTACTATGTGAATACAATACCCAAATATTTTTAAGACTTCTATCTCTCTCCCTCCTCCCCTCTCTATTTATTTCAATCTCAACTTTCCACCCAATCTGATCTTCCTTGGTGACCCCTCTCTCTTCCATTACCGTCCTCTTTCCTCCTACCTCCATGCCCCCCTCCCTCCCTCTCTCTCTCTCTCTCCTCTCCTCTACCTACCTCAACTTCTTTAGCTGTCTGACCTCCTTTCCTACTCCCCCCCCCTCTGCTCTTCTAACTCTGCCTCAACTCTCTCTCTCTCTCTCTCTGCCTACCTCAACTTCTCTCTGTCTGACCTCCTTTCCTACCTCTTCCCCTTATTTTCCACCTGCCTCAACTCCCCTCCTCTTTTCTCGCTCTCCCTCCCCCTTCCCCCTCCCCCCCCTCTCTCTCTCTCTCTTTCCAAACAACTGAACCACGTGCGATCAGACATGGCAAGGATAGATACAGGAATGCTAGGGGGCAACACACAGAGGCAAGTAAGTGAGCAGGATGGATAGCAAACGAGTGAACGATGACGATGACAGATAGGGAGTGAGTGAGAGAGAGGAATTGCATATGTGAGGCAGTGAAAGAGAGAGAGAAGAAAGATGGAAGGAAGGAGTTACAGGAAAGGAAGAAAAGAAGGAAGAAGTGGGGGGAAAGGGTGTATATGGAAGGATGAGGAATGTATTAGTGAATGAAGTGGGGAGGAGTGAGGAAGGATAGGAGAAAGAAGGAAAAGGTGAGAGACAGGAATAAAGGAAGTGTGGAATAAGGATAACATGGAAGGAAGGAAGAAAGAAGGAAGGGGGGAGTGACGGGAGACAGAAAAATGA